>NC_091476.1:74144367-74444367 GCF_036971445.1 Narcine bancroftii
TGTTTAAAACCCCCACACACCCCCAGCTTCTTTCCCCTCAGCTCAGTCTGTTTGCTCTCTCTCTCTGTCTGTCGGTCTCTCTGTCTGTCGTTCTCTCTCTCTGTCTGTCGGTCTCTCTGTCTGTCGGTCTCTCTCGTCTGTCTGTCGTCTCTCTCGTCTGTCGTCTCTCTCTGTCTGTCGGTCTCTCTCTCTGTCTGTCGGTCTCTCTCTCTGTCTGTCGGTCCTCTCTCTCTGTCTGTCGGTCTCTCTCTCTGTCTGTCGGTCTCTCTCTCTGTCTGTCGGTCTCTCTCTCTGTCTGTCGGTCTCTCTCTCTGTCTGTCGGTCTCTCTCTCTGTCTGTCGGTCTCTCTCTCTCTGTCGGTCTCTCTCTCTGTCTGTCGGTCTCTCTGTCTGTCGGTCTCTCTCTCTGTCTGTCGGTCTCTCTCTCTGTCTGTCGGTCTCTCTCTCTGTCTGTCGGTCTCTCTCTCTGTCTGTCGGTCTCTCTCTCTGTCTGTCGGTCTCTCTCTCTGTCTGTCGGTCTCTCTCTGTCTGTCGGTCTCTCTCTCTGTCTGTCGGTCTCTCTCTCTGTCTGTCGGTCTCTCTCTCTGTCTGTCGGTCCTCTCTCTCTCTGTCTGTCGGTCTCTCTGTCTGTCGGTCTCTCGCTCTCTGTCTGTCGTCTCTCGCTCTCTGTCTGTCGGTCTCTCTCTCTCTGTCTGTCGGTCTCTCTCTCTCTGTCTGTCGGTCTCTCTCTCTCTGTCTGTCGGTCTCTCTCTGTCTGTCGGTCTCTCTCTGTCTGTCGGTCTCTCTCTGTCTGTCGGTCTCTCTCTGTCTGTCGGTCTCTCTCTGTCTGTCGGTCTCTCTCTGTCTGTCGGTCTCTCTCTGTCTGTCGGTCTCTCTCTGTCTGTCGGTCTCTCTCTGTCTGTCGGTCTCTCTCTGTCTGTCGGTCTCTCTCTGTCTGTCGGTCTCTCTCTGTCTGTCGGTCTCTCTCTGTCTGTCGGTCTCTCTCTGTCTGTCGGTCTCTCTCTGTCTCTCGGCTCTCTCTCTGTCTGTCGGTCTCTCTCTGTCTGTCGGTCTCTCTCTGTCTGTCGGCTCTCTCTCTGTCTGTCGGTCTCTCTCTGTCTGTCGGTCCTCTCTCTCTGTCTGTCGGTCTCTCTCTGTCTGTCGGTCTCTCTCTGTCTGTCGGTCTCTCTCTCTCTGTCTGTCGGTCTCTCTCTCTCTGTCTGTCGGTCTCTCTCTCTCTGTCTGTCGGTCTCTCTCTCTCTGTCTGTCGGTCTCTCTCTCTGTCTGTCGGTCTCTCTCTCTCTGTCGGTCTCTCTCTCTGTCGGTCTCTCTCTGTCGGTCTCTCTCTGTCGGTCTCTCTCTGTCGGTCTCTCTCTGTCGGTCTCTCTGTCGGTCTCTCTCTGTCGGTCTCTCTCTGTCGGTCTCTCTCTGTCGGTCTCTCTCTGTCGGTCTCTCTCTGTCGGTCTCTCTCTGTCGGTCTCTCTCTGTCGGTCTCTCTCTGTCGGTCTTCTCTGTCGGTCTCTCTCTGTCGGTCTCTCTCTGTCTGTCGTCTCTCTCTGTCTGTCGGTCTCTCTCTGTCTGTCGGTCTCTCTCTGTCTGTCGGTCTCTCTCTGTCTGTCGGTCTCTCTCTGTCTGTCGGTCTCTCTCTGTCTGTCGGTCTCTCTCTGTCTGTCGGTCTCTCTCTGTCTGTCGGTCTCTCTCTGTCTGTCGGTCTCTCTCTGTCTGTCGGTCTCTCTCTGTCTGTCGGTCTCTCTGTCTGTCGGCTCTCTCTCTGTCTGTCGGCTCTCCTCTCTGTCTGTCGGTCTCTCTCTCTGTCTGTCGGTCTCTCTCTCTGTCTGTCGGCTCTCTCTCTCTGTCTGTCGGCTCTCTCTCTCTGTCTGTCGGTCTCTCTCTCTGTCTGTCGGCTCTCTCTCTCTGTCTGTCGCTCTCTCTCTCTGTCTGTCGGCTCTCTCTCTCTGTCTGTCGGTCTCTCTCTCTGTCTGTCGGTCTCTCTCTCTGTCTGTCGCTCTCTCTCTCTGTCTGTCGCTCTCTCTCTCTGTCTGTCGGTCTCTCTCTCTGTCTGTCGGTCTCTCTCTCTGTCTGTCGGCTCTCTCTCTCTGTCTGTCGGTCTCTCTCTCTGTCTGTCGGTCTCTCTCTCTGTCTGTCGGTCTCTCTCTCTGTCTGTCGGTCTCTTCCTCTCTCTCTCTGTCTGTCGGTCTCTCTCTCTGTCTGTCGGTCTCTCTCTCTGTCTGTCGGCTCTCTCTCTCTGTCTGTCGGCTCTCTCTCTCTGTCTGTCGCTCTCTCTCTCTGTCTGTCGGTCTCTCTCTCTGTCTGTCGCTCTCTCTCTCTGTCTGTCGCTCTCTCTCTCTGTCTGTCGCTCTCTCTCTCTGTCTGTCGCTCTCTCTCTCTGTCTGTCGCTCTCTCTCTCTGTCTGTCGCTCTCTCTCTCTGTCTGTCGCTCTCTCTCTCTGTCTGTCGCTCTCTCTCTCTGGTCTGTCGCTCTCTCTCTCTCTGTCTGTCGCTCTCTCTCTCTGTCTGTCGCTCTCTCTCTCTGTCTGTCGCTCTCTCTCTCTGTCTGTCGCTCTCTCTCTCTGTCTGTCGCTCTCTCTCTCTGTCTGTCGCTCTCTCTCTCTGTCTGTCGCTCTCTCTCTCTGTCTGTCGCTCTCTCTCTCTGTCTGTCGCTCTCTCTCTCTGTCTGTCGCTCTCTCTCTCTGTCTGTCGCTCTCTCTCTCTGTCTGTCGCTCTCTCTCTCTGTCTGTCGGCTCTCTCTCTCTGTCTGTCGCTCTCTCTCTCTGTCTGTCGCTCTCTCTCTCTGTCTGTCGCTCTCTCTCTCTGTCTGTCGCTCTCTCTCTCTGTCTGTCGCTCTCTCTCTCTGTCTGTCGCTCTCTCTCTCTGTCTGTCGCTCTCTCTCTCTGTCTGTCGCTCTCTCTCTCTGTCTGTCCGCTCTCTCTCTCTGTCTGTCGCTCTCTCTCTCTGTCTGTCGCTCTCTCTCTCTGTCTGTCGCTCTCTCTCTCTGTCTGTCGCTCTCTCTCTCTGTCTGTCGCTCTCTCTCTCTGTCTGTCGCTCTCTCTCTCTGTCTGTCGCTCTCTCTCTCTGTCTGTCGCTCTCTCTCTCTGTCTGTCGCTCTCTCTCTCTGTCTGTCGCTCTCTCTCTCTGTCTGTCGCTCTCTCTCTCTGTCTGTCGCTCTCTCTCTCTGTCTGTCGCTCTCTCTCTCTGTCTGTCGCTCTCTCTCTCTGTCTGTCGCTCTCTCTCTCTGTCTGTCGCTCTCTCTCTCTGTCTGTCGCTCTCTCTCTCTGTCTGTCGCTCTCTCTCTCTGTCTGTCGCTCTCTCTCTCTGTCTGTCGCTCTCTCTCTCTGTCTGTCGCTCTCTCTCTCTGTCTGTCGCTCTCTCTCTCTGTCTGTCGCTCTCTCTCTCTGTCTGTCGCTCTCTCTCTCTGTCTGTCGCTCTCTCTCTCTGTCTGTCGCTCTCTCTCTCTGTCTGTCGCTCTCTCTCTCTGTCTGTCGCTCTCTCTCTCTGTCTGTCGCTCTCTCTCTCTGTCTGTCGCTCTCTCTCTCTGTCTGTCGCTCTCTCTCTCTGTCTGTCGCTCTCTCTCTCTGTCTGTCGCTCTCTCTCTCTGTCTGTCGCTCTCTCTCTCTGTCTGTCGCTCTCTCTCTCTGTCTGTCGCTCTCTCTCTCTGTCTGTCGCTCTCTCTCTCTGTCTGTCGCTCTCTCTCTCTGTCTGTCGCTCTCTCTCTCTGTCTGTCGCTCTCTCTCTCTGTCTGTCGCTCTCTCTCTCTGTCTGTCGCTCTCTCTCTCTGTCTGTCGCTCTCTCTCTCTGTCTGTCGCTCTCTCTCTCTGTCTGTCGCTCTCTCTCTCTGTCTGTCGCTCTCTCTCTCTGTCTGTCGCTCTCTCTCTCTGTCTGTCGCTCTCTCTCTCTGTCTGTCGCTCTCTCTCTCTGTCTGTCGCTCTCTCTCTCTGTCTGTCGCTCTCTCTCTCTGTCTGTCGCTCTCTCTCTCTGTCTGTCGCTCTCTCTCTCTGTCTGTCGCTCTCTCTCTCTGTCTGTCGCTCTCTCTCTCTGTCTGTCGCTCTCTCTCTCTGTCTGTCGCTCTCTCTCTCTGTCTGTCGCTCTCTCTCTCTGTCTGTCGCTCTCTCTCTCTGTCTGTCGCTCTCTCTCTCTGTCTGTCGCTCTCTCTCTCTGTCTGTCGCTCTCTCTCTCTGTCTGTCGCTCTCTCTCTCTGTCTGTCGCTCTCTCTCTCTGTCTGTCGCTCTCTCTCTCTGTCTGTCGCTCTCTCTCTCTGTCTGTCGCTCTCTCTCTCTGTCTGTCGCTCTCTCTCTCTGTCTGTCGCTCTCTCTCTCTGTCTGTCGCTCTCTCTCTCTGTCTGTCGCTCTCTCTCTCTGTCTGTCGCTCTCTCTCTCTGTCTGTCGCTCTCTCTCTCTGTCTGTCGCTCTCTCTCTCTGTCTGTCGCTCTCTCTCTCTGTCTGTCGCTCTCTCTCTCTGTCTGTCGCTCTCTCTCTCTGTCTGTCGCTCTCTCTCTCTGTCTGTCGCTCTCTCTCTCTGTCTGTCGCTCTCTCTCTCTGTCTGTCGCTCTCTCTCTCTGTCTGTCGCTCTCTCTCTCTGTCTGTCGCTCTCTCTCTCTGTCTGTCGCTCTCTCTCTCTGTCTGTCGCTCTCTCTCTCTGTCTGTCGCTCTCTCTCTCTGTCTGTCGCTCTCTCTCTCTGTCTGTCGCTCTCTCTCTCTGTCTGTCGCTCTCTCTCTCTGTCTGTCGCTCTCTCTCTCTGTCTGTCGCTCTCTCTCTCTGTCTGTCGCTCTCTCTCTCTGTCTGTCGCTCTCTCTCTCTGTCTGTCGCTCTCTCTCTCTGTCTGTCGCTCTCTCTCTCTCTGTCTGTCGCTCTCTCTCTCTGTCTGTCGCTCTCTCTCTCTCTGTCTGTCGCTCTCTCTCTCTCTGTCTGTCGCTCTCTCTCTCTCTGTCTGTCGCTCTCTCTCTCTGTCTGTCGCTCTCTCTCTCTGTCTGTCGCTCTCTCTCTCTGTCTGTCGCTCTCTCTCTCTGTCTGTCGCTCTCTCTCTCTGTCTGTCGCTCTCTCTCTCTGTCTGTCGCTCTCTCTCTCTGTCTGTCGCTCTCTCTCTCTGTCTGTCGCTCTCTCTCTCTGTCTGTCGCTCTCTCTCTCTGTCTGTCGCTCTCTCTCTCTGTCTGTCGCTCTCTCTCTCTGTCTGTCGCTCTCTCTCTCTGTCTGTCGCTCTCTCTCTCTGTCTGTCGCTCTCTCTCTCTGTCTGTCGCTCTCTCTCTCTGTCTGTCGCTCTCTCTCTCTGTCTGTCGCTCTCTCTCTCTGTCTGTCGCTCTCTCTCTCTGTCTGTCGCTCTCTCTCTCTGTCTGTCGCTCTCTCTCTCTGTCTGTCGCTCTCTCTCTCTGTCTGTCGCTCTCTCTCTCTGTCTGTCGCTCTCTCTCTCTGTCTGTCGCTCTCTCTCTCTGTCTGTCGCTCTCTCTCTCTGTCTGTCGCTCTCTCTCTCTGTCTGTCGCTCTCTCTCTCTGTCTGTCGCTCTCTCTCTCTGTCTGTCGCTCTCTCTCTCTGTCTGTCGCTCTCTCTCTCTGTCTGTCGCTCTCTCTCTCTGTCTGTCGCTCTCTCTCTCTGTCTGTCGCTCTCTCTCTCTGTCTGTCGCTCTCTCTCTCTGTCTGTCGCTCTCTCTCTCTGTCTGTCGCTCTCTCTCTCTGTCTGTCGCTCTCTCTCTCTGTCTGTCGCTCTCTCTCTCTGTCTGTCGCTCTCTCTCTCTGTCTGTCGCTCTCTCTCTCTGTCTGTCGCTCTCTCTCTCTGTCTGTCGCTCTCTCTCTCTGTCTGTCGCTCTCTCTCTCTGTCTGTCGCTCTCTCTCTCTGTCTGTCGCTCTCTCTCTCTGTCTGTCGCTCTCTCTCTCTGTCTGTCGCTCTCTCTCTCTGTCTGTCGCTCTCTCTCTCTGTCTGTCGCTCTCTCTCTCTGTCTGTCGCTCTCTCTCTCTCTGTCTGTCGCTCTCTCTCACTCCTGTCTGTCGCTCTCTCTCTCTGTCTGTCGCTCTCTCTCTCTGTCTGTCGCTCTCTCTCTCTGTCTGTCGCTCTCTCTCTCTGTCTGTCGCTCTCTCTCTCTGTCTGTCGCTCTCTCTCTGTCTGTCGCTCTCTCTCTCTGTCTGTCGCTCTCTCTCTGTCTGTCGCTCTCCCTCTCTGTCTGTCGCTCTCCTCTCTGTCTGTCGCTCTCCCTCTCTGTCTGTCGCTCTCCCTCTCTGTCTGTCGCTCTCTCCCTCTCTGTCTGTCGCTCTCCCTCTCTGTCTGTCGCTCTCCCTCTCTGTCTGTCGCTCTCCCCTCTGTCTGGTCTCTGTCGCTCTCCCTCTCTGTCTGTCGCTCTCCCTCTCTGTCTGTCGCTCTCCCTCTCTGTCTGTCGCTCTCCCTCTCTGTCTGTCGCTCTCCCTCTCTGTCTGTCGCTCTCCCTCTCTGTCTGTCGCTCTCCCTCTCTGTCTGTCGCTCTCCCTCTCTGTCTGTCGCTCTCCTCTCTGTCTGTCGCTCTCCCTCTCTGTCTGTCGCTCTCCCTCTCTGTCTGTCGCTCTCCCTCTCTGTCTGTCGCTCTCCCTCTCTGTCTGTCGCTCTCCCTCTCTGTCTGTCGCTCTCCCTCTCTGTCTGTCGCTCTCCCTCTCTGTCTGTCGCTCTCCCTCTCTGTCTGTCGCTCTCCCTCTCTGTCTGTCGCTCTCCCTCTCTGTCTGTCGCTCTCCCTCTCTGTCTGTCGCTCTCCTCTCTGTCTGTCGCTCTCCCTCTCTGTCTGTCGCTCTCCCTCTCTGTCTGTCGCTCTCCCTCTCTGTCTGTCGCTCTCCCTCTCTGTCTGTCGCTCTCCCTCTCTGTCTGTCGCTCTCCCTCTCTGTCTGTCGCTCTCCCTCTCTGTCTGTCGCTCTCCCTCTCTGTCTGTCGCTCTCCCTCTCTGTCTGTCGCTCTCCCTCTCTGTCTGTCGCTCTCCCTCTCTGTCTGTCGCTCTCCCTCTCTGACTGTCGCTCTCCCTCTCTGTCTGTCGCTCTCCTCTCTGTCTGTCGCTCTCCCTCTCTGTCTGTCGCTCTCCCTCTCTGTCTGTCGCTCTCCCTCTCTGTCTGTCGCTCTCCCTCTCTGTCTGTCGCTCTCCCTCTCTGTCTGTCGCTCTCCCTCTCTGTCTGTCGCTCTCCCTCTCTGTCTGTCGCTCTCCCTCTCTGTCTGTCGCTCTCCCTCTCTGTCTGTCGCTCTCCCTCTCTGTCTGTCGCTCTCCCTCTCTGTCTGTCGCTCTCCCTCTCTGTCTGTCGCTCTCCCTCTCTGTCTGTCGCTCTCCCTCTCTGTCTGTCGCTCTCCCTCTCTGTCTGTCGCTCTCCCTCTCTGTCTGTCGCTCTCCCTCTCTGTCTGTCGCTCTCCCTCTCTGTCTGTCGCTCTCCCTCTCTGTCTGTCGCTCTCCCTCTCTGTCTGTCGCTCTCCCTCTCTGTCTGTCGCTCTCCCTCTCTGTCTGTCGCTCTCCCTCTCTGTCTGTCGCTCTCCCTCTCTGTCTGTCGCTCTCCCTCTCTGTCTGTCGCTCTCCCTCTCTGTCTGTCGCTCTCCCTCTCTGTCTGTCGCTCTCCCTCTCTGTCTGTCGCTCTCCCTCTCTGTCTGTCGCTCTCCCTCTCTGTCTGTCGCTCTCCCTCTCTGTCTGTCGCTCTCCCTCTCTGTCTGTCGCTCTCCCCTCTCTGTCTGTCGCTCTCCCTCTCTGTCTGTCGCTCTCCCTCTCTGTCTGTCGCTCTCCCTCTCTGTCTGTCGCTCTCCCTCTCTGTCTGTCGCTCTCCCTCTCTGTCTGTCGCTCTCCCCTCTCTGTCTGTCGCTCTCCCTCTCTGTCTGTCGCTCTCCCTCTCTGTCTGTCGCTCTCCCTCTCTGTCTGTCGCTCTCCCTCTCTGTCTGTCGCTCTCCCTCTCTGTCTGTCGCTCTCTCTCTGTCTGTCGCTCTCTCTGTCTGTCGCTCTCTCTGTCTGTCGCTCTCTCTGTCTGTCGCTCTCTCTGTCTGTCGCTCTCTCTGTCTGTCGCTCTCTCTGTCTGTCGCTCTCTCTGTCTGTCGCTCTCTGTCTGTCGTCTGTCTGTCGCTCTCTCTGTCTGTCGCTCTCTCTGTCTGTCGCTCTCTCTGTCTGTCGCTCTCTCTGTCGTCGCTCTCTCTGTCCGTCGCTCTCTCTGTCCGTCGCTCTCTCTCTGTCCGTCGCTCTCTCTCTCTGTCCGTCGCTCTCTCTCTCTGTCCGTCGCTCTCTCTCTCTGTCCGCTCTCTCTCCGTCGCTCTCTCTCTCTGTCCGTCGCTCTCTCTCTCTCTCTGTCCGTCGCTCTCTCTCTCTCTCTCTGTCCGTCGCTCTCTCTCTCTCTCTCTGTCCGTCGCTCTCTCTCTCTCTCTCTGTCCGTCGCTCTCTCTCTCTCTCTCTGTCCGTCGCTCTCTCTCTCTCTCTCTGTCCGTCGCTCTCTCTCTCTCTCTCTGTCCGTCGCTCTCTCTCTCTCTCTCTGTCCGTCGCTCTCTCTCTCTCTCTCTGTCCGTCGCTCTCTCTCTCTCTCTCTGTCCGTCGCTCTCTCTCTCCTTTCAGAGCCAAAATAAATTCTCTTCTATTCTCTTATATCCAATTAACACCTTTTTACCCCCCCCCACATTCATCTCTTTTTCCCCAATCTTTAATTCAGACACCTGTCTTTTTTCACTCATACCTTGAAGAAGGCTTGGGCCTGAAACAATTGTTACTTCCTCTGGATGTTGTGAGACAGGCCGAGTTCCTCCAGCATTTCTGTGTTTCAACTACAATCGCAGCATCTGCAGATGTTTGTTATTCGCTGGCAGCTCAGTGAATCATTCTGAGGCCTGCATGTGTTTGTCTCCCTAATATAGTCAAGGACCATGTCGGTGGATCTACACACAGACTCCTCGCTCCAGGTCGAGATCTCGGATGCCGTGAGTGAGAGGGACAAAGTGAAGTTCACGGTCCACACCAAGGTATGAGAGGAGGGAGGGCCGCGGGCTGGGATTTAATGACTGACAACTTGTTGCTTTTCCCTGTGGGTGAAGCAGTGACGTTGCAATTGGCACTCCCAATTGAATCAGGAAGGTTCAATATCAGAATTTATTGACGTGAACATGTCTCAAAATTTGTTATTTTGCGCAGCATCACAGTGTAACCATTTCATATAAACCACCTTACAAAATAAATAAAAATAGTGCACGGGAAAGAAAAGTCTAAGTCAGGCCGTTGCCTGTGGTTCATTGTTCATTCAGGAATCTGATGGCAGAGGGGAAGAAGCTGTCCTTGTGTCGCTGAGTGCTCGTCTTCAGGCGATGGTAGCAGAGTGAAGAGGACACGGCCTGGGTGGTGGGGTCTTTGAGAATAGAGGCTGCTTTTTTTTTTTTTAAGACCTTGCCTCATGTTGATGTCCTCGATGGAGTGGAGCCTGGTGCCCGTGATGTCACAGGTTAACAACCCTCTGGAGTTTATTCTTGTCCTGAGAGTTTGCACCTCCATGCCAGACAGTGATGCAACCGGCCAGAATGCTCACCACAGTCCACCTGTAGAAGTTTGTGAGAGTTTTTGGTGACAAACTGAATCTCCTTAAGCTCATCAAAAAGTCTAACCCCTGGTGAGCCTTAGTTGTGATTATATCCGGGAGGCTCCAGGACAGATCCTTGGAGATGTTGACCCCCCCCCCACCATGAATATGAAGTCCTGTTGTGTCTCTGACTCCTCACTAGAGGAACAAGCCCTGCCGGAACTGAGGGAGGACAGGCTGCCCTGTGGAGAGAGTTGTGGTAGGGGTTCTATAGCACTGGAGGGAATTAACAACTGTCCAGCATATGGAAAGATATCTAAATCATCCTGCTTGTGGTCAGAGAGAGAATAGGAGGCTTCTCTCATAACCAATTCATTTTTTAAGAAAATTAGAAATTTATTATCATGCACATTGCACCACCATTCGGGGTCCCAAACGGTCCTTAAAAACACGAATGCTGATGGAACTCAGCAGGTCTCACAGTGTGAATGGGAGGTAAAGATGCGTAACCGGTTTCAGTCCTGAGGCCGCCTTCAAGAATATATATCTTTGCCTCCCATGGACATCTGCTGAGTTCCTCCAGCATTTACTGTGTTTCAGCGACAGTCACGGCGTCTGCAGACTTTCGTGTTTTGCACCAAACAGTCCATCCAAGTGAAGCCACACGTGGATCTGCAGGCTTCTTTTGCTGCTTCCGGTGCTCCTGTTGTGGCCTCCTTTGCTTCTGAGAGACTGGGCCATCTCGTCGCTGAGCATCTCGGCTCTGCCCGTCGCAATAGCGGGGATCTCCCAGTGGCGACCCATTTCAATTGCCAGCCCCATCCCCTCGCCGACACGTTTGTCCATGGTCTCGTGCACGGCCAGACTGAGACCACCCGCAAATTGGAGGAACAATGCCTCATCTTCCATCTGGGCCCCCTCCAACAGGATGGCTCTAGTTTCCGTCAGCTTGTCTCATCTCTCTTTCTCTCCTCTCCTTATGTATTCTCTCCTCTGATGTTTTCTCTCTCTCCTTCTCCCCCAGTCACTTCTCACCTTTTGCTCTCCTGTCCTGTCCATGTCCAGCCATCACCTGTTGGCCTCTACTCCTCAGCAGACATTTTAGTTCAGGCACCTGCCTGCTTTTTGTTTTTGCTCACACTTTGACGAAGGGCTCAGGTTATACAGTCGATCCCCATTATCCGGCACCTACCAGATGCCGGATATGAAAAGTTTCCGGTTGCCTGAGACACATTCTGATAACGCCTAACTAATACACCTGCATTAAGAATAAACATTTTAAAAGACTGCAAAATGTAATTTGATTTTTTAAAATCAGTAGTCCTTAATTATGTAAAGTTCACTTTAATCCGATAATTCCCGTAACTTATTAAATTTAAATTCGAACCCTTGTCGTTGGTGGTTTAACAGCGTTGTACTAACAATTTCACCCCCCCTCCCCAAAGTTTACAGATAAAGCCTTAATAATGTACTTAATACTAATAAAGCTAAAGACTCTTACTAGGGAGGGATAGGGAGCCACTTTGGGAGAGTCACGCCCAACAGTGAGTGGCACCGCCCGGCTCTTCATCTTGTGTGCCACCATTTCATTCAAACAGCTGCTGCGGGTAGGGCATGACTGGGTGCCATCCACTGGCTGAATGTTTGCATCCATCTTCACCAAAGAGTGGCGCGTTGCTTTGGAGAACATTTACAATTGCAAACTTCTATTTAAAATTTTATTTATTATATATTTTAAATTGGGGTTTTTTTTGCCGGTTGTTTGGGTTTCCAGTTGGTTGAATTCCAGATAATGGGGATTCTACGGTATACCTTTACATCCGATGGACGCTGCAAGGCCTGCTGAGTTGCTCCAGTATTTTTGTGTTTTTATTACAAATCTACATTAATTGAACAGACAATAAATATACAAAAAAACCTAATAACAAATATTTGCATTTCGTGGTCTTGGAGCAATCCTTGATTGAGTGTAATGAGGGGAAGTTCAAGAGCCTGACGGTTCTTGGAAAGAAACTGATGTTCTTCAGGCTTCTGCCCGACAGAAACATTGAGAAGAGGCTGTGACCAGGGTGGTGAGGGTCCTTTATAACGTTGGCTGGTCGGAACACCTTTCTCACTGTGCCTTGTTGCAGGTTGTGGGATCTCGCTGCTCCGTTCCATCAAGGTGCCCCTCTCTTTATCATCCTCTTTCTCTCTCTTTTCTCCCCATCCCCCCCCGCCACCCCGCTTCAGACAAACCTCTCCCACTTCAAGCAACCAGAGTTCTCGGTGGTGCGTCAGCATGAAGAGTTTATTTGGCTCCATGATGCTTATCTGGAGAACGAAGATTACGCTGGCATTATAGTGAGTGACTCCAGTCCAATAATCCCAGAGATAGCACAGACTTAAGCTCCCTCTACCCTGTCCTGACATAGTCTCTAAGAGATAGTCACAGTGAAGCTCTCCCAACCCTCTCCATCGTCAAGGTCTCTCAGGGTCAGACACAGTGAACCTCCCTCCACTCTGTCCTGTCGCAGACTCCCAGGGTCAAACACAGTGAAGTTCACCCCCACTCCGTCCTGTCATAATCTCCAAGGGTCAGACACAGTGAAGCTCTCACACTTGCTTAACATACGAGTTAGTTTATCAGAAAATGCTGTGTTTGGAACCAATGTCACTGAAACAGATAATCTGTGTCAATGACACTCACACTGCAAACTTCGACCCTTCGGCCCACCAACCGCCTGCTGACCAACAAGCCCCTGTCCACACTAATCCAAAGCTGTTCTCTGTACAGTTCCCTCAACCGGCTTCCCTCTTCAACCTGCGCACTCTGGGCAGTTTACAGCAGCCAATTGAGGTGCCTCTGGGATGCAGGAGGAGAACGGAGCACTCCTCCCTCCCTCCCCTGTGTGAATTTCCCCCCCCCCCAAGGTTTCCTGAAGCTGGGAACCAGCAGTTCTGCGATCTGAGCCACTGACCAAATCATCCCTTGGCTGCTTGGAGACCCTGCCTTATGCAAGTAGGCTACAGCATTGCAGCAATGACTTTGGGGGTGGCGTCGGAGGTGGAGGCTGCTATCGGCGGGGTGGGAATCTGTCTTCCGTTCCTGGAGTGCTTGAGCTCTCCCTCCCCCCCCCACCCCCAATTCACAGATCCCGCCTGCACCTCCAAAGCCAAACTTTGACGCGTCGAGGGAGAAGCTTCAGAAACTCGGAGAGGGCGATGGCTCCATGACCCGGGAAGAGTTCGCCAAGATGAAGCAGGAGCTTGAGTCGTAAGCTGGGTGTCTGGGGAGGGGTGGCGGGATGGGGTGCCGGAGATTGGGGTTGGTTTTGGGCTTCCCTCCTCTCCTCCCTATCTTCTTTTTTATCCCCCCAAGGCATCTGTCCAGTTTTCCACATCCCTGACGAAAAGGCCCGGGGCCCCGAACCGTCAACTGCCTCTTGCTTTCTTTGGATGCTGGATGACTTGCTGAGTTTCTCTGGTGCTTCTGTGTATGAGCCCTGCACCTCCCTGCCCCACTGTGCAGATTGGAGACTGACAGCCCGCACATCTGCCTGGTAAACCCTGCTCGGCGCTGCCACTTCTGCAGCTCCGAACCTCCTGAGCCCACCCTGTTGCGGAGGCTGCAAGAAGGAAGTTGCTGGAGTTTGGTTGGGGGAGAGTAGGTTTAAGGCTGAAATGAGGAGGAACTGCTTCCATCAGAGAATCTGTGAGGTTCTCTGCTCAAAGAGGCAGCATCATTAAATGTAAAAGCAAAACACAAAAGTCTGCTGATACTGTGGTTAGGACAATGCTGGAAAAACTCAACAGATCAAACAGTATACCTTATATTGCAAAGATAAAAGACACAATCAAACCTATAGGGTATCCACACCTATAGGGATTGGTCAATGCCGGATAGGTGAATTTTCCGATTGCTTGAGTGTTGGCAAACTAGCGGCAAGACACGCCAATTTTAAACTCCCATATTTTTTAACCTATTTATTTTCTGCAATTTTTTTTTCACGGTTGCTTGAGGTTACCGGTCGCTGAATTCTGGATGACGGGGATTTTTTTTTCCCCACTGTATTGAAGATGCTGATTTTTGAACAGTAGGGGAATTGCTTAATGGAGAACAGGCAGGTAGGAGGAGCTGAGCTCATGGCCAGATCAGCCCTGATCTCATTGGATGGCAGAGTCAGAATTTTTATGGTCATGAGCATGCCATGAAGCTCGTTGTGAGGCAGCGCCACGTGCAAAATTGCTCTGACTTGTTTTTTTTTTAAAGATGAGCGCAAAAAGAAGAGAAAGTGAGGTGGTGTCTGTAATTTAGAAATCTGAAGGCAGAGGGGGGGGAAAGCTGTTTTTGTACCCCTGGGTGCTGTCTTCTGCCTCCTGTGCTTTCTTTCTGACAGTAGCAAAGTGAAGGAGGGAATAACCTGGATGGTGGGGGTCCTTGAGGATAGAGGCTTTCTTGAGACCCCCCCCCCACCCTCTCATCAATGTCCTTGGAGTGAAGATGGTGCCCAGAAATAGGCTACAGAGGGTTGTAAAACTCAGCTCCATCTTGGGCATCAGACCACTCCATTAAGGACATCTTTAAGAGGTGGTGCCCCAAGAAAGCAGCCTCCGTCGTCAAGGACCCCACCACCATCCAGGCCGAGCCTTTTTCACTCTGCTACCATCAGGAAGGAGGTCCAGGAGCTTGAAGGCAAGCTCCCAGCAGCTTCTTCTCTCCCCCACCCCGCCATCAGATTCATGAATGGGCAACGACCCCCAGACACGGCCTCACTTTTTTTCACAAAAAAAATATTGTTTACAAATTTTGAATTTTGCACCTTGTCCTGCAAAATACTGTTGCAGATAAACAAATTTCATAACACATATAAAGATAAAGGTTCCATTATTATCACTAGATTTGGAACGTAATATAAAGCAGAGGGTCTCCACCTTGTCAAGCACCTCTCACAGAAACCTACAGCACCTGATGTTCCCGGGCAGTCTCCCCTCCAAGTACTGACCAGGCCTGAACCTGCTTAGCTGCCAAGATCATACAATAAACCTGATTTTCATGATTACAGCCAAGACCCTCAAGATTGTTCTCCTGTGGAACGTAGTTAGGATCGTGATTTATCTAGTTTTTACACCATTTTTTTTTAAATTTTTTATTTTTCACACTATAAACCACATTGATCAAGATACATACATTTTTCTTTTCAAATATATACAGTGTCATTTTCTCCCACCCCTCCCTCTTCCCATCCCACCCTCCCTACCTCCCCTCCCATTCATTTATAGTTCAGAATCGAAGATACATTAAACCCATCAAACAATGTTGTCACTCAATAAAAATAAACAAGAAGTTCCACTGAGTCAATTCTTTTCATTTCCTTCTCCTTCTGTCATTTTAGGTGGTAGATGTCCCGGGTAGGTTTTCTCTATTTGTTTCATGTATGGCTCCCATATTTGTTCAAATATTGTAAAATTATTTCTTAAATTATGTTATTTTTTCTAGTGGAATACATTTTTTCATTTTTATATACCATTGTTGTATTCTCAAGTTATGTTCTAATTTCCAGGCTGACATAATACATTTTTTTGCTACAGCTAGGGCTATCCTAACAAATCTTTTTTGTGCACCATCCAAATCAAGTCCAAATTCTTTGATTTTTATGTTACTTAGGAGGAAGATCTCTGGGATTTTTGGTATATTGCTTTTTGTGATTTTATTTAATATCTGGTTTAGATCTTCCCAAAATTTTTCACTTTCTCACATGTCCAAATTGCATGAATTGTTGTTCCCATTTCCTTTTTACAGCTAAAGCATCTGTCAGATACTGTTGGGTCCAATTTATTTAACTTTTGAGGTTAAATAATTCCTCCCCTGTGTATCCAGTTATATTGTATCATACGTAACCTCGTGTTTATTGTATTTCTCATCGTTCCAGAGCATAACTTCTCCCATGTTTCCTTCTTTATCTTTGTTTAAATCTTGTTCCCATTTTTGTTTAGTTTTACCATTTGTTTCCTCATTCTCCTTTTCTTGCAGTTTAATATACATATTTGTTCTAAATTTTTGATTATCATTCTGTCTATAATCACATATTCAAAATTACTTCCCTCTGGTAACCTCAGACTGCTTCCCAATTTGTCCTTCAAGTACGATTTCAGTTGGTAGTATTCCAACACTGTATCTTGAATTATATTATATTTATCCTTCATTTGTTCAAAGGATAGTTATTTATTTCCTGAAAAGCAACTTTATATTCTTTTGATCCCTTTTTTCTCCCATTCTCTAAAGGAAAGGTTATCTATTGTAAAAGGGATTAGCTGATTTTGCGTCAGTATTAGTTTTGGTAATTGGTAATTTGTTTTATTCCTTTCTACATGAATCTTCTTCCAAATATTGAGCAGATGATGTAATACTGGAGAACTCCTACGTTGTACAAATTTTTCATCCCATTTTATAATATATGTTCAGGTATCTTCTCCCCTATTTTATCTAGTTCTAATCTAGTCCAATCTGGCTTTTCCCTTGTTTGATAAAAAAATCTGATAGGTATCTTAATTGTGCGGGTCTATAATAATTTTTGAAGTTTGGCAGTTGTAAGCCTCCTTGTTTATACCATTCTGTTAATTTATCTAGTGCTATCCTCGGTTTCCCCCCTTTCCATAAAAATTTCCTTATTATTTTCTTTAACTCCTTGAAGAATTTCTCCGTCAAGTGTATTGGCAATGACTGAAATAGGTATTGTATCCTTGGGAAAATGTTTATTTTAATACAGTTTATCCTTCCTATTAGTGTTAGTGGTAAGTCGTCCTGTAATTTTTTCATTAGTGGATAATAATTGAGTTTATATAGATGGCCGAGGTTTTTATTTATTTGTATACCTAGGTATCTTATTGCTTGCATTTGCCATCTGAATGGTGGTTCTTTCTTAAATTTTGAGAAATCCGCATTATTCATTGGCATTGCTTCACTTTTATTTGCGTTAATCTTGTATCCCGACACTTCTCCATATTCCTTCAATTTCTTATGTAATTCTTTTATTGATATTTCTGGTTCTGTTAAGTATACTATAATGTCATCTGCAAATAAACTGATTTTATATTCCTTGTCTTTTATTTTTATCCCTTTTATTTTATTTTCTGTTCTTATCAATTCTGCTAGTGGTTCTATAGCTAACGCGTACAGTGAGGGAGATAGTGGACATCCCTGCCTTGTTGATCTGCTTAAATTAAGCCAATGGCCCCTTATATAATGCTTTAATCCAATTAATATATTTCTCTGTTAGGCTGAATTTTTGTAGTACTTAGAATAAATAATTCCATTCTACTCTGTCAAAGGCCTTCTCTGCATCTAAAGAAACCGCTACTGTTGGAGTTTTATTTCCTTCTACTGCATGAATTAAGTTAATAAATTTACAGATATTGTCCATTGTTCGTCTTTTTTTAATAAATCCAGTTTGTTCTAGATTTACTATTTTTGGTACCTAGTCGGCAAATCTGTTTGCTAATAGTTTAGCTATTATCTTATAATCTGTGTTAAGTAGATATATTGGTCTATATGACGCTGGTGCAAGTGGATCTTTCCGTCTTTGGTATTACTGTAATTATTGCTGTTTTCATGAAGCTGGTAAGCTTTGTGTTTTATCAATCTGGTTGATTACTTCCAGGAGGGGAAGAATTAATAAATCTTTAAATGTTTTATAGAATTCTATTGGGAATCCATCCTCTCCTGGTGTTTTATTATTTGGTAGTTTTTTTATTATCTCTTGTATTTCTACTATTTCAAAAGGTTCTGTTAATTTATTTTGTTCCTCTATTTGTAATTTTGGTAGTTCAATTTTAGTTAAAAATTCATCTATTTTGTCTTCTTTCCCTTCGTTTTCAGTTTGGTATAATTGTTCGTAGAATTCTCTCAAGTTTTCATTAATCTCCGTTGTATTATATGTGATTTGTTTGTCTTTTTTCCTTGATGCCAATACCATTCTCTTAGTTTATTCTGTCTTAAGCTGCCATGCTAGAATTTTATGCGTTTTTTCTCCTAGTTCATAATATTTCTGTTTTGTCTTCATTATGTTCTTCTCCACCTTGTATGTTTGTAGTGTTTCATATTTTATTTTTTTATCTGCCAATTCTCTTCTTTTAGTTGTGTCTTCCTTCATTGCTAATTCTTTTTCTATATTTACTATTTCCCTTTCCAACTGCTCTGTTTCCTGATTGTAGTCCTTCTTCATCTTGGTTACATAACTTATTATTTGCCCTCTGATGAACGCTTTCATTGCATCCCATAGTATAAACTTATATTTCACTGATTCCGTATTTATTTCAAAGTACATTTTAATTTGTCTTTCAATTAATTCTCTAAAATCCTGCCTTTTAAGTAGCATGGAGTTTAATCTCCATCTATACATTCTTGGAGGTATGTCCTCTAACTCTATTGTCAATATCAGGGATACATAACCAAATCAAAAGGAAGAAACTACTAAATTATCAGGGATAATATTCTAGCTTTATATTCTGTTTTTCGTACTCTGTCTTAAATGCAAGCTGATAACAGGAATAGGTCTATTCTTGAGTATGTTTTATGACTACCCGAATAATATGAATATTCCTTTTCCTTTGGGTGTTGTTTCCTCCATATATCCAAAAGTTGCATTTCTTGCATCGATTTAATTATAAATGTGGTTACTTTGTTCTTTCTGTTAATTTTTTTCCCAATTTTATCCATGTTTGAATCCAAATTAAGGTTGAAATCCCCTCCTATTAATATGTTCCCTTGCGTGTCTGCTATCTTCAAGACAATATCTTGCATAAATTTTTGATCTTCTACGTTAGGTGAATTTACATTGAGTAAATTCCAAAACTCCGAATATATCTGACATTTTATCATTACATATCTCCCTGCTGGATCTATTATTTCCTCTTCTATTTTAATTGGTACATTTTGACTGATTAATATAGCTACTCTTCTTGCTTTTGAATTATATGACATTGCTGTTACATGTCCTACCCAATATCTCTTTAATTTCTTGTGCTCCATTTCAGTTAAATGTGTTTCCTGCACGAATGGTGTATCAATTTTTTCTATTTTCAATAAATTTAGTAGTTTCTTCCTTTTGATTTGGTTATGTATTCCGTTAATATTTAAAGTCATATAGTTCAACGTAGCCATTTCATACTTTGTTTATCTTTCCTTTCCGTTTCCTCATCACCACCTTTCCTTCTTATCCATTTCTGCTTTCTTGTTTTGAACACTTTATAAGACAACATTTCTAAAACATCAAACATTTCCCTTATTCTCCTATCTAAAATTTCTTTAACCCCACTATCCTCTCCCCTTCCTGAGTTGCCCTTTATCCCTTGTCGGGCAACCACATCTCCCCTCTCCATTTGGATTTGTGAATTCACTCGCAAGCGTCAACTGATTTCGCAGTGACCATAACTCCTCCCCACCCAGCCCCCCCAGAAAAGATTTCAATTTTCATTTTCTAACAAAGGTCACTCTCTTAATTCCCTCCTTACTTCCTCTCTTCCCTTTCTTTCCCTTATTAATTCTTATCTATACTCTATATATTTTCCTTTAAATACGGATACACTCATGTACACACATATTTACATACACACACACATATGTTCTTTTTTCTTTGGCTTGGCTTCGCGGACGAAGATTTATGGAGGGGGTAAAAAGTCCACGTCAGCTGCAGGCTCGTTTGTGGCTGACAAGTCCGATGCGGGACAGGCAGACACGGTTGCAGCGGTTGCAGGGGAAAATTGGTTGGTTGGGGTTGGGTGTTGGGTTTTTCCTCCTTTGCCTTTTGTCAGTGAGGTGGGCTCTGCGGTCTTCTTCAAAGGAGGTTGCTGCCCGCCAAACTGAGGCGCCAAGATGCACGGTTTGAGGGTACACACATATGTATATATATATTATATACCCATATACACACATACATATAGTTCATGGTCATTTTTACTCTCGTTACATGTCTTCATCTCTCTGCTTGTTTTGTACTTGTTCTGCAAATTTTCGTGCTTCCTCCGGATCCGAGAATAGTCTGTTTTGCTGCCCTGGAATAACTATTTTAAGTACCGCTGGATACTTTAGCATAAATTTATATCCTTTTTTCCATAGGATCGCTTTTGCTGTATTAAACTCCTTTCTCTTCTTCAGGAGTTCAAAACTTATGTCTGGATAGAAAAAAAATTTTTGACCTTTGTATTCCAGTGGCTTTTTGTCTTCTCTTATTTTCTTCATTGCTTTCTCCAATATATTTTCTCTTGTTGTATATCTTAAGAATTTTACTAAAATGGCTCTTGGTTTTTGTTATGGCTGTGGTTTCGGGTCTAATGGTCTATGTGCCCTTTCTATTTCCATTTCTTCCTGTAATTCTGGTCTTCCTAGGATCCTGGGGATCCAATCTTTTATAAATTCTCTCATATTCTTGCCTTCTTCATCTTCCTTAAGGCCCACTATCTTTATATTATTTCTTCTATTATAATTTTCCATTATATCTATCTTCTGAGCTAACAGCTCTTGTGTTTCTTTAACTTTTTTATTAGATTCTTCTAATTTCTTTTTTAAGTCCTCTACTTCCATTTCTACGGCTGTTTCTCGTTCTTCCACCTTGTCCACTCTTTTTCCTATATCTGACATGACCATCTCTAATCTAATCATTTTTTCTTCTGCACTTTTAATTCTTCTTTTTATTTCACTAAATTCTTGTAATTGCCATTCTTTTACTGATTCCATATATTCTTTATAAAAAAAATATCCAGTGTCTTGCCTTTCCCTTCTTCTTCCATTTCTCTATGTTCTTCTTCCTCTGGTTTGGTCATCTGTTGTTTCCTTGTTTTCGTTTTACTCTCTTCCTTCTTGTTCTCATTGTTTTCTATGTTCTCTTCCTGTTGTTGTGTTGTAGCTATCATTCTCAGCTGTGGAGATCGACTCCTCAGCTGGTCCCCCCTCCTGTCAGTGTTTTTTTTCATGCGCGGTTGCACCTTTTTACTTGGCTCTGCGAGCCTTTTTTGTAGTCCCGAGCTTGGGACTTCAACTGACCTTAGGGTCAGTTCTCTCTCCGCGGCGGGCCTCCTCGGACAGGTAAGGCCTTCACCTTCTTCTTCCGACGTTCTTTCTCCTTCTCTTCTTCCCGTTGCTTTCGACTTTTCTTTGTTCGCTGCCATTTTCTTCCCACCTTTACTTTCACTTTGTTATATTTTTTTATGTTTGTGCCTTTGTGTTTTGTGTGTTTTTTTTTAAACTTTTCCGGAGAGGGCTGGAGTTCCTCGACCAGCCACTACTCCATCACGTGACTCCCCTAGTTTTTACACCATTAAAGATCATTCTCACTCTGCACAAAATGGAGTTGACTCTCATTCCCTTCAGAGAACAACACTGCATCCTTCATCTTCCCAAACACCACCCAGCCAAACCTCTCTGACCTTTTTTTAAATTTTTTTTATTTTTCACACTATAAACCATATTGACCAAGATACATACAGACATTTTTTCTCTTGAATATATACAGTGTCATTTTCTCCTCCCTTCCCTCCCTCCCTCACTCCCTTCCCCATTTATTTGAAGTTCAATCTATAAGATACATTAAACCCGTTAAACAATGTTGTCACTTAATAAAAATAAACAAGAAATTTTACTGAGTCAGTTCTTTTCGTTATCTTCTCCTTCTGACATTTTAGGCGGTGGAAGTCCATGGTATTTCATGTATGGCTCCCATATTTTTTCGAATATTGTGATGTTATTTCTTAAATTATATGTTATTTTTTCTAATGCATTGCATTTATTCATTTCTATGTACCATTGTTGTATTCTCAAGTTGTCTTCTAATTTCCAGGTTGACATAATACATTTTTTTGCTGCAGCTAGGGCTATCATCATTTTTTGTGCTCCATCCAAATCGAGTCCAAATTCTTTATTTCTTGTATTACTTAGGAGGAAGATCTCTGAGTTTTTTGGTATATTGCTTTTTGTAATTTTATTTAATATCTGGTTGAGGTCTTCCCAAAATTTTTTCACTTTCTCACATGTCCATATTGCATGAATTGTTGTTCCCGTTTCCTTTTTACAGCGAAAACATCTGTCTGATACTGTTGGGTCCCATTTATTTAACTTTTGAGATGTGATGTACAGCCTGTCCATCCAGTTATATTGTATCATGCGTAACCTCGTGTTTATTGTATTTCTCATAGTTCCGGAACATAGCTTTTCCCATGTTTCATTCTTTATCTTTATGTTTAGATCTTGTTCCCATTTTTGTTTTGGTTTACCGTTTGTTTCCTCGTTCTCCTTTTCTTGCAGTTTGATGTACATGTTTGTTATAAATTTTTAAATTATTATTGTGTCTATAATCACATATTCAAAATTTCTTCCTTATGGTAACCTCAGACTGTTTCCCAATTTGTCCTTCAAGTAGGTTTTCAGTTGTTGGTATGCAAACATTGTATTGTGAGTTATATTATATTTATCCTTCATTTGTTCAAATAATAATAATTTATTTCCCAAAAAACAATTTTCTATTCTTTTGATCCCTTTTCTCTCCCATTCTCTGAAGGAAAGGTTATCTATTGTGAAAGGGATTAGTTGATTTTGCGTCAATATTAGTTTTGGTAGTTGGTAATTTGTTTTATTTCTTTCTACTTGAATCTTCTTCCAAATGTTGAGCAGATGATGCAATACCAATGAATTCCTACGTTGCACCAATTTTTTATCCCATTTATATAGTATATGTTCAGGTATCTTCTCCCCTATTTTATCTAGTTCTAATCTGGTCCAATCTGGTTTTTCCCTTGTTTGATAAAAATCTGATAGGTATCTTAATTGTGCGGCTCTATAATAATTCTTAAAGTTTGGTAGTTGTAAGCCTCCTTGTTTGTACCATTCTGTTAATTTATCTAGTGCTATCCTCGGTTTTCCCCATTTCCATAAGAATTTCCTTATTATTTTCTTTAGCTCCTTGAAGAATTTCTCTGTTGGGTGAATTGGTAATGACTGAAATAGGTATTGTATCCTTGGGAAAATGTTCATTTTAATACAGTTTATCCTTCCTATCAGTGTTAGTGGTAAGTCTTTCCAATGCTCTATGTCGTCTTGTAATTTTTTCATTAATGGATGATAATTTAGTTTATATAGATGGCCGAGATTTTTATTTAGTTGTATACCTAGATATCGCATTGCTTGTGTTTGCCATCTAAATGGTGATTCTTTCTTAAACTTTGAGAAATCCGCATTATTCATTGGCATTGCTTCACTTTTATTTGCGTTGATCTTGTACCCAGATACTTCTCCATATTCCTTCAATTTCCTATGTAATTCTTTTATTGATTTTTCTGGTTCTGTTAAGTATATTATGACGTCATCTGCAAATAGACTGATTTTATATTCCTTCTCTTTTATTTTTATCCCTCTTATTTTCTGTTCTTATCAGTTCTGCTAGTGGTTGTATAGCTAACGCGAACAATGAGGGAGATAGTGAACATCCCTGCCTTGTTGATCTGCTTAAGTTAAATTGTTTTATATATATCCATTTACTGTCATTTTTGCCAGTGGCCCCTTATATAATGCTTTAATCCAATTAATATATTTCTCTGGTAGGCTGAATTTTTGTAGTACTTTGAATAAATAATTCCATTCTACTCTGTCAAAGGCCTTCTCTGCATCTAAAGAAACCGCTACTGTTGGAGTTTTATTTCCTTCTACTGCATGAATTAAGTTAATAAATTTACAGATATTGTCCATTGTTCGTCTTTTTTTAATAAATCCAGTTTGTTCTAGATTTACTATTTTTGGTACCTAGTCGGCAAATCTGTTTGCTAATAGTTTAGCTATTATCTTATAATCTGTGTTAAGTAGATATATTGGTCTATATGACGCTGGTGCAAGTGGATCTTTCCGTCTTTGGTATTACTGTAATTATTGCTGTTTTGAATGAATCTGGTAAGCTTTGTTTTTTATCAATCTGGTTGATTACTTCCAGGAGGGGAGGAATTAATAAATCTTTAAATGTTTTATAGAATTCTATTGGGAATTCATCCTCTCCTGGTGTTTTATTGTTTGGTATTTTTTTAATATCTCCTGTAATTCTTCTATTTCAAATGGTTTTATTAATTTATTTTGTTCCTCTGTTTGTAATTTCGGTAGTTCAATTTTAGTTAGAAATTCATCTATTTTGTCTTCTTTCCCTTCATTTTCAGTTTGTTATAATTGTTCGTAGAATTGCCTGAAGTTTTCGTTGATCTCCGTTGGGTTATATGTAATTTGTTTGTCCTTTTTCCTTAATGCCAATACCATTCTTTTAGTTTGTTCTGTCTTAAGCTGCCACGCTAGTATTTTGTGCGATTTTTTTTTTTTCTCCTAGCTCATAATATTTCTGTTTTGTCTTCATTATGTTCTTCTCCACCTTATATGTTTGTTGTGTTTCATATTTTATTTTTTTGTCCGCCAATTCTCTTCTTTTAGTTGTATCTTTCTTTATTGCTAATTCTTTTTCTGTATTTGTTATTTCCCTTTCCAACTGTTCTGTTTCCCGATTGTAGTCCTTCTTCATCTTAGTTACATAACTTATTATTTGCCCTCTGATGAACGCTTTCATTGCATCCCATAGTATAAACTTATCTTTCACTGATTCCGTATTTATTTCAAAGTACACTTTAATTTGTCATTCAATGAATTCTCTAAAATCCTGTTTTTTAAGTAGCATGGAGTTTAATCTCCATCTATACATGGTGGGATGTCCTCTAGCTCTATTGCCAATAACAGGGGTGAGTGATCCGATAATAGTCAAGCTTTATATTCTGTTTTTCATACTCTGTCTTGCATGCGAGCTGATAACAGGATTAGGTCTATTCTTGAGTATGTTTTATGTCTACCTGAATAATATGAATATTCCTTTTCCTTTGGGTGTTGTTTCCTCCATATATCCAAAAGTTGCATTTATTGCATCGATTTAACCATAAATTTGGTTACTTTGTTCTTTCTGTTAGTTTTTTTCCAGTTTTGTCCATGTTTGAGTCCAAATTAAGGTTAAAATCCCCTCCTATTGGTATGTTCCCTTGCGTATCTGCTATCTTCAAAAAGATATCTTCAATAAATTTTTGATCTTCTTCATTAGGTGCGTATACATTGTGCAAATTCCAAAATTCGGTTATTCTGGTGTATATTATTTTGCTATTTTAGTTATAGAACGAAGGGAATAATGGAGAAAGTTATAAATTGAATTGTACAATTTTTAATGAGGCTTGAATTTTGTTTGTGGTTTATGCTCCATTTGTTGAAGATATAGATTTCGTTGTAGATATGTTTTTATTATTCGGATATCTGAATTTTAACGTAATGATTGGGGATATTTAAATGTGGTATTGGAGCTTTTATTGGATTACTATTTAAGAGTAAAATGGTGGAAGAGTACTAAAATTGAATTGTACAATGCTTAATGAGATTTGAACTTTGTTTTAAGATGGTGGTTTATGTGACTAATATGATGATAGATGTGAAGTTAGTTGATATTTGGTGAAGGTTTATCTCTATAGAGAAAGTTTTTTTTCATCTTTTTTTCATGCTACAATTTTTTTAAAGAATTGATTATTGTTTAAGAATTTTTGATAGATAATGTTACTAACTTTACTAATTTTTTATATTAAGTTTGAGTTAAATATATGTTTCATCTTAACTCCATTTGTTAAATATATGCATTTAAGTTTGATTTAAATATGTTTTTTAAGTCTGATATTTTAGTATTAATTACTTTTTTTTTTGTTAGTATTTTAATCGGTTATGTTTTTGGTTTTTTTTGTAAGTGGGTTTTTTTCTCACATATTATTAACTTTATTAATTCTTCACTCTTTATTTTGGGGGGGAAAGGGGGGGTTGGACTAATTTGAGTTGGGTTATTAATGTGTAATAATTATTGGGGAGGGTATAGTTTATTTAGATTACTGATATTGTATTGTAATTTTATTATTTTATTCTTAATTTTTTTAAAATGTAATCCTATATGTTATTCATGTTATAAAATTTAAATAAAGTTTATAAAAAATAAATTTTAAAAAATTCCAAAATTCTGAATATATCTGAAATTTTATCATTACATACCTGTTGGATCTATTATTTCCTCCTCTATTTTGATTGGTACATTTTTATTGATTTATAGCTACTCCTCTGGCTTTTGAATTATATGATGCTGCTGTTACATGTCCTATTCAATCTCTCTTTAATTTCTTGTGTTCCACTTCAGTTAGATGTGTTTCTTGCACGAATGCTATATCAATTTTTTCTTTCTTCAGTAAATTTAACAGCCTCTTCCTTTTGATTTGGTTATGTATTCTGTTAATATTTAAAGTAATATAGTTCAACGTGGCCATTTCATACTTTGTTTACCTTTCCTTTCCATTTCCTCATCACCACCTTCCCTCCTTATCCATTTCTGCTTTTTTTTTGAACACACTGTAAGACAACACTTCTAAAACATAAAATTTTTCCACCATTCCCACATCTAAATTTCCCTTAACCCCCCCCCCCCCCCCCCGAGTTGCCCCTTGTCCCTTATCGGGCAACCACATTTCCCCTCTCCATTTGGATTGCGAACCAGCTCGCAAGCGTCAACTGATTTCGCAGTGACTGTTATTCTCTCCCACCCAGCCCCCTCCAGAAAAGACTTTTATCTTCACATATAACAAAGCTCTCTATCTTATTTTCCCCCTTACTTCCTTCCTTCCCTTTCTTCTACTTATACATTATTTTTCTTCTTTATATGAAGTTTGTCGTCATTCTTGTTTTTGTTACATCTCTTCATCTCTCTGTCTGTTTTGCAGGTGTTCTGCAAATTCTCATGCTTTTTCCGGATCTGGGAACAGTCTGCTTTGCTGCCCCGGGATAACTATTTTAAGCACCACTGGATAACTTAACATCAATTTATAGCCTTTTTTCCATAGGATCGATTTTGCTGTGTTAAACCCCTTCTTCTTCAGGAGCTCAAAACTTATGTCTGGGTAGAAAAAAATTTTTTGACCTTTGTATTCCAGTGGCTTTTTGTCTTCCCTTATTTTTTTTCATTGCCTTCTCCAATATGTTTTCTCTTGTCGTATAGGTCGGGAATTTTACTAGAATGGACCTTGGTTTTTGTTGTGGCTGTGGTTTAGGGGCTAATGTTCTGTGTGTCCTTTCTATTTCCATTCCTTCTTGTAATTCTGGCATTCCTAGGACCCTCGGGATCCATTCTTTTATAAATTCTTTCATATCTTTGCCTTCTTCATCTTCCTTAAGGCCCACTATCTTTATATTGTTTCTCCTATTATAGTTTTCCATTATATCCATCTTCTGAGCTAACAACTCCTGTGTTTCTTTAACTTTTTTATCATATTTTTCCAATTTCCTTTTTAAGTCATCCACTTCCATTTCTATGGCTGTTTCTCGTTCTTCCACCTTGTCTACTCTTTTCCCTATTTCTGTCATTACCATCTCTAATCTACTCACTTTTTCTTCTGTACCTTTTATTCTTCTTTTTATTTTATTAAATTTTTGTATCTGCCATTCTTTTACTGCTTCCATATATTCTTCAAAAAATTTCATGTCTAAGTACAGTCCATTCCCTTTATCTTCTATTTCTCTGTGCAGAGCTTGATGTTCTCTCTCCTCTTCCCCTGAGTCCACTCCAGGACCTGTATCCTGTATCCTCTACCTCGCTTCCTTGTATCTGTGTCTCTTTTGTCTTTCTTGTTGGGCTGTTTGTCTCAGTTTACTGGGTATTTTTTTTATTAATGGTGTCTTGATGTTGGTCCTCTTCTTCTGGGCTGGTCATCTGTTGAGTCTCTGATTTCCTTTTTTCATTCTCCTCCTTCCCGTTATTTTCTGTATCTTCTCGCTGGGAGCCCTGCTGTTGGGTCTTACTCAGCTGTTCAAGCTGTGGAGTTCCACTCCACAGCTGGTCCCCCCTCCCGTCGGTGTTGTCTTTGTCATGCGCAGCGCGCACCTCTGTTTGGTTCCGTGAGCCATCCTTGTAGTCCTGCATTCGGTGGGTCGTATCCCCTCGGGGTTTCCACTGACCTCAGGGAGTGGGCTCCTCTCTCCACGGTGGGTCCCTGCTTCTTCGTACAGGTAAGGCCTTCACCTTTCTCTTCCAGCGTCTTCTTTTCTTCCCGTTGTTTTTGGCTTTTCTTTCTTTGGAGCCATTTTCTCCACACCTTTATTTTTTATTTGTTGTGGTTTGTGTGTCTGTGGCTTTGCTTTTTCTTTACTTTTTTCCTTCTTTTCTGGAGAGGGCTGGTATTCCACTACTGGCCACTACTCCATCACGTGACTCCTCCCCACCATGGTCTTGATGATGTGGTTCGAGCTGTGTATGGCTGTACAGTCTTGAGTCAGCAGAGTGAGCAGCAGTGGACTACGCACACAGCCCTGAGAGGCCCTGTGTTTGGTGTAATGGTCTTAGAAATGCCGTTTCAGATCTGGACTGCCTGAGGTCTCCTTGTCAGGTGTCAAGATCATGATCCCTGCCATGATCCATCAAGTACTCCCTACCTGTCAATCCACTCCAAGAGGGGAGGGGAGGATCAGCCGTCCTGACCGGTTCCCTGCCAGTGTGGCCAGTGACGATGCGTTCTTCTCCCCACAGCGAGTACCTGGCAATCTTTAAGAAGACAGTGGCCATGCACGAGGTTTTCCTTCAGCGATTGGCTGCCCACCCCGTACTCAGAAAGGATCACAACTTCTATGTATTTCTGGAGTACGATCAGGATGTGAGTCTGTTCTATCCTCGGCGAGTCCCCAAGATGTAGGTGGTGGGGGGGGGAGTCTGTTCCTTCCCCCCCCCCCCGAGGGTCGAAGTGGGATGTTCCATCTCCCACAGGATCGAGGGGCCCCCATAGAGACCAGAGGGGCCCCCTTTCCATCTCTCGCTGGACCTGGTCAAGTGGGGTGTTTTCCCCCCTCGTTTGAGACAAGAGGAATGGGGTGGGGTGAGGTGGGAGGGGGAAGAAGGGAGCCATTCCTCTACTAGGTTGAGGAGCCCCAGGGGATAAGGGGCCCAATCCCCCTCCCACTGGATCGAGAGGGCCCAGGGAAATTGAAGCTCCACCTTCGCTCTCAGTCTCCAGCCCAAGCAATTCTCGAGGCTGTGACCAATGCAACTTTGCCGCTGGCTCAGGCAAGCATCCCTGGGACATGGGTGAAGCCCGTGATGTTTATTACGGCCGAGGGACTTGTTATGGATTTGGTCCTGCTTCAGGTTAGCGTCGGGTGGTGGGACAAGGCGGGCAGCAGAGGGATCACCTGATCCATGCCACGGTGTCTCAGGGCCTGTCTCTCCCCGTGCGGCCTTCTGCTGGTGAAAGGCCTAATGAGGTAATCGCCCTCTTTCAACAGCTAAGCGTGCGTGGGAAGAACAAGAAAGAGATCCTGGGTGGGTTTCTGAAGAACATTGTGAAGAGTGCAGATGAGGCATTGATCACTGGCATATCCGGGATTAAGGTAAAGCTGAAACTTGTTCGAGATTCCTTTTCTTTCAGTATTATTATTGAAATTGAAGTTCAACATTGAAAAATACAGAGTACACAAAAATACAGGTTAAAAGTCCCAAACTACTACATTACACTTAGATCATACCAGTTCATCCAAGGTACCCCGCAAACTCAATTAACCATGCTACAACACAGAAAACAGGCCATTCTGCCCCTCTAGCCTGTGCTGACCATCATCTCCCTAGTCCCACTGACCTGCTCCCATTCTATAACCCTTCAGGCCTCTCCCATCCCTTAAAACTTAGAATCGAGCCCCCATTCACCACATCAGATGGTGGCTCGTTCCACACTCCCAACGCTCTCTGAATGAAGAACTTCCCCCTAAACCTTCCCCCCCCCCCCCCATCTTAAAACAATGACCTCTCATGTTTATCTTCCCCAATCTAAGTGGAAAAAGCCAACTCGCATCCACTCTGTCTATACCTCTCAAAATCTTGTAAACCTCTATTAAATCTCTCCTCATTCTTCTTCGCTCCAAGGAATAAAATCCCAACCTGTTTAACCTTTCCCTGCAACTCAGTTCCTGAAGACCTGGCAACATCCTAGTAAATCTCTGCACTCTTTCGAGCTTACTAGTTAGGCGCCCAGAACTGAACACAATACTCTAAATTTGGCCTCACCAATGTCTTAAACAACTTCAACGAAACATCCCAACTCCTAGACTCAATACTTTGATTTAATTTAAAACAAATCACATTACATTGATTTTTTTTTAAAGTCTAAACTCATTTTACCAAAAACAAAGCTGTTTGGCCAGGAGAGAAGAAAATAGAATTCCATATCAAAATGATAAATGACCTTATTAGTCAACACTTCTCCTTTCATTATCAAATCAGAGATTCTGAAAATAATTCATAAAAGGTCCCCACAGTGTTTGAAAATTCAAATTGTAAATTGAGCAGCTAATCTTGTCTAACTTTAAACATGTCATGACGTTCACGTAGCCATTGAGCACGAGTCAGCTGGGTAATGTCCCTCCATCTGAGCAACATCCCAGCCTTAAGAGAAGTTTCAGAATAGGAGTCATGTGATGGAGTAGTGGCCGGTCGGGTAAAACCAGCCCTCTCCAGAAAAGAAGAAAAAAAGTCAAGAAAAGACAAAGTTCAACAAATATAAAATATAAGAAATAAAAGATAAAGTTGCAGAGAAGAGAAAGAAGATGGCACCTAAGAAGAAAAAAGTAAAAACAATGGAAAAAAAGAATAGACACTGGAATAGAAAGGAGAAGGCCTTACCCTGCACAAAGGAATAGGGAGCCATGTTGGAGAAGAGCACCTGATCTCCAAGGTTGGTGTCAGCCCTGTGGAGTTGCGACCCCCCCCGACCGGTGGACTGCAAAAATGGCTCTCTGAGCCAAATGAAAGTGTGCAACTGCACAATTTAAGGTAAAGGAAAGCATCGAAGAGAGGGGGGCTCAGCCGAGGAGCGGACAGTCACGGTGCGACCAGCTGAGGGACGCCCGACACCAGGGCTCTCAGCTGGAAGATGAGGAAAGCGGCAGGAGAGGGAGTGAAGTACCAGGTGAGAAAGAAAGTTGACGGGGTGAACGGCAAGAGGAGCAGCAGCAGCAGGAGGCCCGACAGATGAGCAGCTCAGAGGAGAGGACCAACAGCAAGAGGCCAAGCAAGAAGAGGTTCGACGAAGTGAGCAATTCATCAGAAAAACCAGAAGAGACACAGATACAAAGAGAAGAAGAAAACACAAACACAGGTACAGACACAGAAAAAGAGGAAGAAGAAGACCAAGATCTTCACAGAGAAATAGAACGTCAAACAGATGGACAGAATATAGATAAAGCTTTTTTTGAAGAACAAATGAGATCATTAAAAGAATGGTTGTCATTAGAATTTAGTGCAATTAAAAGAAAAAATGAAAAGAACAGAAGATAAAATGCAAAGATTAGAAATAGTCGTGACAGAAATGGGGAAAAGAGTAGAAAATGTGCAAGAATGAGAAACAGCTGTAGAAATGGAAGTAAATGACTTAAGAGGAAAATTGGAAGAAAGTGATTAAAAAATTAAAGAGAAACAAGAGTTGTTAGCTCAGAAAATTAATATGTTGGAAAATTATAGTAGGTGAAACAACATAAAAATAGTGGGCCTGAAGGAAGAAGAAGGCACAGATATGAAGGAATTGATAAAAGTTTGGATCCCGAAGGTCTAGGGAACGACAGAAATGCAGGAAGAAATGGAAAGGGCACACAGAACACTAGCTCCGAAACCACAAATACATCAAAAACCAAGATCCATTTTAGTAAAACTTTTGAAATATACGACAAGAGAAAATATACTGGAGCGGGCAAGGAATAAAATACAAGGGTCAAAAAATATTTTTTTGCCCAGACATAAGTTTTGAACTCTTAAAGAAGAGGAAGGAGTTTAATACAGCAAAATCGATCCTATAGAAAAAAGGTTATAAATTCATGTTAAGACATCCAGCTATGCTTAAAATATTTATCCCCAGGGAGCAAAACAGACTGTTCTCGGATCTGGAGGAGGCACAAGAATTTGCAGAACACTTGCAGGACAGAAGGAGAGATGAAGAAATGTAATAAGAATGAAGAATGGCGATAAAGTATATATAAAGATGTAAAAACAATGTATATGTAAAGAACTAAAAAAGAGAAGGGAAGGAAGAAAGTAAGGGGAATAAAAATGAGAACTTTGTTATATGTGTTTATATATATAAAAAAAAGTGTTTTCTGGGGGGTTGGGGGGAGAGAATAACCATCACTGCGAAATCAGTTGACGCTTGCGAACAGGATCGCAAACCAAATAAAAAGGGGAGATGTGGTTGCCCAGCAAGGGATAAGGGGCAACTCAGAGAGGGGGGAGCTATTTGGGGTTAAGGTAATATTGGATGAGGGAGTTGTTGGAGTATTTTATGTTTTAAATGTGTTGTCATACATTGAATTTGAAAAGGGAAAACAGAGATAAAAATGGGGAAAAGGGGGATGGTGGTGGTGAGGAAGTGGAAATGAGGTGTAAACAGGATATGAGATGGCCACGTTGAACTATATGTCTATAAACATTAATGGAATACATAACCAAATTAAAAGGAAGAGACTATTAAATTTACTGAAAAAAGAAAAAATAGATATAGCATTTGTGCAGAAAACGCATCTAACTGAAGTGGAACATAAATTAAAGAGAGACTGTGTAGGACACGTAGCATCATATAATTCAAAAGCGAGAGGTGTAGCTATATTAATTAATAAAAATGTACCAATCAAAATAGAGGAGGAAATAATAGATCCAGCAGGGAGGTCTTCTTCTTTGGCTTGGCTTCGCGGACGAAGATTTATGGAGGGGGTAAAAAAGTCCACGTCAGCTGCAGGCTCGTTTGTGGCTGACCAGTCCGATGCGGGACAGGCAGACACGATTGCAGCGGTTGCAAGGGAAAATTGGTTGGTTGGGGTTGGGTGTTGGGTTTTTCCTCCTTTGCCTTTTGTCAGTGAGGTGGGCTCTGCGGTCTTCTTCAAAGGAGGCTGCTGCCCGCCAAACTGTGAGGCGCCAAGATGCACGGTTTGAGGCGTTATCAGCCCACTGGCGGTGGTCAATGTGGCAGGCACCAAGAGATTTCTTTAGGCAGTCCTTGTACCTTTTCTTTGGTGCACCTCTGTCACGGTGGCCAGTGGAGAGCTCGCCATATAATACGATCTTGGGAAGGCGATGGTCCTCCATTCTGGAGACGTGACCCATCCATTACAGGGAGGTATGTAATTATAAAGTGTCAGATATATTCAGAATTTTGGAATTTGCTCAATATTTATGCACCTAATGAGGAGGATCAAAAGTTTATGCAAGATATTTTTTTGAAGATTGTAGATACACAAGGGAATATATTGATAGGAGGGCATTTTAACCTTAATTTGGATCCAATGTTGGATAAAACTGGACAAAAGACAAACAAAAAGAATAAAATGGCCAAATTTATGGTTAAATCAATGGAGGAAATGAAATTTATGGATGTATATATATATATATATATATATATGGAGGCAGCACCCAAGAGAGAGAAGAAATACTCATATTATTCAAGTAGGCATTGATATGTTTTTGTTGTCGGCCCATATTCAAAGGAGAGTTAGGAAAACTGAATGTAAAGCTAGATTACTATCTGATCATTCACCCCTGTAATTAGCAATAGAACTGGAGGACATCCCATCAAGAACATATAGATGGAGGTTAAACTCCATGCTACTTAAAAGGCAGGAATTTAGAGAGTTTATTGAACACCAAATTAAAACATATTTTGAAATAAACATGGAATCAGTGAAAGACAAATTTATATTATGGGATGCAATTAAAGCCTTCATTAGAGGGCAGATAATAAGTTATGTAACTAAGATGAAAAAGGAAATAGAGCAGTTGGAAAGGGAAATAGTAAGTACAGAAAAGGAACTAGTAAAAGTGGATGATATAATGAAAAGGAGAGAATTGGCGGACAAACAAAATAAAATATGAAACATTACAAACGTACAAGGTGGAGAAGAACATAATGAAAATAAAGCAAAAGTTTTACGAACTGGGAGAAAAAAACACATAAAATATTAGCCTGGCAACTTAAAACAGAACAAGCAACAAGAACTATATTGGCATCAAAGAAAAAGGACAAACAAATTACATATAATCCAATAGAGACTAATGAGAACTTCTAAGGAATTTTATGAACAATTATACCAAACTGAGAATGAGGGGAAAGATGATAAAATAGAAGAGTTTTTAGATAAGATTGAACTGCCGAAATTGCAAGAAGAGGAGCAAAACAAACTAATAAAACCATTTGAAATAGAGGAAGTACAGGATATATTAAAAAAGCTGCTGAACAATAAAATGCCAGGAGAGGATGGATTCCAAATAAAATTCTATAAAACATTTAAAGACTTATTAATTCTTCCTCTCCTGGAAGTAATGAAACAGATAGAAGAAACACAAAACTTTCCAGATTCATGTAAGACAGCAATAATTACAGTAATACCAAAGACCAGGAAGGATCCATTAACACCAGCATTATTTAGACCAATATCTCTACTTAACTCAGATTATAAGATAATAGCGAAATTATTGGCATACAGATTGGGTGATTGTGTACCAAAAATAGTAAAACAAGATCAAACTGAATTTATTAAGAAAAGATGAACACCGGATAATGTCTGTAAACTTATTAATCTAATTCATGCAGTTCAAGGAAATAAGAAGCCAACAGTGCCTGTTGCTTAGAGGCAGAAAAAGCCTTTGATTGGGTAGAATGGAATTATTTATTTAAAATATTACAGAGGTTCAATCTACCAGAAAAATATATTAATTGGATTAAAGCATTATATAATGGACCATTGGTGAAGGTAAATGGTTTCGTATCGAACCAAATTAAATTAAGTAGGTCAACTAGACAGGGATGTCCACTATCTCCCTCATTGTTCGCTTTAGCAATAGAACCATTGGCAGAACTGATAAGAACAGAAAATAAAATAAAAGGGATAAAAATAAAGGAGAAGGAGTATAAAATCAGCTTATTTGCAGATGACATCATAGTATACCTAACAGAACCAGAAATATCAATAAAAGAATTACATAGGAAATTGAAGGAGTATGAAGAAATATCAGGGTACAAGATCAACGCAAATAAAAGTGAAGTGATGCCAATGAGTAATGCGGATTATACAAAATTTAAAAAAGAATCACCATTTAAATGGCAAACACAAGCAATCCGATACCTAGGTATCAGGTTAGATATAACTTAAACCACCTGTACAAACTAATTTATCAGCCACTAATAAAGAAATTGCAGGATGACTTAGAACATTGGAAAGAATTACCACTAACGTTGATAGGGAGGGTAAATTGCATTAAAATGAATGTCTTCCCAAGGATACAATACTTATTTCAATTGTTGCCAATTCTCTTAACAGAGAAATTCTTTAATGAACTAAAGAGAATAATAAGGAAATTCTTGTGGAAAGGGGGGAAACTGAGGGTAGCAATAGATACATTAACAGAGAGGTATAACCAAGGTGGTTTGCAGTTACCAAACTTTAAAAATTGTTACAGAGCAGCACAATTAAGGTATTTATCAGATTTTTACCAGACAAGGGAAAAACTAGACTGGACTAAGATAGAACTAGATAAAATAGGGGAGAAGGTACCGGAACATATACTTTATAAGTGGAATGAAAAGCTGGTGCAATATAAAAGCTCACCAGTATTGCATCATTTACTTAATATATGGAAGAAGATCCACTTAGAAAGGAAAAAAACAAATTACCAAATACCAAAATTATTATTGATGTAAAATCCACTAATCCCTTTTACAATCCTTTAGAGAATGAGAGAGAAAAGGAATGAAAAGAATAGAAAATTGTTTTTTGGGAAATAATTTATTAACATTTGAACAGTTGAAGTACAAATATGGAATAACTCATGGTACAATGTTTGCATATCATCAACTAACTGAAAGCTTATTTAAAGGATAAATTGGGAAACAGACTGAGATTACCAGAAGGAAACCGCTTTGAATATGTGATTACAGACACAATGATAATTAAAAGATTTATAACCAACATGCACATTAAGATGCCAGATAATGAAAATGATGAAATAAGCTATAAACCTAAAAAATAGTGGGAAAAGGATTTAAACATAAAGATAAAAAAATAAAGCATGGAAAAAGTTATGTTCTGGAACTATGAAGAATATAATAAACACAAGATGCAGTATAATTGATTACACGGGCTATATATCATGCTTCAAAAGTTAAAAGAATGGGATCCAACATTATCAGATAGATGTTTTCGCTGAAAGAAGGAAATGGGAACAACAGTACATGCAATTTGGGCATGTACGAAAGTGAAAATGTTTTGGAAAGAACTAAATCAGATATTAAATAAAATCACAAAAAATAACATACCAAAAAATCCAGAGATCTTTCTTCTAAGTGATATAAGAAGTAAAGAATTAGGCCTCAAATTGGATAAAGCACAAAAAAGATTTATTATGATAGCCTTAACAGTAGCAAAAATATGTATTATGTCAACTTGGAAAATGGAAGAGAGCATGAGAATACAGCAATGGTACATGGAAATGAATAAATGTATTCCATTGGAAAAAATAACATAATTAAAAAATAAAGTCACATTGAACAAATATGGGAACCATACATGGAACATAACAGAGAGGGCTTGCCTCGGACCTCCACCCCCTAAAATGATAAGAAGACAAAATGACATGATCCAGTCTATAAAAGTAGATGACACATTTTTCTGGTTTGTTTTTCCTTTGTTTAATGGTTTTATTGTATTGTATATGTTGAATATTTATTTGTTTTGGAGGGGGGGGAGGGAGGATGGGGGGAAAAAAAGAGAGAAAATGCCACTGTGTATATTTAATGAGAAACATTTGTATATATTTTGGTTGATATGGTTCATAGTGTGAAAAATAAAAAATTATTTAATAAAAAAGAGAAGTTTCAGAATCAGGATTTATTGTCATGAACAAGTCGTGAAATTCAGTGTTTTGTAGCAGCATCACAGGGCAAACATTCGTATTATAACCATCTGACAACATTACGTTAAAAAAATAACAATGACAGTGCCCAAAAGGTCGGGCCATGTCTGTGGTTCACTGATCATTCAGGAATCTGATGGCAGCGGGGTAGAAGCTGTCCTTGTGCTGCTGAGAGCTCGTCTAAGTGCCCGTCTTCAGTAAAAGCTAATACAGGTACACAATCCTTTATCCAGAACCCTTGGGGGACATTGTGTTCCGGATTTCAGAAAGCCAGATTTAAGCTCTCCCGAATTGTGCTGCCATATGCACCCCCACCCCCCACCCCCCACCTTCCAGTCACGCTGCTGTTTCCCATCCCCTCACCCGCCCAACTCGTGCTGCTGGTCTCTCCCCCTCGCCCACCCAACTCATGCTGCCGTCTCTCTCCCCACTTGCCAAATTTTAGATGTCCAAATAAAAGATTGTGTACCTGTACGTGCAAATCAGATGCTGTTAGAGTTGTGCCACTCTCTTCATCAATACCAAACAAGGCAGTTATAGGATTAGGCTTAAAATTAACTTTAAAAATTACAGAATAGATTCCTTTTATTGGCATGAAAATTGTAATATACATGATATAGTTCAACCTGAACCTGCTGTAAGGCAAACAGTTGCTATGATTGTCTGGTTCCCCTAACAATAAGAGAAAGAGAAGCAGAAGAGAGTCATTCAGAGTCACTGAGTGTCCATGAAATCATCTCCAGCATTCCCGCAGCCTCTGCCGCCGCACACACTCCTGTCCAATCCGTCAGCAACCCGAGCTCCAGATCCGAACCTCCAACAAAATCAGGAAGCCCCCAGTGTCTCGAGAACTCTTCTGGCCCTCAGCGCCTACTCAAATCCCATTCAGGTACCCACCCACCATCGCAAGTCTCCAAGTGCCCGCAGTTTGTGCAGGACCTTCAGTCACTGAGTCCCTCACTGGTCCCTTCCGCACCGTCCCGTCACAAACTCCCTGGGTCAGACACAGAGTGAAGCTCCCTCTGCCCCATAAAGCATCCCCTAAAACATGCAGAGGTGAATGAAACATTTGAGTTTGAAGTGGTTAACTTGCTCTTTATGCTGTCCCCCCTTTCTCCTGCAGGAAGTGGACGAATTCTTTGAGCACGAGAGAACTTTTCTGATCGAGTATCACAACCGGGTGAAAGATGCTACCCTGAAGGCAGACCGCAAGACCCGATCTCACAAAAGTGTGTTTCCGCCAAGCTGTAGTCTGTTATTCATCCATCTTCCATTGCCCCTGTCCTGGGCACGTGATCTCTGTCATTCATGCCCCAGCTTGTTTGTACCAGTGCCTATTCGGTCCCTCAGTCCTGTTCCGTAACAGGATGAGATTCTAGTTGAGCTCATGCTAGTGGTCCTGCACCCCCCCCCCCCCCCTCACCATATTATCTCATCGCACAGTATCAAAGTTTCAAACACTGTCAGACCTGATGGGTTTATTGGGGATGGAGTCTGGGGTTCCTGATCTGCTCCCTTTTTGAACTTGCAACACTGCAGTGCAGTACAGACCTTTCAGCCCTCATTGTACTGCTGACCCATGTATTTCCTACTGAACCCTCCCTACCTCAAAACCCTCTGTTTTTTCTTACATCCACGTGCCTGTCTAAGAGTCTCTTAAATACCCCTATTGTTCCAGCCTTCACCCTCATGGGATAGATATACTTGTACAATCAGATGACAGTATTGTCTTGAACCCAATGCCACGATCCCAGTAGATCATGTCCATGGTGGGGGAGACTCCAGTGATCTTCTCTGCCGCTTTTATGATCCAGTGGGTTGACCTTCGATCCATTTCTCTGCAGCACCGAACTCACACTGTGATGCAGCCTGCCAGGATGCTCTTGCTAGAGCTCCTGTAGAAGGTTGGCACGATGAAGGCTGGTAGCCTCACCCAACTCATATCTTCTCTGGAAGTGCAGTCACTGTTGCTCCTCCCTGACAAGTGAGGAGACGCTGAGTGTCCACGATCGGTCACCAGTGAAGTGGACTCCAAGGCTGGAGTTCCGATGGTGGAATTCCGTCGGGAAAGGGGGTGGGTAAGGTGAGCTGAAACGCTGACTCTGTCTCCACAGATGTTGCCGAAGATTACATTCCAATCTCTTCCGCCTTGTCCAGTTTGGGAACCTTGGACGTGAGCACGCTCAGCAAGTAGGGGAGCTCGAGTGTGGAGTAACCATTTTATTTCTGTTTGCTTGTGGTTGTGGGTTTGGGGGGGGGGGGGTAGTGATATAGACACCCGCGGGTCATGGGGAGAGGGCAGTAGGAGTGCTCTTGAAATTCCCTGGTTGAATCCCACTCCAGTGGTGTGCAACCATCCTAAACATCCAGGTAAGTAAGACAGCAAGTCAGGCAGTACAAAGTGATCGAATGAAATCAGATGGTACAGAGCAGCATAGTTTGAGGGCCATTCTGGAGTCTGATAAAAGCAGAAAATAAGCTACTTGAATTTTGGGGGTCGTGATCTCACACTTGTGAATGTTCTTCCTGGCGGGAGGGGGATGAAGAGTGTGGACAGGGTAGGGGGAGCTTTTAATACATTGGTTAATTTTTTCAAGCTTAATTTCTGTGTCTGACCCCGGGGACAGTGCAGAGGGAGTTTCACTCTGTGTCTTCTCCCCAGGAGAGTGTGATGGGACAGGCGAAGGAAGCTTCACTCTGTGTCTGACCCCGGGAGTGTGTGATGGGATGGTGTGGAGGGAGCTTCACTCTGTGTCTGATCCCGGGAACGTGTGATGGAACTATGCGGAGGGAGCTTCCCTCTGTGTCTGACCCCGGGAGTGAGGGACGGGACGGTGTGGAGGGAGCTTCACTTTATGTCTGACCCCGGGAGCGTGTGATAGGACTGTGAACTCTGTGTCAGACCCCGGGAGTGTGTGATGAGATGGTGCGTGAGAGCTTCACTCTGTGTCTGACCCCAGGAGTGTGTGACAGGACAGTGCGGAAGGAACTTCCCTCTGTGTTTGACCCCAGGAATGAGTGATGGGACAGTGAGGAAGGAGCTTCACTCAGTGTCTGACCCCAGGGGTGAGTGACGGGACGGTGCGGAAGGAGCTTCACTCTGTGTCTGACCCCGGGAGTGTGTGACGGGACGGTGCGGAGGGAGCATTATTCTTTCAGTGAGCATTTAATTTTAAGCACTCAGCAGCTCGGGGACTGTCTGTGGAAAGGCAAGTATTTAACATGTCATGAGATTTGTCAGACCAGAAATTTCCTTTCATTCTCCACAGTTGCTGTCTGCCCTAATGAGGGTTAAATTTAAATTTAGACATATAGCCCAGTAAAAGGCCCACAAGGCAATGCCGCCCAATTACACCCAATGACTTACACTTCTGGTACGTTTTGAATGGTGGGAGGAAACCGGAGCCCCTGGGGAAAACCCATGCAGACGTGGGAGAACATACAAACTCCTTGCAGACAGTGCAGCATTTGAACCCCAATCTTGATTGCTGCCACTGTAACAGCATTGCGCTAACCGTTTACCCCAGCCATCCTACCCTCACCATTGCTGGTGTTATCTGTGGTAATTCCAGATTTCCAGCCTCTGTGGTTTGGTTTTGATGTTCGAGGGATCCCCTGCAGCAGTTGTACGCAGGGAGCTGCCTTCTGCTCCCACTATCTCTGGTGCCTGCGGCTGCCAGGAAGTTTGGCTCGATCTACCATGCAAGGCTCCAACTCATTGCTTCCTTGTGCATGCAGACACTGTTCAATGGGTAGTGCCTGTGGCTGCCAGGAAGTTTGGCTCGATCTACCATGCAAGGCTCCAACTCATTGCTTCCCTGTGCATGCAGGCACTGTTTAACTGGCAGGTTAAGGGTTGGCTGAGTTCCATTAAGATCAATGTCTCATGTTGCATTTCTTTTACAGAAACCTGCTCAAACTTGCCGAGCTGTTCGAGAAACTCAGGGTAAATACATTCCTTTCCTTCTCTCTGTCCCCGCCTTTCAACCACAGAACAATACATTGCAGAAACATGTTCTTGTTTGAGCTGAACTATTTTTCTGCCTAGTCCCATTGACCTGCACTCGGTCCATAGCCCTTTATACCCGTCCCGTCCACGTACCCGTCCAAATTCTTCTTAAATGTTAAAACTGAGTCCGCATTCACCACTTCAGCCAGCAGCTTATTCCCCACCCACATCGCTCTCTTTGAGAAGAAGTTCCCCCAACAGAATACAGAACCAAATCAAAAGGAAGAAACTGCTAAATTTACTGAAAAAAGAAAAAATTTGATATAGCATTCGTGCAAGAAACACACTTAACTGAAGTGGAGCACAAGAAATTAAAGAGAGATTGGATAGGACATGTAACAGCAGCGTCATATAATTCAAAAGCAAGAGGAGTAGCTATATTAATCTGTCAAAATGTACCAATTAAAATAGAAGAGGAAATAATAGATCCAGCAGGGAGATACGTAATGATAAAATGTCAGATATATTCGAAGTTTTGGAATTTACTCAATGTATATTCACCTAACGAAGAAGATCAAAAATTTACGCAAGATATTTTATTGAAGATAGCAGACACGCAAGGGAACATATTAATAGGAGGGGATTTCAACCTTAATTTGGATTCAAACATGGATAAAACTGGGAAAAAAAATTAACAGAAAGAAGAACAAAGTAACCAAATTTATAATTAAATCGATGGAAGAAATGCAACTTTTGGATATATGGAGGAAACAACACCCAAAGGAAAAGGAATATTCATATTATTCGGGTAGACATAAAACATACTCAAGAATAGACCTATTCCTGTTATCAGCTCACATGCAAGACAGAGTACGAAAAACAGAATATAAAGCTAGAATATTATTGGACCACCCACCCCTGATATTGACAATAGAGTTAGAGGACATCCCTCCAAGAATGTATAGATGGAGATTAAACTCCATGCTACTTAAAAGGCAGGATTTTAGAGAATTAATTAAAAGACAAATTAAAATGTACTTTGAAATAAATACGGAATCAGTGAAAGATAGGTTTATACTATGGGACGCAATGAAAGCGTTCATCAGAGGGCAAATAATAAGCTATGTAACTAAGATGAAGAAGGACTACAATCAGGAAACAGAGCAGTTGGAAAGGGAAATAGTAAATATAGAAAAAGAATTAGCAATGAAGGAAGACACAACTAAAAGAAGAGAATTGGCAGATAAAAAAATAAAATATGAAACACTACAAACATATAAGGTGGAGAAGAACATAATGAAGACGAAACAGAAATATTATGAACTAGGAGAAAAAAAATTCTAGCATGGCAGCTTAAGACAGAACAAACTAAGAGAATGGTATTGGCATCAAGGAAAAAAGACAAACAAATCACATATAATCCAACGGAGATTAATGAAAACTTCAGAGAATTCTACGAACAATTATACCAAACTGAAAACGAAGGGAAAGATGGCAAAATAGATGAATTTTTAACTAAAATTGAACTACCGAAATTACAAATAGAGGAACAAAATAAATTAACAGAACCATTTGAAATAGTAGAAATACAAGAGATAATAAAAAAAACTACCGAATAATAAAACACCAGGAGAGGATGGATTCCCAATAGAATTCTATAAAACATTTAAAGATTTATTAATTCCTCCCCTCCTGGAAGTAATCAACCAGATTGATAAAACACAAAGCTTACCAGATTCATGAAAACAGCAATAATTACAGTGATACCAAAGACAGGGAAAGATCCACTCGCACCAGCGTCATATAGACCAATATCTTTACTTAACACATATTATAAGATAATAGCTGAACTATTAGCAAACAGATTAGCCGACTACCAAAAATAGTAAATCTAGACCAAACTGGATTTATTAAAAAAAGATGAACAACAGACAATATTTGTAAATTTATTAACTTAAATCATGCAGTAGAAGGAAATAAAGCTCCAACAGTAGTGGTTGCTTTAGACGCAGAGAAGGCCTTTGACAGAGTAGAATGGAATTATTTATTCAAAGTACTACAAAAATTCAGTTTACCAGAGAAATATATTAATTGGATTAAAGCATTATATAAGGGGCCATTGGCGAAAGTGACAGTAAATGGATATATATCAAAGCAATTTAACTTAAGCAAATCAACAAGGCAGGGATGCCCACTATCGCCCTTATTGTTCGGGTTAGCCATAGAACCACTAGCAGAATTGATAAGAACAGAAAATAAAATAAAAGGGATAAAAATAAAAGACAAGGAATATAAAATCAGTTTATTTGCAGATGATGTTATAGTATACTTAACAGAACCAGAAATATCAATAAAAGAATTACATAAGAAATTGAAGGAATATAAAATTTTAAAAATAAAAAAAAAAAAAAAAAAGAAATTGAAGGAATATGGAGAAGTGTTGGGATACAAGATTAACGCAAATAAAAGTGAAGCAATGCCAATGAATAATGCGGATTTCTCAAAATTTGAGAAAGAATCACCATTCAGATGGCAAATGCAAGCAATAAGATACCTAGGTATTTCTTTCTTTGGCTTGGCTTCGCGGACGAAGATTTATGGAGGGGGTAAAAAGTCCACGTCAGCTGCAGGCTCGTTTGTGGCTGACAAGTCCGATGCGGGACAGGCAGACACGATTGCAGCGGTTGCAAGGGAAAATTGGTTGGTTGGGGTTGGGTGTTGGGTTTTTCCTCCTTTGCCTTTTGTCAGTGAGGTGGGCTCTGCGGTCTTCTTCAAAGGAGGTTGCTGCCCGCCAAACTGTGAGGCGCCAAGATGCACGGTTTGAGGCGATATCAGCCCACTGGCGGTGGTCAATGTGGCAGGCACCAAGAGATTTCTTTAGGCAGTCCTTGTACCTTTTCTTTGGTGCACCTCTGTCACGGTGGCCAGTGGAGAGTTCGCCATATAACACGATCTTGGGAAGGCGATGGTCCTCCATTCTGGAGACGTGACCCATCCAGCGCAGCTGGATCTTCAGCAGCGTGGACTCGATGCTGTCGACCTCTGCCATCTCGAGTACTTCGACGTTAGGGATGAAAGCGCTCCAATGGATGTTGAGGATGGAGCGGAGACAACGCTGGTGGAAGCGTTCTAGGAGCCGTAGGTGGTGCCGGTAGAGGACCCATGATTCGGAGCCGAACAGGAGTGTGGGTATGACAACAGCTCTGTATACACTTATCTTTGTGAGGTTTTTCAGTTGGTTGTTTTTCCAGACTCTTTTGTGTAGTCTTCCAAAGGCACTATTTGCCTTGGCGAGTCTGTTGTCTATCTCATTGTCGTTCCTTGCATCTGATGAAATACAAATAAATAAAAACCTCGGCCATCTATATAAACTCAATTATTATCCACTAATGAAAAAATTACAGGACGACTTAGAGCATTGGAAAGACTTACCACTAACACTAATAGGAAGGATAAACTGTATTAAAATATACATTTTCCCAAGGATACAATACCTATTTCAGGCATTGTCAATACACTTGACGGATAAATTCTTCAAGGAGTTAAAGAAAATAATAAGTAAATTTTTATGGAAAGGGAGGAAACCGAGGATAGCACTAGATAAATTAACAGAATGGTATAAACAAGGAGGCTTACAACTGCCAAACTTTAAAAATTATTATAGAGCCGCACACTTAAGATACCTATCAGATTTTTATCAAACAAGGGAAAAGCCAGATTGGACTAGATTAGAACTAGATAAAATAGGGGAGAAGATACCCGAACATATATAAATGGGATGAAAAATTGGTACAACGTAGGAATTCTCCAGTATTACATCATCTGCTCAATATTTGGAAGAAGATTCATGTAGAAAGGAATAAAACAAATTACCAACTACCAAAACTAATACCGACGCAAAATCAGTTAATTCCTTTTTTCAATAGATAACCTTTCCTTTAGAGAATGGGAGAAAAAAGGGATCAAAAGAATATAAAATTGCTTTTCAGGAAATAAATTATTATCCTTTGAACAAATGAAGGATAAATATAATATAACTCACGATACATTGTTGGCATACTACCAACTGGAATCCTACTTGAAGGACAAATTGGGAAGCAGTCTGAGTTTACCAGAGGGAAGTAATTTTGAATATGTGATTACAGACACAATGATAATCAAAAAATTTATAACAAACGTATATTAAACTACAAGAAAAGGAGAATGAGGAAACAAATGGTAAAACTAAACAAAAATGGGAACAAGATCTAAACAAAGATAAAGAAGGAAACATGGGAGAAGTTATGCTCAGGAACTATGAGAAATATAATAAATACGAGGTTACGTATGATACAATATAACTGGATACAGGCTATATATTACACCTCAAAAGTTAAATAAATGGGACCCAACAGTATCTGACAGATGTTTTTGCTGTAAAAAGGAAATGAGAAGTTCCCCCTAAACCTTTCCCTTTTCATCCTTAACCCACATCCTCTGTTTTGTATCTCACCCACCCTCAGTGGGAACGGCCAACCTACATTTACTCTGTCCGTCCTCCTCATAATTTTAAACACAATCAAATCTCCCCTCATTCTTTTACGCTCCAGGGAATAAAGTCCATAACTGTTTAACCTTTCCCTGTAACTCAGTTCCTGAAGTCCTGGCAACATCCTAGTAAATCTTTCTGCACTCTTTCTATCATATTGATATCCTCCTTGTCGTTAGGCATCCAGAACTGCACACAATTACACAACCTTAACATAACATCCCAATTCCTATCCTCAATACTTTGATTTATGAATGACAATATGCCAAGGGCTCTCTTTACCACTCTGTCCACCTGTGACACCACTCTCAGGGAATTCTGTATCTGTATTCTCAAATCCCTCTGTTCTACCGCACTCCTCAGTGCCCGACCATTCATGTCCTTTCTTGTCTTTCTTTTTCTTTGGCTTGGCTTCGCGGACAAAGATTTATGGAGGGGGTAAAAAGTCCACGTCAGCTGCAGACTCGTTTGTGGCTGACAAGTCCGATGCGGGACAGGCAGACACGATTGCAGCGGTTGCAGGGGAAAATTGGTTGGTTGGGGATGGGTGTTGGGTTTTTCCTCCTTTGCCTTTTGTCAGTGAGGTAGGCTCTGCGGTCTTCTTCAAAGGAGGTTGCTGCCCGCCAAACTGTGAGGCGCCAAGATGCACGGTTTGAGGCGATATCAGCCCACTGGCGGTGGTCAATGTGGCAGGCACCAAGAGATTTCTTTAGGCAGTCCTTGTACCTTTTCTTTGGTGCACCTCTGTCATGGTGGCCAGTGGAGAGCTCGCCATATAACACGATCTTGGGAAGGCGATGGTCCTCCATTCTGGAGACGTGACCCATCCAGCGCAGCTGGATCTTCAGCAGCGTGGACTCGATGCTGTCGACCTCTGCCATCTCGAGTACTTCGACGTTAGGGATGTAAGCGCTCCAATGGATGTTGAGGATGGAGCGGAGACAACGCTGGTGGAAGCGTTCTAGGAGCCGTAGGTGGTGCCGGTAGAGGACCCATGATTCGGAGCCGAACAGGAGTGTGGGTATGACAACGGCTCTGTATACGCTTATCTTTGTGAGGTTTTTCAGTTGGTTGTTTTTCCAGACTCTTTTGTGTAGTCTTCCAAAGGCGCTATTTGCCTTGGCGAGTCTGTCTGTCCTTTCTTGTATTATCCTTCCAAAATGCAACACCTCACACTTGCCTGCATTAATTCCATCCACCATTTTTCTAATTGGCCGTCCCCTCTTTCCCCCCCCCACCCCTCAACTGCCCAATCCCTCTTTCCACCTCCAGCCAGATCTTTTTAAGTGTCTTGGTAAAACATTAACCCTGAGACTTTGCTTTATGCAGAAATTGGAGGGGAGAGTGGCATCCGATGAAGACTTGAAGCTTTCTGACTTGCTACGATACTACATGAGGGATTCTCAGGCGGCCAAGGTGAGTGCACCAGTGATTTCATTCCCCAGCCAGCTGCTCCCTCTTATTTCCACGGTTCTCCCCCCCCCCTCTCTTCCCCCCCAGTCTGCTGACCACACACTAATTAGATTGAACCATAATTTTTTTCGAAACGTTTTCTTCCTGGGGGTAAAATAAAACTGGGGATTGTGACAGACAACTTCAAGCTGAACTCAAAGTTAATTTTAGATTTGCTGCATCACGTGGGAAATTGGAAAAAATGTTAAATTATTGATCAAATTTAGCATGTATAAAAACATATTGGGAGCAGGTGCAGCCTGTCAAGTCTTCTTCGCCATTCAGTGAGATTACTTCTGATTTGGCTGCAGACTTGGTTCCACCTATCCTCCACTCCCTCCAACCCCGGAGGGAGTCCGCAGAGGGGAAGGAAGTCTGCATGGTGCTCTGAGCTCCACTCACCCACTTCAGATCAGCATAATGATGCTGAGCCGAGCTCTCAGGTTGACTGCACACTTTGCACCACAAATATGAGGAGCCCAGGGTTGGTCTTGGTCACCAATTTTGCAATTGAAGTAGAGCTCATAGGCTTTCCTAATCAGTGCAGTCAGGCTGCGGCTTTAAGCCTTAAATGTAACAGAACGCCTTGCAGCTTTTGCAACACTGACAAGGCATTTCTGCTGCACTGAATCTTCCTGAAGACAATAAATGCTATTGTTAAGTACACTCACTATGCAGAACTTGTGCATCAATACTAGCACGCCATAAACCGAGAGACCCCACTGTTGCCAGGAGTAGGTGTTACCAGTTCTCTAGACCTGAGCCATCAATCAACTAATCCAGTCACTTGTGTGTGAGAGGGCTCGCGAGAGATTCCTCGGGACTGAGGGCATTGTAAATACTATAAATAGTTCTCTAATTGTAAATAAAAGGGTTTGTTCTTTGGATTTGGGAAAACACTGGTGTCGGTCATTTCTCTCTGGGTCTAACAAGGTGGAAGCTTGTCTTCCACACAATGCTTGCACACCACAAACCTTCGGCACATTCACAACAGTTTGGCGACGAGGATGGGAACCAAAGAATACACCTATCGTGATGGTCAATGTGCATTGCTGCTGAAACACAGAGATAAATCAGATGTGCAGCAGCTGGGGAGAATCCTAAGAAAAACTGGAGATGTTCTCCACCACGTACAAGTTGGACCAGCCATTGCCAACCCGTGGCAACCAGCAGAATGCAACCTCACTGAAAACACTAATGTTAGTCTCTTCTCTCTGGGTCTAACAAGGTGGAAGCTTGTATTCCACACAACGCGTGCACAGCACAAACTTTCGGCACATTCGCAACAGTCAACATGTCAATCTATATCAGTGTAATGCACAGCATCTGGATATGTGAGCTGCTTTTATAACTGGTCTGCATCTATCCTGATTAAACATGCCCAGGCTTAAGACAATATTTGCATAGTACCTGCACCGAGTTCCTGCTTGGACCAAGCAAACAGCTCGCTTTGTGGGCAATATACAAGTAGACTTCTCTTCGTTGTAGTGTTATCAATTCCTCCCCAAACCCCAACCCCATCAGCACTACCTACTCTCGTCCTCTTGCACCCCCAGATCCCCTTAACACAAGATTGAGTAAAACCCCAAAGCATTTTGCATGTGTTAAAGGAAAGATGGTAACCAGGGAACAAGTGTGGTGGGGGGAGGGGGGTGGGGTGGGGCAAAATGTAATCCAAGTTGTATAAAAACATATTGGGAGCAGGTGCAGCCTGTCAAGTCTTCTTCGCCATTCAGTGAGATTACTTCTGATTTGGCTGCAGACTTGGTCCCACCTATCCTCCACTCCCTCCAACCCCCGGAGGGAGTCCGCAGAGGGGAAGGAAGTCTGCATGGTGCTCTGAGCTCCACTCACCCACTTCAGAGCTGAAGGAGAGAGCCTGCTAACACCTGGGTCGAGTGCAGTTTGCAAAGCTAGCCGGGGGGGACTCAGCAGATCGCGCCGGTGTCCATCGGACGTTAAGGGGACCCTTGCCACTCTCTTTCCAGATCTGTTTTAGTCCGTTTACTGACGCGTTAACCAAGGAGCAGTGATGTTTTCTATTGCCAGCAGTCCAGCTGGATATCCCAAATAAGCAAAACTGTCGATTTTAGTTGTGGACCGCATACAGAACAATATAAGGAGTCACGGGCTGAACAATGTTAAGTCCGGCAGTTTTCAAATACAAGAAAAACGGGGTTTTAGACCAGAAAATCCCTTTGCCATAGAAAAATCGTTCTCTATCAAAATGACTATACGTCACAACTGAACAAATTTATTGTCCAACTACATAAACAACATTACATACAACCCTAAGATTCCTGAAGGCCAGGCAGAATTACCACTGTACTCAACGTACACATATGGGGAGTCTAACGGTGGAGGGGTAGCAGCTGTTCCTGAACCTGCTGGTGCGAGTCTTGTGGCACCTAGACCTCTTTCCTGATGGCAGTAGCAAGAACAGAGCATGTGCTTGGTGGGGTGGATCCTTGACGATCACTGCTGCTCTCCCGATGGCAGCGTTCCCTGTAGACGTTCTCGATTGGGGGGGGGGGAGAGAATAAAGTTTTACTGTCGATTTTGGTTAGTTTATTGATGTGCTTACATATTACACAGTAGCCATTTCTGTATCTGCTGCTCGTAAATTTAATTTAAATGAATAAAATACATTCAAAAAGCAGTGCAAAGTTTGATTTTAAAAAAAGCTGGGAGCAAAATAAGAGCAGGAGGAACGGTCAAGAAAGGAACAAGGCTGCGTCCAGCGTTCCAACGCAGCTCTCAGTGAATACAGTTCATAGCCCCCGTGTCCACCTGAATAATCCTGATGCAAAGTGGAAATATGTAGATAGGCTAAAAAAGTTAACAGATTCCTTGTAAATCAAACAAATGCATTTCCCCTTCTGTGACAAAGTATTCATTTTCCCACCATGTCTGAAATTTTTGACACTCCCTTGCTATTTTCTGTCTTTTTGGTTCTTCCATGTTTAATCAACTGTGGTGAACTTTTTTTAATTGAGGTGAACTTTTTTTTAAAAACTGAGGTAAATGCTTTTTTAAACGGAGGTCTATGTTTTTATCGGTAAAAAACCTTGATGAAGGGTTCCAGCCCGAAACATTGGTGATGTATCTTCATCTTTGCTACATAAAGGCACTGTTTGACTTGCTGAGTTTCATTGCATCAGTCGGTCTAGTAGTTGTTCAAAATGGCAGCCACAACTAGTGTTGAAACTAAGAAATGCATTGTACACATATATTGGCCACCCCTGGGGTAAGAGCCAAGGCAGCCCAGTTTGGTTATTGGGCCTGAGTCTGATAACAGCAGGGTGCGTGATTTCGCACTCATGAGTCTTCCTGGCGGGAGGGGATGAAGCGAGTGTGGCTTTGTGGGGGTGGGGGGGAGTGCAGTTTGAATATGTTGGCTGCTGTTCTTAGGTGTAGACGGAGGTTGTGGGGGGGGGGGGGGGGAAGGAATGTGAGGAATTGAGATCTCTCTGCCCCCTGATCATCCCTTCCTCTGCTGTTTGACAGGTGTAATTTCCCCAAATCTCACCACAGCCCATCGTATCCAGTATTTTTTTTTTAGACCTACAACACGGTAACCAGTCCTCTCTGCCCATGTGCCCTTGGCGCCCAATTTACACTCATTTGACCTACAATTCCTCCCCACCCCACCTCCAGCCATACATTTTGAAGAGTGGGAGGCAACTGGAGCCCTTGGGACAGGGGGTAAACATACAAACTCCTTAAAGACAGCACGGGATTCAAACTCTTGGCGCTGTAACAACGTAGCCCGGTTATATATATGTACAGTAAAAGTCCTAAAATCGGGGATTGGTCCGGATTCTCGGGCAGTAATTTTAAAATTCAAATTTAAGGAGAATAAATTGGTCATTTTTAATAGTTTATTAATGAAACATTACAACGGTCAAAATTTTAAAAAATTCTTTCTTATGTTTCCGCGACTTCTGCCTGGTCACTTGTTGCCGCTGTGCATCTGAGGAGCACGCACACAAAATGTTGTTTAAATTTCATCTGTTTGAGAGGTTTTGAGAAGACCGGATTCTCGGGCAGTCTAGATTTCTGACTTCTGGATTTTTGGACTTTTACTGCATTTGGATCCCATTTAACCACCACTCTAGCTGCTTTTGCCTGGGTGCCTTGTGTGGGCGCAGTCCTGTTCTGGCTTCTCGCCCAGAATCCTGGGTGTAACATCACTTCTTCAGGCTTCCCGCCAGAGGTCTCTCTGCCACGTTGCAGGAGCTGCTTGAATTTGGGTGCTTGTTGTTGTTGTTGTTCAGGACCTCCTGTACCGACGGGCCCGCTCCCTGTCCGACTACGAGAATGCCAACAAATCCTTGGACCGGGCTCGGATGAAAAACAAGGATGTGAAGCAGGCAGAAGCCAGCCAGCAGCTCTCCTGTCTCCGGTTCGAAAAGCTCTCCGAGTCGGCCAAGCAAGGTAACCCTCCCTAGAGACCCCCCCCCCACCCCTTCTCCTGAATTGGGAAAGGCTGTGGAGGTGGTGTGGAAATGAGGGGGGGGGGGGGTCACACAGGAATTCAAATGGAATGGGAGAGAGGTTCTTGGAGACCTATAACATTACAGCACAGTACAGGCCCTTCAGCCCACAATGTTGTGCTGACCTATATATGCCTACTTAAATTTTCCCTCCCTCACATCCATAACCTTGCATCTGTGTGCCTGAGAGTCTTTTAAATGTCCCCCCATGGGACCAGCCCCTGCAAGGCATTCCAAGCACCCAATACTCTGTACTTTTTAAAAAAACAACTTACCCCTGACGTCTTCCCTAAACTTTCCTCCCCTCACCTTGTACAGACGTCCTCTGGCATTTGCTGCTCTCACCTCAGGACGCCCACCCTATCCACCCCTCTCACAACCTTGCAGACCACTAAAGTCACCTCTCATCCTTCTTTGCTCCAAACTTTGCCTCCTAAGAAGCGTTCTCCAATCCAGGTGACATCCTAGTGAATCTCTGCACCTTCCCCATCCTTCCTGTAATGAGGCGACCAGAACAGAACACTAACTGGGGTCTCACAAGAGATTTATTGAATTGCAATGTGACCTCCAAACTCCTGAACTCAATCCCCTGACTAATGAAGCCCAGCATCCCATAGGCCTTCGCAATTGCGTGACAACCTTTAGAGGTCTATGGATTTGGACCCCAGGGTCACACTGTTAAGAATCCTTCAAAACACACTTATCCGGATTTGAACTCCATCTGCCACCTTTCCGTTCAACTCTGAATCTGTTCTGTATCCTGTTTATGTCGTGTCAGGGCTGCACATATGCTGAGCAAAAGGAGGTGTGAGGCCCTCCTTCCATCCGGGTCACCTTTGTTAGGACCTGTCAGGGTCACGTGAAGCCATGGGTCGCAGATGGTGGGGTGGTCTTTACGAGCAGATTTTACAAAGTGAAATTTATGGTTGTAAAACTAAAAAACATGCTGCAGATCAGTGGCCACGGTGACCCATCCAGTGTGGACCCCGCCATGGGAAACCAGTAGTCCTCCTTCAATGGCAGTCTGAGCTCCAAGGCAGGGCCTTTGCCGAAGGAGAACAGGGGAGGCAACTACTACAATCTGGAGGGTTGGAGATCATGACCTGATGGAGAGACTGGATTGCCCGTGCCCCACGCAGGGCACCTGAAGGACGATGTAAAGTAATTAGATGGGATAGAAGCAGGGAGGTTGTTCCCACCTGATGGTGAGACCAGCACTGGGGCAGGTCGCCTCATGAATCAGGGGAGTAGATGGGATGAACTTCATTTCCCAGGGAATAGGGAATTCTCAGCCGAAGGGAGGGGCCCTCATTGAATGAGTTTATGACATCTAGATTTTTTGTGGGAAAAAAAACACAAGGTCATGGACAGGTGGAGCTGAACCCACAGCCAAATCGTCTGTGATCTCATTGGATGGATGACCACCTCCTGCTCCTGTTTAGAAGCAGGAGCGGGAGTTGGCCATTCACCCCGTCGAACCCTGCCCCGCCATTCAATTAGATCATGGCTGGTCTGATGAGGGGCTCATCTCCGCCGACTTGCCTTTTCACCACATCCCTTAATTCCCAGACTATGTAAAAATGTATCCAATTTTGTTCTGTATATTTTCTGAGGTCACCTCCACTGTTTCAATGGGCAGTGAATTCCACAGATTACCCACCTTCTGGGAGAAGGAGTTCCTCCTCATCTCCGACATAAATCTACTCCCCTGGATCTTGAAGCTACGTCCCCTCGTTCTGGTCTCCCCCACCCATGGGAACAACTTACCCACCCAGAAGACTCGATCTCTCCTCATAGACCAACCCCCTCATCTCTGGAAACAACCTGGTGAACCTCCTCTGCACCACTGATCTCGGTGCTCTCAGTGACGAATGAGGTGAAAGGTTTCACCAAGACATTGTGATCATGGAAAAGCGGTATCAGGGCAACCGGAATCCATCAGTGCCGGCCGACTATTGTTGGACGCTGACAGGAGAGGGTTGTGAATTTGTGGAATTTGTTGCCACATGCAGCTGTGGAGGCCCGATCATGGGGGGAGGGTTTAAGGGGAAGATTGATCGGGATCAAGGGATATGGGGAATAGGCCGGAATGCTAGAAAGATTTCGCGGGGCAGATTTCCGGAGTAGACTCAATGGGCCAAATGGCCTAATTTTTCTTTATCTTACTATATATGTGAACCTCCATCTTCACCCTTTCCCCTGGCTCCACCTGCCTCTTCTTTCCCTTCCTCCAGCCTCCACCTGCAGACCCCTTTCCCTGACTGGGAACAGTTTTTTGGCCGCACTCACCTTATGTAGGCGGTGAGCATCCAGGGTGTGCAGCTTGTTTGTGGGCACCCACTGTGTAAGGGGAGGTGCATTATAACGTGGCCTGCTGAGGCACTGTTACTTAAGCTCTCGGCACCACTGAAGCCACTGGGTCCCCGTGCCTGGGTCTGTGCTGCCGAAATCCTCCAGCCCAGTCATGGCTCCTGTTTTGTTCCTTTTCCTTCAGAACTCTCCAACTTCAAAATCCGCCGAGTCGCTGCCTTCCGGAAAAATATGATTGAGATGACGGAACTGGAACTCAAACACGCCAAGGTAAGACCATGAGACAAAGGGGAAGAAATAGGCCCATTGAGTCTGCTGCGCCATTTAGTTGTGAGCTGATCCATTTTCCCACTTGGCACTGCCCGGCCTTCTTCCCCCTAACCTTCGATGCCCTGGCTAATCAACAACCTGTCAATCTCTGCCTTAAATACACCCAATGACCCACTCTCCACGACCACCTGGGGCCACAAATTCCACAGATTCACCTTCCTGAAGAAATACCGTGTCTCTTTTCTAAGTGGACACCCTTCAATCCTGAAGTTGTGCCCTCTTGTCCCAGACTCTCCACTGTGGGGAACAACCTTTCCACATCGACTCTGTCCACAACTTTAAACATTCAAAATGTTTCAATGAGATTCCAAACACCCCCCCCCCCACCCCCCACATTCTCCCAAATTCCAGCGAGTCCAGGTCAAGAGCCATCAAACACTTCTCGAACAATAACCATTTCATTCCTGGAATCATCCTTGTGAACCTCCTCTGAACCGTCTCCAACATCAACCCATCTTTTCTCAAACAAGGAGCCCAGAACTGCTCACAATTCTCCACGTGAAGCCTCACCAGGGCTTGATAAAGCCTCAACATCCCATCCCAGCTCTTAGATTCTATTACAGTCGTAACGAATGCCAGCATCGCATTTGCCTTCTTCATCCCCGACTCAACCTGCATGTTTCCCTCCACCCCGTCTTGCACGGGGGTCCCGGCTCCCTTCGCATCTGGGGATTTTCGATTTTCTCCCCATTTCACAAACTATCTGCCCGGTTATTTCTTCTACCCAAGTGCATGACCGTCCACTCTCCGAAATTGTATTTTAATTCGTAATCACGAGCCCCCACCCCCAATTAAAACTAGCATGGCCACCGGTGACCACTCGGCCCTTCTACCAATTCCGTCTCCTGCCTTCCGCTCCTCGCTGCTGCCTGAGACGCAGAGTCTAAGAAAAGTCTACAACACAAGGCAGATTTTAAGGTTAAGGGGAACAGACAGGTAAGTGGAGAAATGCTTACTGTCGAATCAGCCGTGATCCCTCACTCCTCACCGGATCCAAAGGCAAGGAGGCAGCCATCTGGCCCGAGGACCCTGCCCTCCCCTCCCCTCCGCGATGGGATCACAGCTAATTCCACTTACCCATCCGTTCCCTCAAACCTTAATATGCAAAAATATGTGTGGTAGACACCCCAGCCAGAGGTTCTAATCCCCTACCCACTGGAGAAACCTTTGTCTCTAATTTTAGGTAACCCCTGCCTCTATCTGGGTGGAGTGCTTTGGTCCCCCCGCCCCTCAAAGAGTCCTGACCCAAAATGTTTCCTGCCCATTTAGAGCACAACCTCTCTTCGTGGAGAGCTGCTGCATTTCCTGCTGTTCTCAACACCAGCCCATTCGCAAACTATTTTTTTCCCCAGCTATGGACTCCCCCCCCCCCCCCCCCCCCTGCCCCCACCACTTAGGACTCTGCTCAAAATTTTTGGGTCCCATTCCCTGTGAAGCTCTTAATTTTTTTAAATTAAATTTAGCCGCAAAGCCCAGCCCACCAGCCCGTGCTGCCTGATTTATACCCCAGTTGCTCCAGTATGTTTTTGAAAGGCGGGAGGAATCCGAAGCCTCGCAGACAAGGGGAGAACATACAAACTCCTTACAGACAGTGCGGGATTCAAACCCCCCAATCACTAGCGTGGGATTCGAACCCTCAGTCACTGGCACGGGATTCGAATCCCCGGTCCCTGGCGCGGGATTCGAATCCCCGGTGCCTGGCGCGGGATTCGAATCCCCGGTCACTGGCGCGGGATTCGACCCTCCATCCCCCGGTCACTGGCGCGGGATTTGAACCCCCTCCTGGACACTGGCGTGGGATTTGACCCCCCTCCTGGTCACTGGCGCGGGATTTGAACCCCCTCCTGGACACTGGCGTGGGATTTGACCCCCCTCCTGGTCACTGGCGCGGGATTGAAACCCCCTCCTGGACACTGACGCTGGATTTGAAAACACAAACCCCCCCCCCCCCTTCGGTTACTGGCGTGGGATTCAAATCCCCTCGGGTCACTGGCGAAGGATTCAACCCCTCCCGTCACTGGCGCGGGATTCAAACTCCCTCTGGTCACTGGCGCGGGATTCGACTCTTCCTGGTCACTGGCACAGGATTCAACCCCTCCCGGTCACTGGCGCGGGATTCAAACCCCCCCCCCCACCAGTCACTGGCGTGGGATTCAAACACTTTCGGATCACTGGCGTGGGATTGGACCCCTCCAGTCACTGGCGCGGGTTTCGATCCCTCTGGTTACTGGCGCAGGATTTAAACCCCCTCCTGGACACTGGCATGGGATTCGACCCCTCCCGTCGCTGGTGCGGGATTCGACCCCTCCCGTCGCTGGTGCGGGATTCGACCCCTCCCGTCGCTGGTGCGGAATTCGACCCCTCCCGTCGCTGGTGCGGGATTCGACCCCTCCCGTCGCTGGCGCGGGATTCTACCCCTCCCAGTCACTGGCGCAGGATTCGAACCCCCCAATGGTCACTGGCGTGGGATTCAAATCCCCTCCAGTCACTGGCACGGGATTCTACCCCTCCCAGTCACTGGCACGGGATTCGAACCCCCCAATGGTCACTGGCATGGGATTCAAACCCCTTCCGGTCACTGGAATGGGATTCAACCCTCCATCCCCCGGTCACTGGCGCGGGATTTGAACCCCCTCCTGGACACTGGCACGGGATTTGACCCCCCTCCTGGTCACTGGCGCGGGATTCGACCCCTCCAGTCACTGGCATGGGATTCGGACCCTGTCCTGGACACTGGTGTGGGATTCACCCCCTCTGGTCACTGGCGCGGGATTCAAACCCTCCATCCCCCGGTCACTAGTGCGGTATTCAAACCCCCCCCCCCCTCTGGTCACTGGCGCGGGATTGGACCCCTCCAGTCACTAGCACGGGATTCAACCCCTCCGGTCACTGCCGCGGGATTCAAACCCCCAGTCAATGGTGCGGGATTCGACCCTTCCAGTCACTGGCGCGGGATTCAAATCCTTCAGTCACTGTCGCGGGATTCGATCCCCCTGGTCAATGGCGCGGGATTTGGGGGAAAAGTATTGATGTGGGTTGAGAACTGGCTGGCAGGTAGAAGACAGAGAGTTGGGATAAATGGCTCATTTTCTGAGTGGCAGGCGGTGACCAGTGGGGTGCCACAGGGATATATACTGGGACCCCAGCTGTTCACAATTTACATTAATGATCTGGATGAGGGGATTGGATGTAATATCTCCAAATTTGCAGATGATACTAAGCTAGGAGGGGTTGTGTGCACGGAAGAGGGGGTCAGGAAGCTCCAGTGTGATTTGGATAAATTGAGGGACTGGGCAGATACATGGCAAATGCACTACAATGTGGATAAATGTGAGGTTATCCACTTTGGTAATACAAACCAGAGGGCAGATTACTATTTGAATGGCAATAGATTAAGAGATGGGGAAGTGCAGAGAGATCTAGGGGTACTTGTACACCAGTCCCTGAAGGCGAGCATGTAGATACAGCAGGCGGTTAAAAAGGCAAATGGTATGTTGGCCTTCATATCAAGAAGGTTTGAGTATAGGAACAAGGATACCTTACTGCAGTTGTACAGGGCCTTGGTGAGACCACACCTGGAGTATTGTGTGCACTTTTGGTCACCTTATCTAAGGAAGGATGTTCTTGCAATGGAGGGAGTGCAGAGGCGATTCACCAGGCTGATACCTGGAATGGCAGGAATGACTTATGAGGAAAGATTGCGCAAATTGGGATTGTACTCGCTGGAGTTTAGAAGATTGAGAGGGGATCTCATAGAGACATATAAAATTCTGGCAGGACTGGACGGAATGGATGCAGATGGGATGTTTCCAATGATGGGAAAATCCAGAACCCGGGGCCATGGTTTGAGGATAATAGGCAAACCGTTTAGGACCGAGTTGAGGAGGAATTTCTTTACCCAGAGGGTGGTGAATCTGTGGAATTCATTGCCACAGAGGGCAGTGGAGGCAGGTTCATTAAATCTATTTAAGAGGGAATTAGATATATTTCTTCATTATAAGGGTATTAAAGGTTACGGAGAGAAGGCGGGGATGGGGTACTGAACTTTAAGATCAGCCATGATCTCGTTGAATGACGGAGCAGGCTTGAAGGGTCGAATGACCTACTCCTGCTACTATCTTCTATGTTTCTATTCGACCCCTCCGGACACTGGCACAGGATTCGACCCCTCGGGTCACTGGCGTGGGATTCGAACCCCCCCCACCGGTCACTGGCGTGGGATTGGACCCCTCCAGTCACTGGCGCGGGTTTTGACCCCTCCGGTTACTGGCGCGGGATTTGAACCCCCTCCTGGACACTGGCGTGGGATTCGACCCCTCCTGTCACTGGCGTGGGATTCTACCCCTCCCAGTCACTGGCGCGGGATTCAACCCCTCCGGTCACTTGCGCAGGATTCTACCCCTCCCAGTCACTGGCGCGGGATTCAACCCCTCCAGTCACTTGCGCAGGATTCAACCCCTCCGGTCACTTGCGCAGGATTCAACCTCTCCAGTCACTGGCTTGGGATTCGACCCCTCTGGTCACTGGCGTGGGATTCGACCCCTCCCATCACTGGCATGGGAATCAAACCGCATCCGGTCACTGGTGCGATATTCTACCCCTCCCAGTCACTGGCACGAGATTCGACCCCCCCCCTCCAGTGGTCACTGGCATGGGATTCAAACCCCTTCCGGTCACTGGCGCAGGATTTGACCCCTCCTGTCACTGGCATAGGATTCAATCCCTCCCGTCACTGACATGGAATTCGACCCCTCCGGTCACTGGCGCGGTATTCAAACCCCATCCGGTCATTAGCGTGGGATTCGACCCCTCCTGTTCACTGGCACGGGATTTGACCCCCCCCCCCCGTCACTGTCGTGGGATTCGAGGTCACTGGCGCGGGATTTGACTCCTCTGGTCACTGGTGCAGGAATCGACCCCTCCGGTCACTGGTGCGGGATTCGACCCCTCCCGTCACTAGTGCAGGTATCAGACCCCCCACCCCGGTCACTACCGTGGGATTCAATCCCCCTCCAGTCACTGGCGCGGGATTTGATCCCTCCGGTCACTGGCGCAGGATTCAACCCCTCCGGTCACTGGCGCAGGATTCAACCCCTCCGGTCACTGGCGCGGGAATCGACCCCTTCGGTCACTGGTGCGGGATTCGACCCTTCCCGGTCACTGGCGCGGTATTCAAACCCCATCCGGTCATTAGCGTGGGATTCGACCCCCCCCCCCCCCGGTCACTGGCGCAGGATTTGACCCCTCCGGTCACTGGCGCGGGAATCGACCCCTCCGGTCACTGGTGCGGGATTCGACCCCTACGGTTACTGGCACGGGATTCTAATCCCTCCGGTCACTGGTGCGGTATTTGAACCCCCTCCTGGACACTGGTGCGGGATTCAACCCCTCCCGTCACTGACACGGGATTCGAGCCCTCCAGTCACTGGCGCGGTATTCAAACCCCATCCGGTCATTAGCGTGGGATTCGGCCCCTCCCGTTCACTGGCGCGGGATTCGACCCCCCCCCCCCGGTCACTGGCGCAGGATTCGACCCCTCCGGTCACTGGCGCGGGAATCGACCCCTCCAGTCACTGGTGCGGGATTCGACCCCTCCGGTTACTGGCACGGGATTCTATCCCTCCGGTCACTGGTGCGGTTTTTTAACCCCCTCCTGGACACTGGTGTGGGATTCAACCCCTCCCGTCATTGACATGGGATTCGAGCCCTTCGGTCACTGGCGCAAGATTCGACCCTCCCCTCCGGTCACTGGCGCGGGATTCAAACCCCCTCGAGTCACTGGCGTGGGATTCCACCCCTCCCCACCGGTCACTGGTGTGGGATTCAAACCCCCTCCGGTCACTGGTGCGGGATTTGAACCCCCTCCTGGACACTGGCGTGGGATTCGACCCCCCCCCCGTCAATGGCGCAGGATTCGACCCCTCCAGTCACTGGCGTGGGATTCAAATCCCCCGGTCACTGGCGCAAGATTCAAGCCCCCCGTTCACTGGTGCGGGATTTCCCCCCCCCCCTCCGGTCACTGGTGTGGGATTCAAACCCCCTCCGGTCACTGGTGCGGGATTTGAACCCCCTCCTGGACACTGGCGTGGGATTCGACCCCCCCCCCGTCAATGGCGCAGGATTCGACCCCTCCAGTCACTGGCGTGGGATTCAAATCCCCCGGTCACTGGCGCAAGATTCAAGCCCCCCGTTCACTGGTGCGGGATTTCCCCCCCCCCTCCGGTCACTGGTGTGGGATTCAAACCCCCTCCGGTCACTGGCGCGGGATTTGAACCCCCTCCTGGACACTGGCGTGGGATTTGACCCCCCCCCGTCAATGGCGCAGGATTCAACCCCTCCAGTCACTGGTGCGGGATTCGAATCCCCTAGTCACTGGCGCAAGATTCGAGCCCCCCGTTCACTAGTGCGGGATTCTCCCCCCCCCCCCCCCTACAGTCACTGGCGTGGGATTCAAACATCCTCCGGTCACTGGCGCGGTATTCAACCCCTCCCATCACTGGCGCGGGATTTGAACCCTTCACGTCACTGACACGAGATTCGATCCCTCCCGTCACTGGCGGGGGATTCGACCCCTCCGGTCACTGGCGCAGGATTCGAACCCCTGGTCACTGTGCAGCGCTAACTGTTCGGTACTTCTTCCGATAACACAATAAAATGCCATAAAGGCACTGTGGCCTGCCAGGGGATCCACATGACCCCCAATGAAAATGGCTGCTTCAGATCTCTGTCCTTCTATTCCCGTTCCTTCTGGAATTCCCTCCCCTCCCACCACCTTCCCCCTTTCAGGCATTTGAAAAATTAACCTGAGGTTAGATTCGACACTTGCGAATGGCGACTTGTAAAATACGTCAATTAATATGTGCCAGAGGTAATGCTCCTCTGTTGGAAACTCTTAAGTTCGAGGGTGACACAAAGGTTGGAGGGGCTGTGGATGGAGCTGAAGGTTACAACAGGGCAGAGTCAGGCAGAGAAGTGGCAGATGCAGTTTAATCCAGATCACGGTGAGGTGATGCATTTTGGAAGGTCAAACCAGAAGGCTGTGGACAGCCTGTCCGGTTAATGGTAGGTTACTTAACAGTGTGGAGGAACAGAGGGACCTTGGGGTCCAAATCAATCCATGCAGATTGATAGGATAGTTAAGGCCGATGGGACGCTGGGCTTCATTAGTCGGGGATTGAGTTCAGGAGTCAAGAGGTCATGTTGCCGCTCTACGAATCTCTGGTGAGACCCCACTTGGAGTATTGTGTCCAGTCCTGGTCACCTCATTACAGGGAGGGTGTGGATGCTATGGAGAGGGGGCAGAGGAGATTTACCAAGATGTCACCTGGATTGGGGAACAAGTCTCATGAGGCAAGGTCGGCAGAGCTGGGACTTTTCTCTTTGGAGCGAAGAAGGATGAGAGGAGACTTGATAGAGGTCGACAGGATTCTGAGAAGCGTAGATAGGGTGGACGGTCAGCACCTGTTTCCCAAGGCGGGATCAGCAAACACCAGAGGACGTCTGTACAAAGTGAAAGGAGGGAAGTTTAGGGGAAAGATTCTTTTACACAGAGAGTTGTGGGGGCCTGGAATGCCTTACCAAGGGGTGGTGGTGGAGGCTGGAACATATAAGATAATCTTAGACAGGCCCACGGATGGAAGAAAAATAGAGGGTTACGGGGTAGGGAGGGTTTTTTTTGGTGGGAATATATGGGTCAGCACAACAACGAGGGCTGAAGGGCCTGTACTGTGCTGTAGTGTTGTATAATTTATTTTTCTTTCAGGCCAACCTGTTGCTACTGAGAAACTGCCTGAGCACGTTACGAGGGGAAGAGCAGTGAAACGCCCACACTCGTATTTGAGATGCCATGGCCCAACTCTCCCAAGTGTTTCTCATGTTTAGAATTGTACTTTTTTTGGGGGGGGGGTGGGGAGATGGGGGTGGTGGATGGGATCATTGAACAGTCATGGGGTCCCAACCAGCGGGACCGGGACTGGGGGGGGGGGGGCACGTGCATTTTGTCCAGAGGTCCTGCATCCTGACCATTGTGACACTGGGAGATTTGTAAGAGGGCGTGCCACCCCCCCCCCCCCCACCTGCCTCAAAACAAAAGGAAGGGGGCCTATCACTGGAGGGGGGGGGGAATGGATCACTGTGGTTTTCGTCCGCTCCTCTGCTCCCCGCCCTTGCCTCACATCGGCCTTGAGTGCTGACTAAAGTGAAGCCTTCTCTGTTATTCCCCCCACCCTGTGATGAATCCCAACAGCCAGACATTTTACGTACAATTATTCTCGCTCGAGGTCATTGGCCTGAAGCGTTAACTCGTTGCTGCCTCGTCTCCCTGCACTTTTACTTCCTCAGCCGGTACAAACAGTCCCAGGATTACGGGAGGGGGAGAAATTACCCCGAATCTTCCCCCCATCCCGCCACAGTTTTCCGGACATTGGCCTCCACCCCCGTGCTATCCCGTCCCTCGGACACGAGGGGAGGGTTTTCCCGTCTCTTAGCACGCCCGCCCCACCACTTCGGAGAACTGTTTGAAGTGCCAATGTCCTCTGGATAGCAGCTGAAGGATCGAAACGCCCCGGAATATCCCGCCCCCTGCCGCAGCCTTGGGCGCTCAGAGTGCCCCTAGCCCTCCTGTCAGGATCAATCAGGCCGGAGGTGGATCTTGGGCAGGCCAGTCGCATCTCCCGGTGACGGTGGCAGCTCTGATGTTCCCAGACTCTACTGGGTGTTCCCGCGCGCGGTCTGCACCCTTATATCTACTTTTTCTTTTCCGTTCAAAGAGGTAAATATCTAAAGCCTTTGGTTTCGAGAATTCTTTGACCCTCCGATTTATAAATAAAACCTGGCTGAATTTCACTGATGCATTGACTCCAATGCTAGGTATCTTGTGACCGAGCTATGCTGAGAGAAACATCAGGTGATGGAACAAGCCCAGGCAGCAGAGGGTTCCTCCCCCTGGGGAAATCAGGGCGTGGAACAGTAACCGCAAAGAACTAGATTGAAGCAGACGTTTATTAAGCTCAGACCCAGTGGTTCCCAGCCTGTTCTGTCCTCACTCACTCACCACCTTTAGCAACCACATTCCATTGGTGCTCTGTGGCTAGTAAGGGATGGCTTAAGGTGGGATATGAGTGGGGGTAGGGGGGGGAAACATGTTGAGAAAAATGAAAATTTCTCTGCATTTTTACAGTTGAACCAGAAAGATGGGGTAGGAATTCTATTTATTCTTATGTTGAGACTGTTTAAAGCATTGATGAGGCCAAATTTGGAGTATTGTGTGCAGTTTTGGTCCCCAAATTATAGGAAGGATATCAATAAGGTCAAGAGGGTGCAGAGAAGATTTACAAAAATGTTGCTGGGATTGCAGTATCTAGAATACAGAGAAAGATTGAGTAGACTGAGACTTTATTCATTGGAGCGTAGAAGGTTGAGGGGGGATTTGATAGAGGTATTTAAAATTATGAGGGTGATAGAATAGATGTGAATAGGCTCTTCCACCTGAGGGGAGGGGAGATTGGAACGACGGGTCGAGTTTAGGGTTAGGGGGCAAAACTTTAGGAGTAATATAAGAGGAAGCTTCTTCACTCAGAGAGGGGTGGCTGAGTGGATGACTTTCCGGAAGAGGTGGTTGCAGCAGGGTCAATTTTGTCATATAAGAGGAGGTTGGATAAGTGCATGGATGTGAGGGGGTTAGAGGGTTATGGGCAGGGAGGAGGGAGGGAGCAGGTAGAGTTTCACTTAAATCAGTGTGGACTAGAAGGGCCAAGATGGCCTGTTTCCATACTGTAAATGGTTATATAAAATGGAAATTTAGATTTAAATTTAGACAGACAGCACTGTAACAGGCCCACAAGCCCGTGCCACCCAATTGACGTTTTGAAGGGACGAAACCTTTGCCCCCCCGGGGGAAAACCCGCGCAGACATGGGGAAAACGTGCCAATTCCGTATGGACAGCGCCGGTTTTTAACCCCCAGTCACTGGCACCATTGTACCATATTACACAAAGCTACCTTCAGTCTGCCATAAGGCATGAGTGTTGCACGGCGCCCTTTACAGTACAAGAGAAAGTGAAGCGGTCCCTTTGGAGGTACTGAGTGTCTGTGGATTTGCCCCCCACAGCCACACAAACTCCTGTTCGAGCCATCGGCTGTGCAGGCTCTGGATCCGAACCCCTGACACAATCAGGAAGCCTTCAGCGCCCAACAGGAGCCCTTCCTGCCCTTACCACCCTCTCGAGCCCCGGTTCTGATACCTGGTTCCCATCAGCCCGCACCTTGTATGGTTCCCTCAGTTGCAGAGCCCCTCGCTGGTCTATTACTGTCCTCAACAAGAGGGTAGTTCTCCATTACTGGTGCTCTGCACCAGTCCGCTGCTCTCCCGCAGTCTACCACCCCTCGTCACCACCTTAGGCCCAGACCCCACGGTTGCAGGATTTGCTCCCAGCACAGCCGGTTTTGCCGCCAGACTCAAGGGCAAAGCACAAAGGTGCCGTAGAATCTCAGCTGGTCACACAGCATCCAGGTCACTCCTTACTTGTGGTGCGACCTGTTGGCTTTAGGGCAGTATGGATGCCTGGTCGAGCCTGGATGATTTCAGAAGAGCTGATGGTGAGTCCAAAAACCACCTGGGAATGGAGCGTGTAAACAGGAACCATCGTCGATGAGGGGGTCCAGAGCCATGCCTGCTCACTGCTGTTACCTGACTAAACCCCCCCCCCCCAAACCCGAAGCACGGTGGAAGCAGGCCAAGCAGTGCCTTCCGCGATACGATCTCTACTGCAGCCCATCAGGATATCCTGACAAGTGGAGGTAAGAGGCTGGAATGTGGAAGGGAGCTAACAAAGCACTGATGTGATTTGGGGCAAAATTTTTGCCAAGATTGCCGTAAAAACAAGCCCACCCCCAAGTGGGGGAAGAACTCAGCCAGTCTCGCAGCAATTGTCGGGGACACAGGTGAATCTTCCAGAGCCCTTCTTCAAGGAATAAAGCAAAATAGCAGGGAGGGCATTGGAAATAAAGAGTGAAGGTGGAATTGGAGCAGGTTAACAACTCAGTCAGAGCCTGATTCAGATTCCGCCAGCTGCTTGACAGATGCGTTGTTACTTGCATTCCTGCAGGAGCTGGCAAGCTGATCGAATGGTTAAGGCGGCCAATGGAAAGCTGAGCTTCATTAGTCAGGGATTAGGAGTGTTGCGTGTGGTTTTTAGTCACTGAACTACAGGAAAGATATCAATGAGATAGAATGAGGGCATAGAAGATTTACTAGGATGTTGCCTGGACTTCAGGAACTGAGTTAAAGGGAAAGGTTAAGACATGTGTGGATGCATCTTATGAAGAATTTTTTAAAATTCAGACTGCTTTTTTGGACTGTAAACAACAAGTGACTTCTAACACAGAAAAAGTGTTGAAGGTGGAAAAATCAATCATAGAATTAGGAGAACGCGAGAAGGAGCTAGAAAGAAAAATAGATTACTTGGAGAATCAAAGCAGAAGGAATAATGTGAAAATTGTTGGTTTGCCAGAAGGTAAAGAAGGACAAGATCCTCTTCGTTTCTTGAAAGACTGGATTCCGCAAATATTGGGGCAAGAATTTTTCTCTGGGGGATTGGTACTGGAAAGAGCCCATAGAGGTTTAAGAAGAACATCCTCAGCTGGTCAACCACCGAGACCGGTAATAATTCGATGTTTGAGTTATTTCGACAGAGAAGTAATACTTCGACTTGCAGTACAAAATGCGAGACAACAACAAACCCCATTGATTCAGAATAGCAGAGTTTTTTTTAAATCTGATCTGAGTCAAGATGTCATTCAACGTTGACGTCGATTCAATCCAGTTAAAGAAGTTTTGTGGCGTGAAGTTTATAAGTCTACTTTTCGTTACCGTGCAGTGTTGAAGGTGTTTTATGGAAACTATCAATTTCGGTTTCTTGAAACTGATCGTGAAGCAATTACTTTTGCTGATTCATTGCCAGATATAAGAGGACAAAGACGTAGTCCACCATTATCTTCTAAGGAAAAATCTGGTTGCTCTGGAAACGGAAGAAATGGCAGAAATGGGAAAAACAGGAATGGAAAGAGACTACCTCCTTCCGAAATGGGATCTTCGAAATTGGAATCTTCTGGATGAAAAGAAGAATTTTCTTATTCAATTGTATCTTTTGTTATTATGATATTTTGATGTTATTGACTGTTTGGCTGGGGAGGGGGAGATTTGCACTAAGTTCTTTACTAGTTATCAGCCACTGGGGGGTGACCCACACCCAATTTTTGTTTCTTTATTTTTTAAAGTTTTTTTTTTAACTTTTATTTTGTGATTTTTTTTCTATTGGAGGGCCTATATACATTGATTTGAGTTTTTATATCAAGATATTATTGGTATTCAGTAATAATAGTAGATATGTCAAAGTTGAGGTTTGCTACTTTTAATGTTCGAGGATTAAATAGTCCGATTAAGCGTGAGTCTTGGCATTTATTAAGAAAATGAAAATTGATATTGTCTTTTTACAAGAAACACATTTGAATGTGAAGGAAAGCGTGAAATTAAAAAGGGACTGGGTTGGGCATGTATATTCTTCATTTAATTCTAGAGCTAAAGGTGTAGCAATTTTGATACATAAAAATTTATCTTTTGAATTACAATCAATGGAGGAAAAGGCAGGATGTATTCTTAAATTGAATTGTAAGATTTTTAGTGAATTTTGGACTTTACTTAATATTTATGCCCCAAATGCAGATGATGAAATATTTATTTCAGATGCATTTTTATGTTTGGGTCAGGCTAATGATAATATTTTAGTTGGTGGTGATTTTAATTGTGTTTTGGAATCTTTATTAGGTAAATCTCCGAAGAAAGTTTAAAAATCCAAGATGGCAATTCAGGTCCAAGCATTGATGAAAGATCTTAATTTAGTACATATTTGGAGATGTCTTAATCCGACAGAGAAAGATTTTTCCTTTTATTCATCTGGACATGAATCGTTTTCAAGGATTGACTTCTTTTTAGTATTGGCACATTTACAAGGGAAAATACAACAAGCGGAATATAAAAGTAGGGTGATTTCAGATAATTCTCTGTTATATTTTACATATGAAACTTCTGAGAACTCAAATAGCTTATTGTTGGAGATTTAATACAATGTTAGAAAATATGGAATTTATTGATTTTTTGAAAAAACAAATTAATTTTTTTTAAAGAAAATTCTAATTCTGTTCAAAGTAAGTTTGTATTATGGGATGCTATGAAAGCCTATTTGAGAGGACAAATAATTAATTATACTTCTAAAATAAAAAAAAGAATCGATTAAATCAGAGTCTTGAATTAGAGAAACAGATCGATGAGTTAGAAAAGGAATTTAAGAAAGATGCTACAGAAGATCAGAAAATAGAATTATCTAAGCTGAAATTGAAATATAATACTTTGCAATCTTATCAATTTGAATGTGTAATTAATAGGACTAAACAACAGTATTATGAATGGGGAGAGAAAGCACATGAGGTATTGGCATGGCAATTAAAGAAAGAACAGATATTAAGGACTATTAATGCTGTTAGACGGAATTCTCTTGTTACTTATAAACTTCGTGAGATTAATGATGAATTTTATTCATTTTCTAAAAAGTTATATACATCTGAAAGAAAACAAGAAACTGGATCGATTGATCTTTTTTTAATCACAGTTGAATTTACCGATATTAGAGGATGGAGATATACAGGAGTAAGAAGAATCATTTACTGATTCGGAAATTAAAATGGCTATGCTGGAAATGCTGAAAGGTAAATCACCTGGTGATGATGGATTTTCGGTTGAATTTTATAAATTTTTTAATGATAATTTATCTACAGTGTTTGGGGATGTATTACGTCAAATTGGAGAACATTATGAATTACCTGAGTCTTGTTCTTGTTCTTTAATTACAGTAATTCCTAAAAAAGATAGAGATCCTTTGAAAGTATCTTCATATAGACCAATTTCGTTGTTAAATGTAGATTATGAAATAATAGCTAAAATATTAGCAAATAGATTGGCTAAATTTTTAGCAACGTTGATTCATATTGATCAAACAGGTTTTATAAAGAATAGATATGCTTCAGATAACATTTTGCGCGTGATTAGTTTGATTAATAGATTTCGACAATCTTTAGATCACCCAATGGTGATATCCTTAGATACAGAAAAAGCATTTGATAGAGTTGAATGGAATTTTTTGTTTAAAGTTTTGGAGAAATTTAAGTTTGGTCCTTTTATTGATTGGAATAGGGCTCTATATAGTAAACCGGTAGCTAGAGAATTGACGAATGGTTTGATTTCGGAATTTTTTAAGTTAACTCGATCAACTCGTCAAGGTTGACCTTTATCACCAGCTTTGTTTGTGTTAATGATTGAACCTTTAGCACAGTTGATAAGACAAAATACACAGATACAAGGTATGAAAGTTTTAGACGAGGAGTATAAAATTAATTTACTTGCTGATGATGTATTGGTGTATTTAATAAACCCAGCTCAGTCACTTTTGCAATTGAAGGAGTGTTTAATACAATATGGATGTCTTTCTGGATATAAAGTTAATTGGGGAAAAAAGTGAAATATTACTGGTAAGTGAAGGAGATTATTCCATTTATAAGAATATTATTAATTTGAAGTGGACTGATTGAATTAAATATCTGGGTATAATTTTGAATGTTAATTATCAATCTTTATATAAATTAAATTATGCTCCGTTAATGAAAAAAATTACAACATTTGATTAAATGGGAAGATTTACCTATTAATTTAGTGGGAAGGATAAATACAATTAAGATTAATATCTTTCCGCGTATACAATATTTGTTTCAATCCATTCCGTATTTACTTGATAAAATTTTTTTTTGAGATTTGAATAAAATTGTTAGGGAGTTTTTATGCAGGGGTAAATTTTCGAGAGCAGCTTTGAATAAATTAACTTGGAAATATTAGTTAGGGGGACTACGTTTACCACATTTTCAAAATTATTATGAAGCAACCCAACTTAAATTTAATAGTTCATTGATGGATTTGGTACAGCCTCCTGGTTGGGCTAAAATTGAGATGGCAAGTATTTCTGAATTTGAAATACATCAATTTTTGTTTAGGTGGAATATAAATTTGTTACAACAATATAATGTGCCAGAGGAGTCACGTGATGGAATAGTGGCCGATAGGGGAACTCCAGCCCTCTCCAGAAAAGTTAAAAAATCGAGAAAAAACAAAGGCACGAACATAGAAATCACAACAAAGTGAAAGTGTGGAGAAAATGGCAGCGAAGAAAGAAAAACAAAAACAACGGGAAGAAAAGAAGAAGGAAGGACGTTGGAGGAGGAAGGTGAAGGCATTACCAGTACAAGGAGGCCCGGCATGGAGAGAGAAGCTTGCTCCCTGAGGTCAGTGGAAACCCTGAACTCAGGACTACAAAAATGGCTCATGGAGCCAAACAAAAGTGCTCAACCGCGCATGCGCGAGGATTCGCGATGCGCAAGACAAAAATAACACTGATGGGAGGAGGGACCAGCTGAGGAGTAAATCTCCACAGCTGAAAGAGACATCTACAACACAACAGCAAAACTCAACAGGAAAACATAGAAAATAACGAGAACAAGAAGGAAGAGAATAAAAATGAGAAATCTAAAAAACAACAGATGACCAACCCAGAGGAAGAAGACCAACAACACCAAGACACTTTTAATAAAAATAAGAGCAACAAAAATGCCCAACAAAATAAAATAAACAACCCAACAAAAAAACAAGAAGACACAAAGGTAAAGGACACAGATCCTGGAGTGGACCCAGAAGAAGAGGAGGAAGAACACAGAGAAATGGAAGATGAAGGGAAGGGCAGGTACATGGATATATTTTTTTTAAAGAATATATGGAAACAGTAAAAGAATGGCAGATGCAAGAATTCAGTGAAATAAAAAGAAGAATAAAAAGTACAGAAGAAAAAGTGAATAGATTAGAGATGATCATGACAGATATAGGAAAAAGAGTAGACAAGGTGCAAGACCGAGAAACAGCCATAGAAATGGAAGTAGATGACTTAAAAAAGAAATTAGAAGAATCTGATAAAAAGTTAAAGAAACACAGGAGCTGTTAGCTCAGAAGATAGATATAATGGAAAATTATAATAGAAGAAACAATATAAAGATAGTGGGCCTTAAGGAAGATGAAGAAGGCAAAAATATGAAAGAATTTATAAAAGATGGATCCCCAGGGTCCTAGGAAGACCAGAATTACAGGAAGAAATGGAAATAGAAAGGGCACACAGAACATTAGCCCCTAAACCACAACCACAACAAAAACCAAGATCCATTCTAGTAAAATTCCTAAGATATACAACAAGAGAAAATATATTGGAGAAGGCAATGAAAAAAATAAGAGAAGACAAAAGACCACTGGAATACAAGGGTCAAAAAAAATTTTTCTATCCAGATATAAGTTTTGAACTCCTGAAGAAGAGGAAGGAGTTCAATGCAGCAAAAACGACCCTATGGAAAAAAGGTTATAAATTTATGTTAAAATACCCAGCGGTACTTAAAATAGTTATCCCGGGGCAGCAAAGCAAACTATTCTCGGATCCGGAAGAAGCACGAAAATTTGCAGAACTACAAAACAGACAGAGAGATGAAGAGGTGTAACAAGAACAAAAATGACAAAAAACTATATGTATGTGTGTATATGTGTGTGTGTATATATATATATATATATATATATATATATATATTTAAAAAAATAGAGTATAGGTAAGAACTAAGAAGGGAAAGAAAGGAAGTAAGGAGGGAATTAAGAGAGTGACCTTTGTTATATATGAAGATTAAAATCTTTTCTTGGGGGGGCTGGGTGGGGAAGAATAACAGTCACTGCGAAATCAGTTGACGCTTGCGAGTGGATTCGCAAATCCAAATAAAGAGGGGAGATGTGGTTGCCCGACAAGGAACAAAGGGCAACTCAGAAAGGGGAGGGACTATTGGGGTTAAAGGAATTTTAGATATGAGAATAGTGGAAATATTTTATGTTTTAGAAATGTTGTCGTATAATGTGTTCAAAAAAAGAAAGAAAAAATGGATAAGAAGGGAAGGTGGTGATGAGGAAATGGAAAGGAAAGATAAACAAAGTATGAAATGACTATGTTGAACTATATAACTTTAAATATTAATGGAATACATAACCAAATCAAAAGGAAGAAACTGTTAAATTTACTGAAAAAATAAAAAATTGATATAGCATTTGTACAAGAAACACATCTAACTGAAGTGGAACACAAGAAATTAAAGAGAGATTGGATAGGACATGTAACAGCAGCATCATATAATTCAAAGGCCAGAGGAGTAGCTATATTAATCAATAAAAATGTACCAATCAAAATAGAAGAGGAAATAATAGATCCAGCAGGGAGATATGTAATGATAAAATGTCAGATATATTCAGAATTTTGAAATTTACTCAATGTATATTCACCTAATGAAGAAGATCAAAAATTTATGCAAGATATCTTTTTGAAGATAGCAGATACGCAAGGGAACATACTAATAGGAAGGGATATAACCTTAATTTGGACTCAAACATGGATAAAACTGGAAAAAAAATTAACAGAAAGAACAAAGTAATCAAATTTATAATTAAATTGATGCAAGAAATGCAACTTTTGGATATATGGAGGAAACAACACCCAAAGGAAAAGGAATACTCATATTATTAGGGTAGACATAAAACATACTCAAGGATAGACCTATTCCTGTTATCAGCCCACATTAAAGGGAGAGTTAGGAAAACGGAATATAAAGCTAGACTATTATCAGACCACTCACCCCTGTTATTGGCAATAGTGCTAGAGGACATCCCATCAAGAATGTAAAGTTGGAGATTAAACTCCATGCTACTTAAAAATCAGGATTTTAGAGAATTAATTGAACGACAAATTAAAATGTACTTTCAAATAAATACGGAATCAGTGAAAGATAAGTTTACACTATGGGACGCAATGAAAGCGTTCATCAGAGGGCAAATAATGTTATGTAACTAAGATGAAGAAGGACTACAATCGGGAAACAGAACCGTTGGAAAAGGAAATAACAAATATGGAAAAAGAATTAGCAATAAAGGAAGACACAACTAAAAAGAGAATTGGCAGATAAAAAAAATAAAATATGAAACACTACAAACATATAAGGTGGAGAAGAACATAATGAAGACAAAACAGAAATATTATGAGCTAGGAGAAAAAACGCACAAAATTCTAGCGTGGCAGCTTAAGACAGAACAAACTAAAAGAATGGTATTGGCATTAAGGAAAAAGGACAAACAAATTACATATAATCCAACGGAGATCAATGAAAACTTCATGGAATTCTACGAGCAACTATATCAAATTGAAAACGAAGGGAAAGAAGACAAAATAGATGAATTTCTAACAAAAATTGAACTACTGAAATTACAAACAGAGGAGCAAAATAAATTAATAAAACCATTTGAAATAGAAGAATTACAGGAGATATTTAAAAAACTACCAAACAATAAAACACCAGGAGAGGATGGATTCCCAATAGAATTCTATAAAACATTTAAAGACTTATTAATTCCTCCCCTCCTGGAAGTAATCAACCAGATTGATAAAACAAAAAACATACCAGATTCATGCAAAACAGCAATAATTACAGTAATACCAAAGAGAGGGAAAGATCCACTTGCACAAGCATCATATAGACCAATATCTCTACTTAACACAGATTATAAGATAATAGCTAAACTATTAGCAAACAGATTGGGCGACTATGTACCAAAAGTAGTAAATCTAGACCAAACTGAATTTATTAAAAAAAGATGAACAACAGACAATATTTGTAAATTTATTAACAATTCATGCAGTAGAAGGAAATAAAGCTCCAACAGTAGCGGTTGCTTTAGACGCAGAGAAGGCCTTTGACAGAGTAGAATGGAATTATTTATTCAAAGTACTACAAAAATTCAGTTTACCAGAGAAATATATTAATTGGATTAAAGCATTATATAAGGGGCCATTGGCGAAAGTGACAGTAAATGGATATATATCAAAGCAATTTAACTTAAGCAGATCAACAAGGCAGTGATGCCCACTATCGCCCTTATTGTTCGTGTTTGGTATAGAACCACTAGCAGAATTGATAAGAACAGAAAATAAAATAAAAGGGATAAAAATAAAAGAGGAGTATAAAAACATTCTATTTGTAGATGACGTTATAATATACTTAACAAAACCAGAAATATCAATAAAAGAATTACATAGGAAATTGAAGGAATATGGAGAAGTATCGGGGTACAAGATCAAAGCAAAAAAAAGTGAAGCAATGCCAATGAATAATGCGGATTTCTCAAAGTTTAAGAAAGAATCACCATTTAGATGGCAAACACAAGCAATGCGATACCTAGGTATACAACTTAATAAAAATCTCGGCCATCTATATAAACTAAATTATCATCCATTAATGAAAAAATTACAAGACGACATAGAGCATTGGAAAGACTTACCACTGACACTGATAGGAAGGATAAACTGTATTAAAATGAACATTTTCCCAAGGATATAATATTTATTTCAGTCATTACCAATACACCTAAAAGAGAAATTCTTCAAGGAGTTAAAGAAAATAATAAGGAAATTCTTATGGAAAGGGGGGAAACCGAGGATAGCACTAGATAAATTAACAGAATGGTACAAACAAGGAGGCTTACAACTATCAAACTTTAAAAATTATTATAGAGCCGTACAATTAAGATACCTATCAGATTTTTATCAAACAAGGGAAAAACCAGATTGGACCAGATTAGAACTAGATAAAATAGGGGAGAAGATACCTGAACATATACTATATAAATGGGATGAAAAATAGGTGCAACGTAGGAATTCACTGGTATTGCATCATCTGCTCAACATTTGGAAGAAGATTCATGTAGAAAGGAATAAAACAAATTACCAACTACCAAAACTAATATTGACGCAAAATCAACTAATCCCTTTCACAATAGATAACCTTTCCTTTAGAGAATGGGAGAGAAAAGTGATCAAAAGAATAGAAAATTGTTTTTCGGGAAATAAATTATTATCCTTTGAACAAATGAAGGATAAATATAATATAACTCACGATACAATGTTTGCATACTAGCAACTGAAAACCTACTTGAAGGACAAATTGGGAAACAGTCTGAGGTTACCAGAAGGAAGCAATTTTGAATATGTGATTACAGACACAATGATAATTAAAAAATTTGTAACAAACATGTACATCAAACTGCAAGAAAAGGAGAACGAGGAAACAAACGGTAAACCTAAACAAAAACGGGAACAAGATCTAAACATAAAGAATGAAACATGGGAGAAGCTATGCTCCGGAACTATGAGAAATACAATAAACACGAGGTTACGCATGATAAAATATAACTGGATACACAGGCTATACATCACACCTCAAAAGTTAAATAAATGGGACCCAACAGTATCAGACAGATGTTTTCGCTGTAAAAAGGAAACGTGAACAACAATTCATGCAATTTTGACATGTGAGAAAGTGGAAAAATTTTGGGAAAAGCTAAACCAGATATTAAATAAAATCACAAAAAGCAATATAACAAAAAACCCAGAGATCTTCCTCCTAAGTAATATAAGAAACAAAGAATTTGGACTCGATTTGGATGGAGCACAAAAAAGATTTGTTATGATAGCCCTAGCTGTAGCAAAAAAATGTATTATGTCAACCTGGAAATTAGAAGACAACTTGAGAATACAACAATGGTACATAGAAATGAATAAATGTATTCCATTAGAAAAAATAACATATAATTTAAGAAATAACATTACAATATTCAAACAAATATGGGAGCCATACATGAAATACAATAGAGAAATCCTACCATGGACTTCCACCACCTAAAATGACAGAAGGAGAAGATAACAAAAAGAACTGACTCAGTAAAATTTCTTGTTTATTTTTATTAAGTGACAACATTGTTTAACGGGTTTAATGTATCTTATAGATTGAACTTCAAATAAATGGGGAAGGGAGTGAGGGAGGGAGGGAAGGGTGGGGGGGAAAGGGGGAGAAAATGACACTATATATTTAAGAAGGAAAATGTCTATGTATCTTGGACAATATGGTTTATAGTGTGAAAATTTAAAAAAATTTAACAATATAATGTGCCTATACTAAAACATTTAATGAAGTTATGGATAAAGAAAAATAAAATGATAGGCTCTAGGGGTAAATTATTGGCTTTGTATAATAATCAACTTATTTCTTTTTCAATACATAATCAAAGATTTAAAGGTGTGAAAAATTTGGGAGATTGTTTTAAAGAGGGTAAGTTTTTATCTTTTAATCAGATGAGGGAAGATTTTGGTATTGAGAAGAACTCTTTATTTCTTTATTATCAAATTTGATCTTTGGTAAAATGTATGTTTGGTAGAGATATGATTTTACCTAAAATGACTAAATTTGAGACTTTTCTTATGAAGGTACCAGAGAAGGGTTTTATTTCATCTATGTATCAAATATTACACAATGGTATGGATAAAAAATGTTGGGATAGATCTAAAATTAAATGAGAAGTGGATATTGGTTTTATTTTTTCTGAAGATGATTGGTTAGATATCTGTTATGATAGTGTAACTAGATTGATAAATTCATGTTATGCAAAGATCAATTACAATTTTTTACATCAATTATATTTGACACCTGAAAAATTTAAAAAATATGGTTTTAATGAATCAGATTTGTGTTTTAGATGTGGTGATATGGTTGGAACTTTTTTTCATGCTGTTTGGTTATGTATACATATACAATCTTTTTGGAAGAAAATTCAATAGTTTTAGATCCAACAGTATTTTTATTGGGTAGTTTGGAACCTCTGAAAGGTTTGGGATTAGATAAGTTCCAGCTTGCTTTTGTATATTTTGCTTTATCCGTAGTGGAAAAATGTATTGCTAGTACGTGGAAAGATACAAATATGATTGATATTTAATAGATGGCATAATAAGATGAAATATTGTTTAATAATGGAAAAAATTACATGTTTTGCATGATAATTATACATTTTTATTAATAAGTGGCTGTTATATTTGGAATATTTAGATTTCAATTTATATTGACTAGATTTTAATATGTATATTTAACTTTTTCTTTAATCTTCTTTCTTTTTTCTTTTTTTATGGCTCTCCTTTGGCTGAAGGGGGGGGTTCTTTTTTTGTTCTTTTTTTCTATGTATAAAAAAAGTTGATGTTCATGTTTAATTGCTGCATATGTCATATATTATTTGTTTTTTGAATGAATAAATAAAGTTTAACAAAAAAGGGAAAGGTTAAACTGGTTGGGACTTTATTCCCTGGAGCGTAGAAGATTGAGGGGAGATTTGATCGAGTTATTTGGGACAGACAGAGTAAATGTAGGTCAGCTTTTTCCACTGAAGGTGGGTGAGATGCAAACCAGAGGACGTGGGTTAAGGGGAAAGGTTTCGGAGGGAAACTTCTTAAGCGGTGGGGGGGACAGGACGAGTCCTCTGGAGATTTTTTTTCCTGTCCTTTGGTTCAATGATTGTTCAGGAATCTGATAGTAGTGGGGAATCTGATGGTGATGGTAAAGGCTCCTGGACCTTTTTCCCTGATGGTCGCAGAGTGAAGAGGGCATGGCCTGGGTGCTGGGGGACTTTGAGGATAGAAGCTGGTTTTTTAAGACACCGCCTCATGTCAATGTCCTCAATGTAGTGAAGTCTGGTGTCCGTGATGTCGCAGATTAACGACCCTCTGGAGTTTATTCTTGTCCTGATAGTTGGCGCCTCCATACCAGGCGTGATGCAACCAGCCAGAATCCTCTCCACCTGTCAACGTTTTCAAGAGTTTTCAGTGACGAACCAAATCTCCTCAGACTCCTCTCAAAGTCTAGCAACTGGCGAGGCTTTGTCATGATTGTATTGACGTAGAGGCTCCGGGACAGATCCTTGGAGATGTTGACACCCAGGAATTTGAAGTTCTTGACCCCCTCCACCTCTGAGCCCTCGATGAGGACCAGGTCCAGTTCTCCTTATTTCCTCCAGGAGACCACAATCAACTCCTCGGTTTTGTTTTCATTGAGCGCAAGGTTGTTGTCGCTACACCATTCAAAGAGCTGATCGATCGATCAAGAGTTGCCGAGTATCGGACTCTGTCTCTGGCTTTGCTGGTGAGATTGTCTGCCTGAGATGTGGATCGCCATTCTTAAACACCATTGACCTTGCTAGCAGCAGGTACAAAATCTTTTGATTCATCCATGGCTCCTGGTTGGGGAACTCCCAGTACGTACACATGGGCACACACACACATCCATGCAGGTGACAGCTGTATGAATGATAGAGGTAACCTGCTAGCTTGCTCGCTGAAGAACCCATCTCACAGTACTTGGTATTTTGAGACAAATCAGCTTATCTTACCTCCCTGTGTGCAAGCATTGCCAGAATTCTGGTGCATCTGTACATTGAAACATTGAACGATGAGCAAAATCAGAACGCAAGCAAATTAATCTCTGACACTGTTTGATGAGACCACGGTTGTCGGCAGAATCACAGACGGCAATGAGGAAGCGAACAGGAGGGAGAGCACAGGCGAACAGCTCCAATTTCCCGATGGGGTCGGGAGAGTGGAAGCTAGCTCAAGCCTCAAGGCTGCCCTATCGTTCAATACAAATGGTGGTCGCTCAGCACCTTAGTTCTAGAGCATGGAAGTAGGCTCTAATGACCGAGGTGTTTGACTCTTTTCCTAGCTATGAATTTCATAGCCACCATTGTTAGCAGTTTTACAAACGGCAATGAGGAAGCTTGCAGGAGGGAGACACATCAGCTCGGTGGATGGTGTCACGACAACAACCTTGTGCTCAATGTCAGCAAAACCAAGGCGATGATTGTGGGCTTCAGGAGGGAGTCGGGGAACCACACCCAGTCCTCATCGAGGGGCTCAGCAGTGGAGAGGGTCCTGGGTGACATCACTGAGGATCTGTCTTGGAGCTTCCATGATGATGCAGTCACGAAGAAGGCTCACCAGCGGCTATAATTTGTGAGGAGTTTGAGGAGATTTCGTTTGTCACCGAAGACGCTCGTAAATTTCTACAGGTGGTACCGTGGGGAGCATTCTGGCTGGTCCCATCACTGCTTGGTGGAGGTGCCAACTCTCAGGACGAGAATAAACTCCAGAGGGTGGTTAACTTGCAACATCACAGGCCCCAGACTTCACTCCATCAAGGACATCTACACAAGGCAGTGTCTTCAAAGACCCCCACAACCCAGGCCGGGCTCTCTTCCCTCTGCTACCATGGGAAAAAAGTCCAGGAGCCTGAAGATGAGCCCCCAGCGGAACTAGGACGGGTTCTTCCCCTCCCTGAATGGACAATGACCCAGAATCAGAATTTATTGCCATGAAAAAACAGCCACTGTCTGGTTTTGGCTTTTTCTTGTCCTATTTAAATTTCCGTGGTAAGGTGGTTGGAATTAAAGTTTGCACCACGACGCTGCCGCAAAAGAACGGATTTCGGAACGATAACCGAAAGTTCGCGGATTATGAAGTTTGGGAAAGTTGTGCATGCCGGCCGCTGGCGCACGCGCACATGGCCTTCCCCGGCTGCGGTGCACCCTGGGAAATGGAGCCCAATGGGCATTTTCAACCCCGCTGGCTTGAGCTCGAGGCCACGAGTCGCATCGGGGAGGATGCGAACCCGGCCTTTGATGCGCCGGCCGATGGCGTCAAGGGGGTGGGGGGAGCAGAGAGGGGAATTTAACACTCGGACTACAATTCCCCAGAATCCCCCGCAGCGGTGGCGGTTTCCGTCTCCTCTCCACAGCCGATTCTTCTTCGGTCACCTCGGGCCGAGCGGCTTCTGGCAGGGGGTGGGGGCCGGGGGCGGCCTGGGCCCGGGGGAGCAGCGTTTAACCCCCATTTACACGCCGGCCAATGGCATCGCCGGGACGGCAGCATATCGCCATATATGGAGATGGTCGCTGGGTTGCGTGACGCAGGTGGCCCGGGCAACACGTGGTGTAAGCGTGACGTAATCCACAGCTCCCCCTCCTTGATCCTGCCTCTGCGCCCCCTCCCCAAGCCCTGAACCTGCACCTGCTCTCGGACCTTTGACCCAGCACCCCTTCCTGACCCTGTACCCCCTCCTCCACCTCCTACACTGGTCAAGATTTTCCAAAAGGTTTGCTTCCCAACGACTTGAAGCTGAACACAGAGGATTTCAGATTTGCTGCATCACGTGGGGGAAAGTTGGAGAAACAAGAACTTTAAATTTAGCTGTTTCATCGCATCAATTCAGCCTAAAAATGTTCTGCTGCCGATTTTCGTTCATACTCGGCATCTGATACCTCTCAGCTCAGTGTCCAACAATAGTCAGTCGGAACCGATGGATTCCAGTTGCCCTGATCCCACTTTTGCATGGATGGGGAAAGAAAAAGCCCATCACGACAGTTTCGTTACCACTCATTGGATCCAGGAGAGCAGATACACAGCACTGCCCAGGACTAACAGCGATAAATCAGTACAGGAGCATATAAATTTTTTTTTAATCCTGCACCACGTGTTGGGGTTGTGGGGGGTGGTGGTCTGTGCCCAAAATCACAGCACCTGTACTGGACTGGACATCAGAAGGGATTGCAGACTCCAAGGGAACAGCAGGGCACCAGAGAACAACATCTCTTCCCCCCCCCCCCCCTTTTAGAGGAGGACCATAGAACAGTGCAGCAAAGAATCAGGCCCTTTGGCCCTTCCAGTCCATGCCAAACTATTAATCCAAGTGAAACACAAGCTACACTTTGATTGTAGTAAATGCTCCAAAATGCTGGAGTCTTTTCCACAGATTTACTGCCAATGTTTCAGGCCTGAGTCCCTCAAGGAAAAATTAGAAAAGACAAAAGCAGGATTTTTCCAGAAAGCCTCAGAATTCAAACAACAGGGGGAGGAATCTACACCAACAAAAAGGTGTTAATTGGATGTGGTGGAAGGCCTTCAAAAGGTCAAATCTTGAGAGTGCAGAATTTGTAGATTCCTGTCAGGATTAAAGGCAAAGTTGACAGGCACAGGGAAGCCTGGTTTTCAAGGGATATTGGTGATCAGGTCAGGAAGAAGAGGGAGGTGTAAAACCAGTGTCAGCTCCAAGGAGCTAATGAGGGACTTGAAGAGAACAGAAAAAGCAAGAAAATACTGAAGAAAGAAATCAATCAGGAAGGAAAAAAGACACAAGTTTGCTCTGACAGTTAAACCCAAAGGGTTTCTCAGTACATTGAAAGGATAGTAAGGAACAAAACTGGTCCCCAAGAGGATCAGAGTGGTCAACGGTGTGTGAAGGAAGCTTCACGTAATGGGGGAGATCTTTTAAAAATTGGCCTCGGTATTTACTCAGTTTGAAAAGGATGGGGAACAAGCAGCTGGATCCTGGAGATTAAGGAGGAGGCACTTGCTGCCTTTCAGTGAACAAAGGTAGATAAATCCCCTGAGCCAGATGTATTCCCTCAGACAGTGGAGGGAGACAAGTGTAGAAATTTCAGGGGCCCTGGCTGATACATTTAAAGTGTCCTTAACTATGGGTGAGGTGAGGGGATCAGAGGGGAGCTCATTTTATCCCACCATTTTAAAAAAGGCTCCAAAAACAAACCAGCTAATTACAGACTAGTGAGCCTGACATCAGTAGATGTGAATTGCATCAGTACGCTTACTGATGACAGAGATTGGGAGGCGTGGGCAGTGTGGAAGGTGATCAAAGCTCGCAGAGGGATCCGGACCAGAGTGGCAAGTTTAATGCAGACAAGTGTGAGGTGATGCATTTTTGGAAGGGCAAACCAAGGTAGGACATGGACGGTAAACGATATGGCACTAAGGAAGTGCAGAGAAGCAGATCTGGGGATACAGATAGGGGTAAAAGAGGATTCTGTTGATACTGTGGTCAAGTGAAAAAAAACAAATGCTGGAGAAACTTCGCAGGTCAGTGTCTTTATGTAGCAAAGGTACATCTCCAAAGTTTCAGGCTTGAGACCTTCATCAAAATGAGAATACATTGTTCCTTGAAGTTGGTGTCACAGGTGGACAAGGTTGTAAAGAAAGCTTTTGGCATCTTAGCCTTTATAAATCAAAATATTGAGTACAGGAGTTAGGATGTTGAAGTTGTTTAAGACATTGGAACAGTGTGTGCAGTTTGGTCACCAAACTACAGGAAGGATATAGATAAGATTGAAAGAGCACAGAGAAGATTTACTAGGATGTTGCCTGGACTTCAGGAACTGAATTACAGGGAAAGGTTAAACAGGTATGGACTTGATTCCCTGGAGTGTAGAAGAATGAAGGGAGATTTCATCAAGATTATGAGTATAGAGCAAGTCAGCTTTTCCCACTTAGATTAGGAGAGATAAATACTAGGAAAGTTTTAAGCTGAAAGGGGAAAGGTTTAAGGGAAATATTAGGGGGAAGTTCTTCATTCAGAGAGGGGGGGAGAGTGTAGAAAGAGCTGCTATCTGATATGGTGAATGGGGCTGGATTGTGTTTTAAGAATTTGATAGATACATGGATGGGAAAAGTTGGAGGGTTATGGAATGGGAGCAGGTCAGCTGGACTAGGGAGATAGTCAGCACAGACTAGAGGGGCTGAATGGCCTGTTTGATATTCTGGTTCTGTCAATATTAATGACATTCACTTGGAGGGGGCCCAGTTGGAAGATGAGGTGCTGTTGCACCAATTTACAGGTGGTCTCCGTCTGGTAGTGCACAAGACCATGGATAATGTGGGCAAGGGAATGGGACAGAGAATTGAAATGGACTGCCACTGGGAGCTCCCTGCGATTGTGTTGCTCAATGAAATGATGCCCTGGTCTACGTCCAGTCCCTCCGATGCTCCTGCTGAACCTTCCCATGTTCACCACTGCAGCTGGGAGCTCCTTCCACACACACCCTACCCCCCCTCCCCTCCCCCACAGCACGAGGACAGTGACCAGCCAGGTGTTTCGCAGCCCCACACAGTCTGCGGGAGACTGGCAGTCGGGGGGGTGGGGGGGAGAGAGACTCGAGAGGACGCCGAGGGCAAGGCGCTGAAGGCTTCCTGACTGTGTCAGAGGTCCGGTTCCGGCCGACGGATCGTGCAGCTGGAGGCAAATCCACGGGCACTCAGTGTCTCTTCTCCGAAGATTAGGGGTGTTGAGCAATCCTCGCGGAAACTCTTTGTTTGCCTTAAGGCAGGTAAAAGTTAAAGCACGTCATGAATATTTTTTAAAAACTGACGAACAGTCCTGCAAAAATCAAACAAAGCCGGGGTATTGATCATGGTTTTTATTTAGATGGTTAATGGTGCCACATTAATAAGGTCAGGGGTTCATTTTTCAAACTATTAACCATTCACAAGACACTGAATCACACTACCCTCTGAGTCAGCAGTAACCCCTTCCACGCCTCCAAGCAAAGTAAATTTGGTTATAAATGCACAAGTGATTACACAGTCGAGGACTGCTGTAAATCTTGTTAAAACATTATTTCAAAATACAAATTACACATTAAACAATCTGCAGTAAGAGATCTAATAAGGATTGGTCACTTGTTAAAGAAAAATCGTTAAATGTTGATTGCAAGGGTCTTTTTTTAAAAAAAAGGCCAGTGGCCAAGCCTGGGGTTTTGTATTCGGAGGGGGACAATTTTCCCACAATGCATCGGATCACCCAGCGCCCTTCTCAAGGAATGTTTCGGATAATGGGGGGGGAGGGATTGGAATATATTTGACCACCCCCTTCATCTCGGCTTGTTCCACCGGGGGGGTTTGAGGTTTGGGACGCGCGAGCACAAGCTTTGGCAGTTAAGTTTCCGACCACCGAATACACCCACCCCTCGATGGCTGGTACGGGTGCACTTTAAATAACTGGTCCCAATCACAAGAACAGGATTAGAGCAAGCATCAGACAGGGAGTTAAGACAAGTATACAAACTGAAGGTATTTCATTGGCCCAAAAAACCCAGACGTGATGTTAAAAACGCAGGCGCTGCTCCTGCTGCTGCTGCTGGATCGGGACAGGCCGCATTTCCACCGAGATCACGTTCGACCCCAGCTTCGCGGCCAGAGAGGTAATGTCTAATAGATCATCCATGCTGTTCAACTGCCATTCGTGCTTGACACCTGCAAACGAGGTAAAGTTCAGTCATTTGCAAACCCCCCCCCCCCCCGAAAAAAAAGCATGGGGAGGTGGAGAGGAAGTGGTCAGGTCAGGCCACACCTGCACCTTGGTGGCTGTGGTTTTGTTGTGGAGCTATTCAATGCTGGCCTGAACAAACTAGATTAGCCAGACAGTCTGGGTCTATCCCTTGAAGGGCTCAGCGCCCGAAACGAGTGACGCTACGAGACCTTCCAAGTTCCTCTGGCTACCACACTCTCAGCATCTGCAGACTTTGGCGTTTCAATCAGATTCACCCACACCCGAGATTTTACACAGAAATTGGATGAATTGGGCAGCACGTTCAGCGTGACGCGCCAGTGATCCGGGTTCAAAACCGGCCCCGTCTCCACATGTCTGCGTGAGTTTCCTACCACCCTCCAAAACATAGTTAATTTGATGTATTTGGATGGTACGGGCTAATGGGCTGGAAGGGCCTGTTACTGTGATGCGTCTAAGCCAATGGATCCCAACCTTTTTCCCTCCTCTTACACCCCCCCCCCCACCCATCCCCAAACCACCTTAAGCTCCCTTAGTACCTACAGAACGCCTATGGCGTAGGATGCCTTATGTGCTCTGTCGATATGAAGGGATTAGGATGGAGTCGAGAACCACTGGTCGAAATTTAAATCTCTTCTCGGACAGTCAGGCAACCTGTGGCCAAGAACCAAGCCCGGGAGTGGTGCCCATCTACAACACTCTCACCTGCTCGAAACGCTCCAGTGCTCCCCAGCAAAAGTCTCATAGAATGAGCAAAGCCTGACGTTTCTGTCCTGGGGAATTAAATATTTCAGAATGGCCCAGAGATAGTCCACCATCAGATTCATAGAACACTAGAACCCAATACAGGCCCTTCAGTCCTCAATGTTGTGCTGACCTATATATTCCTTCCTAAAAAGGTACTAAACCCTCCCTATCCCCTAACTTCCATCCATGTGCCCATCTAAGAGTCTCTTAAATGCCCCTAATGTTCCAACTTCCACCACCATCCCTGGGAAGGTATCCCAGGCACCTACAACTAACCATTAATCCTGTTCTCACCCTTCTGGTTTGTCCTTCCAAAATGCATCACCTCACACTGATCCAGATTGAACTCCATCTGCTACTTTTATGCCCAACTCTGCATCCTGTCTATATCCTCTTAACCTTCAGCTCCATCCACAACCCCTCCAACCTTCATGTCATCCGCAAACACTGACCCATCCTTCCATCTCTTCATCCAGGCAGAAAGATCACAAAGAGCTGGGGTCCCAGAACAGATCCTTGCACCCCCTCCACTAGTCGCCGACCTACAGGCAGAATACTTTCCTTCCACTATTACACACACTGCTTTTTTCCTACAAGCCAATTTTTTATCCACTCAGCCAAGGTTCCACTGATCCTGTCCCTTATGACTTTCTGGATGAATCTCTCGTGGGGGACCTTGTCAAATGCCTCACTAAAATCCAAGTAGACCACATCTACCGCCCGACCTTCATTAATTTCTTTTGTTACCTCAAAAAATTGATTCATATGGCGAGCTCTCCACTGGCCACCGTGACAGAGGTGCACAAAAGAAAAGGTACAAGGACTGCCTAAAGAAATCTCTTGGTGCCTGCCACATTGACCACCGCCAGTGGGCTGATAACGCCTCAAACCGTACATCTTGGCGCCTCACAGTTTGGCGGGCAGCAACCTCCTTTGAAGAAGACCGCAGAGCCCACCTCACTGACAAAAGGCAAAGGAGAAAAAACCCAACACCCAACCCCAACCAACCAATTTTCCCCTGCAGCCACTGCAACCGTGTCTGCCTGTCCCGCATCGGACTTGTCAGCCACAAACGAGCCTGCAGCTGACGTGGACTTTTACCCCCCTCCATAAATCTTCATCCGTGAAGCCAAGCCAAAGAATTCATTTAGAACCTCCTCAACCTCTTCCGCCTCCAGGCACATGTTGCCTCCTTTATCCTTTAGAGGCCCCACCTTCATTCTCGTCATCCTTCTGTTCTTAACATACACGTAGAACGCCTTGGGGTTCTCCTTAATCCTACAATCCAAGGCTTTCTTGTGCTGCCTTTGAGCTCTCCTAAGTAGTTTCTTAAGCTCCTTCCTGACTACCATATACTTTTAATGAGCCCTTCCTATTTCCTACATCTAACATACACTTCCTTCTTCCTCTTGTCTAGTTGCCTGACCTATTTCATCAGCCATTTTCCCTTTTCCTACCATCCTTTCCTTGCCCCAGCGGGACAAACCCATCTTGAACCCAGCACAAGTAGTCTCTAAACTTCCTCCACATTACTTCTGTAATTTTGCCCTTAAACACATTTCCAATTTACTCTCACTAGTTCCTGCCTCATCTCTTAATAACTAGCCCTGCTCCAGTTTGACTTTTTCCAATCCTTTTCCATAGAGTTGTGGTCACTCTCACCAAAATGTTCCCCCACCTAGAGGTCCGCCCCCTGACCAGGCCCATTCCCCAGAACTGGATCCAGTCTCGCCTCTCCTCCAGTCAGCCGGTCCACACACAGCATCAGGAATCCTTTTTGGACACACCTGACAAATCCAGCTCCATCCATCCCTTTTGCAGTCAGGAGGTGCCCATCAATGTTAGGGACATTGAAATCACCCATAACTACAACCCTTTATTTCCCTCCTTTCCAAAATCTGCCTGCTGATCTGCTCCTTGGGGTCCTGAGGGCTATTTGGGGGCCTGTAGACAACTCCCAGGACAGTGATTGCTCCCTTCCTATTTCTGACTTCCACCCACACCCACTCAATGGACCCTCCCTCTGCAGCCCCCTCCCTTTCTATAGCCTTGACCAGTAATGCTACTTCCACCCCCGCCTATTCCTTTTAAAACCTCCAAAGTTTATCCCCTTTATTCCTAATAACTCAACAAACTCAATGGGACTCGCACTTTGCATTTTATTGATTTTTTTTTCCTGCATTGCAGTTCATTTGCAAATATTTTGAGTACAATTTGTTTTTGCACTAGCAAGTGGTCATTCGGTCAGAGCTGCAGGAAAAAGAATCTTAGGACGCTGATAATAAATCTGAACTCTCCAATGGCAGCATTCCATGTAGATATTCCCAAAGGAATTTGTGGAATTTGTAGGCAGAGATCAACAGGTTCTTGATTAGCCAGGGTATCAAAGGTTAGAGAGAAGGCCGGGCAGTGGGAGAATGATTCAGCTCACATTTAAACAGTGAGACAGACTCGATGGGCTGTTTCATTTCGTATGTCTTATGCCCCCTGTTTTCAAGGGGCAAATCTGAATTCTGGTGGAAAAAAGGATCTCAGGATTGTATGTACTCCACCAATAAATCTGAAAATGGAATCTGGTGCAGCAGCCCCAGCTTCAGAGACCGGGATTAAATCTCATTTACGGCACTGGGTGAAGCCTGAACATTCTCCCCCCCACGACAAATCTCAGTACTCCTAAATTTCAGAAACGTGCTGGAAAGATCAGTGGAGGCATGACATGTCCTGCTTGAACATGGAAATGTTTTATTATTCAATTAATAATTTAGATCCAAGATTCCAGACGTTATGGGGGTCATTCACAACTCACTATGTTACTTCATAATTTTACTCCAATCTAATTAAAGTGTCCGACTTGTATCTTTTCCACGTTCTATAACATTTGGCAGCAGTGAGGCAAGGGGCTTGAGTTTTTTCTCCTGTACTATCTTTTTAATGCATTAGTTTTTTTGATAAGCTACATGTTACTTAGAATATGAATTATGGATAGGGTTTACAGTATATAGGCTAGTGTTATTAGGAATGTCTTAGTAACTGTCCATACGATCTTATTGAATTGTATCTTTTTCTGATTGAACAAGTTTTTTTTAAAAATCAATGCAAATATTTTAATGAGAAAGAAACATGCTAGCTGTTGGGCGAATTGGCCTCTAGAGCAAGACGAAAGTCTGCAGATGCCATAGTTGGAGTAAAAGCACAAAGCTGGAGAAACTGCGACATAAATACACCGTTTCACCAACATTGTGCTTTTACATGAGCTTAATGTGGCGGGGACGGGACGACGGTGTGGTGAGTCTGTTCAGAGGATGCAGAGTTTTGATGGCCAGAGTAGCCCTTGGCACTGTGAGAAAGCAAAGAGGCAAGACTTACCCTTAAGTCTGTCCTTGACTGCATTTTTGGAGCTGGCAAAAATCATCTTTTCCTTGACGGATGCAGAATCTGGAGCCCTGATGAGACAAACCAAGCAATAAGCCAGAGGAAAACAAGCATCCGTTTATGCAGCATTTCCCAAGTGGTCCTGTAATTATCATAGAAACACAGAACATCACAGCACAGAAACTGGCCCTTCAGCCCTTGTCCCACCCAGTCCAACCCTCTCCCATCCATGTACCTGTAAGTTCTTCAATGAGAAAATTGAGCCCGCATTCACCATTTCAGCTCGTTCTACACTCCCACTGTTCTCTGTGTGAAGAAGATCCCCCTAAACTTTTCCCTTTCACCCTTAACCCATGTCCTCTGGTTCGTATCTCACCCACCCTCAGTGGAAAAAGCCTACCTACATTTACTATCTACCCTCCTCAAATTTAAACACCTTAATCAAATCTCCCCTCATTCTTTTATGCTCTAGGGAACAAACTCTTCACCTGTTTACTCAGTAACTCAGTTCCTGACGTCCGGGCAACATCCTAGTAAATCTTCGCTGCCCTATTTCTATCTTATTGAGATCTTTCCTGTAGTTCGGTGACCAAAACTGCACACAATTCCCCAAATTTGCCTTCACCAATGTCTTGTACAACTTTACCATAACATCCCAACTCCTGGACTCAATACTTTGAGGTACATTTACCATACATGCCATCGTACAGACCAACTCGTGTAGAGGACAGCCCCAGAAGTTCATCTAAAACGTTAATTTTGAGTGACACCCTTTGTAAAAGACGACCCCCCAAAAAAAACTTTAGCACTTACCGTTGACCAAAGCAAATCACAATATTTTGTAATATTTTATTTATAATTTAAAATATATTTAACAATCATACCAAATAAAAATCAAGCACCTCTCTCTTCACCCCCCTCCCCTCTATACGTCCTATTAAACAGAGAAAGAATGAAGAAAAAGAAACCAGAGATCATCTCATTGTCCGCGTGTACAGTAAAACACAGACGCAAGAACACCAGTGTTAAAATCTGTACAGGAATCTGCGGGCTGGCCAGTAGCAATCGTAACTCTATATTGGTGCCAGGGAGGTACCTGTATGCTGCCAGATTTTTAGTAAGGTGTTCTATCCCTTTCTGAGATTGTATGTGACCTTTTCAAGTGGGATGTAACTATTCATCTCCGAAGACCACCTCTCCCTGAGTAGATGGGAGTCAGACTTCCAAGTTACTGCTATGCACTTCCTGGCCACACACAAGGCAATTTCTGTGAATTTAATTTGTGATTGACCAATCGTGGTAAAGTTCCTCAGAAGACAAAGCTCTGGGTCTACTGGGAAGGTGACTACCGTCATCTTGGATAGGGTGACAACAGATGTCATACCAGAAGGATATCCAAAAGGATATTTTTAAAATAAACCACTGTTGGCTCCTGTACCAGGCCATTTAAAAGCCTGTACAGAACTGACAGCGTTCAGACTAGGTAGATGGACCCCGCAAGGGAGCGCAGAAAAGGGGCATGCACAATATTGCATCAGAGCCAGCAGGAAGATGGCAGCCAAGTTGAAACTTTGTCAGCAAGGTACAGATTTTAGACTCTGTATCGTACGACCCCGATTTTAATGAATTTTTTTGAGGACCATCCTATACAACAGCTGATACAGTACGTCCAGTTCAAACATCTCCCTATGGTTCCTGACCTGAAATTGCCTCCAAAGGCAATTTGTCACATGTCTAACCAATTTGTCTGGTCAAACATTTGTCAACCATTGCTTTAAATTGTGTGATTCAAAGGTTCCATTCATAAGGTGTGATCAGTTGATAACTATTCCACTATATCATTAAGATAAATACAACACACCTGAATGTCCAAAATGGTTGGGTCCGGGTTATTCAGATAAATGGTTTTTCAGATAATTGGTCATAAATTTTTTTTTAGCCCACTGCCTAGGAGCTCCACTGCCAAGGAGGGAGGGAATGGGATAGGGGGAGCGGATGTCACTGAGCCAGAGGTCCTGCCCCTGTCCAGGAGGCCACTCTCCTTGACACTGGAACAAGGGATTCTTCCAACTGCTTATAGTTGGAAGACAGCAACACGCAGTTGGAGAGGAAAATCAATAAGGGAAGGTAAAGAAGAGGGAGGGAGTTACCTGAAATGAGGACATTCATCATCGTCAGTTTGGCTCCAAAAACACTTTGGATAATAAAGGATTTTGGAGAATCCGATTTGGATAATCGGAGTTGTACTGTATTCAAATGTCTTTTCTCTCTGCAACTAGTCGCAAGTAGGTTGTTTCCAATGCTGGGGAAAATCAGAACTCGGGGTCACAGCTTAAGGATAAGGGGAAGTATTTTAGGACTGAGATGAAAAATTTCTTCTCTCAGAGGGTGGTGGATCTGTGGAATTCTTTGCCACAGGAAGTAGTTGAGGCCCGTTCCTTGTCAATATTCAAGGGTAGGTTAGATTTGGTCCTTGTGCTTAAGGGGATCATGGGGTCTGGGGAGAAGGCAAGAACCAAGGACTGATCAGCTATGATCATATTGAATGGCAGTGTTGGTTTGAAGGGAAATCCCAGAAGGGAAATCCCAGATGCAAGGATTCCTTTGGGGGTGGGGAGGCAAGAAAACAAACACTCTTGATTCTGCTCTCGAGGCAATCCCCAATTTGAGGCGACTTTGTTAAGTTTTAGCATTGTCCTTTTTGCTGGAATATACGGCAAGTCTGGGTTGGCCCATGTACTGTCAGATACTTACCTCCCTGATGCACAACCCATTAACCAAAAGACTGAAGTACTAGAACTGAAGGCTTTTATTAGCTAGAGATGGACAGCATCCCTTACGTTGCTGGCTCACACTGACCCGAACTTGAACTGGGGGCAGGGCTGTGACATGACAGCTTTTATGGGGAAATAAAGGGGAGGGGTCACGAGCCGGCCAGTGGTAGTTGAACATAGGTGGTCAAGGTATTTACGTACACAAGTGGTTTCACCACACTCCCACATCAGTTTAATACAGACCAAAATATGATGAGGCTGGGTATCCTGGTCGACTCACTGTGGGACCTTCTGCCATCTACATTGACCGCCTGGACAAAGCTGCCTGCTTAATATGTAAAACACGCTCGTCTACAGACGTGGTTGAAGTCAAAAACAATGCTGGACAAAGTCAGGTTTAACCATATATATTTTATATAGCAAAATACATCTTTCCTCCAACTCTCCACCCCCTTCCTTCACCATTCACAGAGCTGTCTCCCCTCCGTTTGTTCCTGCACTCTCCCTCCCTCCTTTATTCACCAATTACGTCACCCATCCAGTATTCGAGGAGGATGAGTTCACACTCAGGAATTCAACAGAAATTCAAAACCAAGTGTAGACTGCGTCATTAACAAGTTCAAAAAAAGCACTCACCAGTGAATAAAGATCAGTTCCTCCTTCTTGGATTCTTTTGTTTCAAAAGAGGCATCATAAAGAGCGTAGGAGCATTTATTCGGAGAAAGCAAGTTCATGAAGTGGCTGAAGGGATCGCTGATTTCACCATTTATAATGTCACCAACAAGAATCTCTTTCCCTTCATCGATGACGATTAACTCACAAGTGTCGTTCAATTTAAACAAGACCGCCTTCTTTCGCTTCATGGCTTCCTCTTTGCTGCACATTTTGCGAACCTTCATGTTATTGATGCATTCGATAACAGAGTCAGAGACTCCCACACCAGATGTCTGCGGAAAGAGGGAAAACAAGCCTTCGATGACTTTCAAACTCCGCTCAATGGCACGCTTTAGTGATTAATACATTGATGCTCAAAACAGTGAAAGGTTACGAATGAAAGTCCATGCTCTATTTATACCATCAGTGGAATAAAACTCCCCAGTAAAAATGGAATTTACCTCCACATTTTTTAAGCACTCTGAAATGCCCTTCTGGTCCCCTAAGCCTGTTCCAACCAATTAATCCATGACCCCTGTATGTTTTAAATTTTGGTCCAGGGGTCGACTATTACACAGACATACACAAATGCTGGGAAATTCAGCCAGCCTCGCAGTGTCCAAATACATTACTGACGTTTCGGGACCCAAGCCCTTTCTCAGGGTATACCATCGGAGGTAATGGACTGTACCATCGGAGGTAAATTTCTTCTATGGATGCAGCGAGGCCAGCTGAGTTCCGCCAGCATTTACTGTGTGTTTTTAACCACAATCACAGCATCTACAGACTTTTGGGCTTCACGTGGAATGAGAACATACACCCCAGGATAGTAGTATGAAGAACATTTTTGCTTTCTCGTTCCAATATTTTGAGCTTTGTATGTGAATGAATATGCTCATCCATCAGTAATAACAAAAATATATATATTCAAAGTATATTAACAAATAGTTGTAAACAACCTACAAGACACAATATATATAAAGCAAAAACTCTTCTAATAATCTATCCCCTCCCTTGTGAATATTCCATTAATACATGAAAAAATGGACAAGCAAACTGTAAAAAGGGATCCAATAATCTTATAATGTATCTTCTTGCATCTATCGCACTTCAACAAGTTAAAATAAAATTTAACCAATGGAACACTGGAGGAGTGAGCTTGATGAACTACTTTAAATTGTAGTAATGAGTGTCGGGCACATAGAGAAGATGAATTTAACAATTTCAAAACTGAGTGCCACGTTGCATCAGAAAATAGTCTTGTCCAGGGAATCACCACTAGACAATACTTCAGAGAAGTGATGTCAACATTTTAGTATTCTGTTTAAGAAACACTTTTCAAAGTTGTTGTTGGTTTAATCTGCAGGTTAATGTATTATATGTGCCTGCCGCAAGACAGAGAAATCAAACCTTTTGATGACCTCTGCGCCAAATGGAATTTATAAAATTATTTACCTCAAACTTGCATGCAATTTGGAAGGTCATAATTTTAATTACCCTCAACTTTCTAAACAGATGATTTCCTGGAACTCACTGGAAGCGAAACACAGAAGCTACAGAAATATTGGTGAAAGAGTGGTGAGGCAATGAGTTGCTCTGCAAAAGTGAGAGTCTGCATTTAAAACCAAGTTCGATCAATTGTTTCTGCACCATTAGCTTCCTTCCTGAATTAGTCCCAGTGCGTTACAAATTTGGCAATAATTTCCACCTTTAGGGTGATGCATTCAATCAGGAATGAGCACAGAAGAGAGTATTTGCAAATACATGCCAGTGGGGCACTGTTGCTCTTAGGGAATTTGCCTTGTGTGCATTATTGCCTTCAGCACCTGCTCTACAGCTTGGGAAACAATTTAGTCAAAAAAAGTCACAAATGCTGGAAGAACTAAGCAGGAGGTAGAGATGTAGTTTCAGGCGTGAGCCCTTCAAGGTATGAGGGAAAAGTAGACAGGAGCATGAAGAAATAGCAGGGGGAGGGAGTAGACCAGCAGACAAAAGGTGTTAATTGGATCTAGAGAAGATGCCAGGAGAGAGGGAAAAGGGAAGAGAGAGGGTGAGCTAAAGGAAATGGGTCTGAAGGGTGGGGAGACTAATGGAAAATAGAGAAGTTGATGTTCATGCCATCCGGTTGGAGGGAGCCCAGACAGAAGACGAGGCGCTGATCCTCCAAGTTGCGGGTGGTCTCAATCTGGCAGTGCACAAGACCATGGACAGGCACATCAGCGAGAGAAAGGAAATGGGCGGCACCGAGAGATCTGCGCTGCTGCAGCATCTGCTAACTTTTGTGTTTCACCGCTCAGCAACTGAGTCAAGCACAGGCCTGCTCAGTCAAAACTATTCAGCCTTGACCTGCAGGATTCAAGGAAGTGGATGCTCCCTCAGAGTGATAATGCAAGTCACAACAGCAATGGTACAGGACCAGTAAGCCAACAATTCGACAAATACGCAAGATTAAACCCAGGTGTCTGACACACCTGAATAGCTCTGCTGGTACACACTCTGTCAGATGAAGGTCCTGTTGGCATTCTCTGGAAATTTCTTAAAAGTCAATTTCCAACTTTTGCCTGCTGAGTGCAACAACTCCCTAAAGTCCCCTGCAGAAAGACATGATAGCATTCACATCCCCATTAGCCAAATGTCTAATCTTGTTATAATCTCCTAGAACGCTTCCACCAGCGTTGTCTCCGCTCCATCCTCAACATCCATTGGAGCGCTTTCATCCCTAACGTCGAAGTACTCGAGATGACAGAGGTCGACAGCATTGAGTCCACGCTGCTGAAGATCCAGCTGCGCTGGATGGGTCACGTCTCCAGAATGGAGGACCATCGCCTTCCCAAGATCGTGTTATATGGCGAGCTCTCCACTGGCCACCGTGACAGAGGTGCACCAAAGAAAAGGTACAAGGACTGCCTAAAGAAATCTCTTGGTGCCTGCCACATTGACCACCGCCAGTGGGCTGATAACGCCTCAAACCGTGCATCTTGGCGCCTCACAGTTTGGCGGGCAGCAACCTCCTTTGAAGAAGACCGCAGAGCCCACCTCACTGACAAAAGGCAAAGGAGGAAAAACCCAACACCCAACCCCAACCAACCAATTTTCCCCTGCAACCGTGTCTGCCTGTCCCGCATCGGACTTGTCAGCCACAAACGAGCCTGCAGCTGACGTGGACTTTTTACCCCCTCCATAAATCTTCGTCCGCGAAGCCAAGCCAAAGAAGAAGAATCTTGTTATACTGAATGTCTGACAAGGGGCCCTTCTATCACACAATGGATTAAGGATATCAGTTTTTTTTTAATTAAACAAAATACACATCAAGATTTGCCCATAAATAGCAACCCTTTGTTATTTTTCTGAATTACATGTTTTTGGGCGACACGGTTGGCACAACACTGTTACAGCGCCAGCGGTTGGGACCGGGATTGGAACCCAGCATTGTCTATGAAGAGTTTATACGTTCTCTCCCATGGGCGCTCCAGTTTCAAAATGCACCATGGGTCGTAGGTCAACTAGGTGTAAATCAGGCGGCTCGCTCAAATGGGCTGAAATGGCCAGTTGCCATGCAGTATTGACGTCTGTACCAGTACAATTGGTAATGCACCAATGATACTGTCAGCAAAGATGCCAAGGTGGTCAGTGAATGAGGGGTCCTTCCAGGCATGCATCAGAGGGTGAACATGAACGTGTAGTTTTGAAAACAGGATTGGCTTTTTATGCGCAATCAATGCATTGTGGACTGAAAGATTTGAGCATTCACACCAATTTGCTCAATTTGAAGAAATTCATTTGATTTACAATTTTTATTCATTAAAAAACAAAATTTATCTACTTTTGGACTTAAGTCAGGGCAATTACAAGTCAAAGGAATTTACCAGCAGTGAAGTAAAAGGTTTTGAAGCCAGATTGAGTGACAGTGCATGAGATCACACCCCATGTGATGCAGCTTTCAACAATAGCCATATAAGGGAAAAAATTCACTTCATGCATAGACGTTTCAATTTGACTAGATTTACAAATTGCTGATACTACAATCACTTCATTGTTTGAAGCTTTTTTAAAAAAAATCATACAGCACAATTTTCCAATAATTTTTTTTGTACAAACCCGGACTGTCCAGATTCAGCATTAAAAGGTTTTGCATCAACAGCACGTGCCGGGGTGGGTGGGATATATCTAAATCAAAGAGGTCATCGAAAAATGGGAGGAAATAGGAGGTAAACTTTGAATCAAGAGGACTCATTTGCTGCATCTGCCCTCCACTGCTTCAGGGAGACTGAATGAGGATTGGGGGAGGGGGGTGGGGAAGGGAAGGAGAAATCATCGGGACAGTGCAGTTAGCACAAAGCTGTTACAGTGACTGGGGTTTGAGTATGGTACTGTAAGTGGTTTATACGTTCTCCCCATGTCTGTGTGGGTTTCCTCCCTCCAAAAAAAAAACTGGTTGTAGGAAAATTGGCTATCACGGGCTCAGAGACGGTCAGGCCCTGCAACCTCCAATTTCTGGTTACTTCCACTCCCTCTTCCTTTCCCCCTCAGCTTCCCCCCCCCCCCCCAATTCTCAGAACCTACATCTTCCTTCAAGCCCCCTGATCTCTTCCTTCCTCCCTCAGCCCTCGCCCACCTCCTCCGGAGCACATTTCTCTCTCTTTCACCCCCCCCCACCCACAGCCATCTAGCACTGTTTCCTCCCCACCCTCATTCAGATGTCTGACTTCCCATATACCTAAAACATCTACTGCTTATTGCATAACATTGACCGAGTGACCTGCTGAGTTTTCCCAGCACCTTCATGGAAAAAGGTCAGCACACAGGTCCGTGTTTGACAATGCCCAAGGTCAAACATCTCTGCTAAGACTACAGCAGAGTATGGTCCCTGCTACTCTTCCTTTAACAACAGGAACAGAATCCTCATCCACAATATGTGCCAAACATGTCAATCTAAATTTAACCTACCTACCGACACAATGTCCACATTGTCCTTCAATTCTAAATTAGACGTAGAGCACAGCAACAGACCCTTCTGGCCCATGAGCCTGTGCTGCCCAAATACTCCCAAGCGACCTACAACTGCAGGAGGTTTTAAAATTTGCCTTGAACTTTGCCCTCTTAATATTTGAGATTTACACTCTGGGAGAAACAGACCATCTACCTTTTTTTTTTAAAAAAACACTTCCACAAAGTCAAAGCTACACCAAAAAAGAGCACTCAGAATACAGTTGCATTATTACATGACGATAATGCAACCTTTATAGATACACCCCACTTTACAAAAGTAGAGTGTTCCTAAGAAACCATTCATAAGCCAAAATGGCACAAAACCAAGACGATTGGAGGCTATTTTCATAAAGTGAAAACCCATTCAAATTTATTTCGGATAGCAAAAATAGGTTCTTCGTAAAAGTGTATTTGCAGAAACCGAGGATTCCCGTTTTCATTTACTCAACCATCAAGACCATAAAAATGCACCAATTCAGACTGCACCTGTCATACATAACTAAAAAATCCAAACTCCATGACCTTAGTGAGGCCCACCAGTAATGCTAGCAAACAGCCCCAGAGCTCTGCATCATTTGGCTAAACACAACACAGCAGGGGCTCTCCAGAAAGTTTCACAATTCAAACCTCAAGTCACAGAGACCATGCCCAAAGCAAAATGGAATCCTTGTCTGCAGTTTTAACTAGATATTTCCATGGGTGGGGGAGACCAGAACTAGGGAACATAACCTCAAGGTCCAAGGGAGTAGATTTAGGAAAGAGGAACTGCTTTTCCCAGTGGGTGGGGAATCTGTGGAATTCACAGCCCCCTGAAGCAGTGGAGGCGACCTCAGTAAATAAATTTAAGACCAGGTTGGAGAGATTTTTACGTCATCAAGGGATTAAGGGATATGGGGGAAAAGGCAGGTTGGTGGCAATAGGCCTCTCATCAGATCAGCCATGACTCAACAGGCTGAATCACCAACTCCTGCTCCTATTTCTTATGTTCTTTCCGGATGCATCAGTGTCATGGCTCATATGTTCTGCAAATGGAATCGCCTTTCTAGGTATTCCATGTTATTCTGCTTCAAAGAACTCTCCAAACACTTTCCTCCAGGTCTAGTAAATCTTCCCCTTCAAATTGAGGCGTGGTTAACCCGAGATTGAATCCTGTCTATAAGGAGTTTGTACGTTGCCCGTGTCTGAGTGGATTTTTTCCCACCTTTCAAAAATATAGGGGTTATAGGTTCATTGGGATATTTGGTTGCCATAGGCTTGGGAGCCAGAAGGGCCGGTCATCGTGCTTAAAAACTATTTAGCCAAGTTCTTGGTTTTTTTTTAAATATAGAAAAGGTTCAAAATTCCTTTTATTGATGTGTAACAAGGCAGAGTCGCCATGAGCATTGCATGGCTCAGTGCCCCTTACGTGAAGGGAAAGAAGCAAAAGCAAACGTCGGAGACACTGCGTGTCCGAGGATTCGCCTCCAGCGCTCCTGTGGCCGCACAGACTCCTGCCCGATACATCGGCGACTCCAGCTCCGGGTCCAAACCTCCGATACAATAAGGAAGTCTTCAGTGCTCTTCTTGCCCTCCGCACCCTTGTGAAGTTCTTGTTTAATCTATTTTCATTGGCACAGAAGCTGGGAAGTTTTATTCCATTCACGGGGCCTTTCAGTTTTCCATTTTAAAAGGAGCACACATTTTCAATCGTTACCTTTCAGTCTGCTTTGTGCATCAATGTATTAATTACCAAAGCGTTTGAAAATCACCGAGGGCTTGTTTTCTCTCTTTCCACAGACATCTGGTGTGGGAGTCGCTGTTATTGAATGCATCAATAACATGAAGGTTCGCAAGGTGTGAATCCATGAAGTGGAAGAAGGCGGTCTTGTTTACAGTGAACGACTCTAGTAAATTAACCGTTATCGATGAGGGAGAAAGAGATTCTTGTTGGTGACATTGTAAATGGTGAAATCAGCCATTCCTTCAGCCACTTCATGAACTTGCTTTCTCCGAATAAATACTCCTACGCTCTTTATGATGCCTCTTTCGAAACAAAAGAATAAAATGATCTTTATTCACTGGTGAATGCTTTTTGAACTTGTTAATGATGCAGTTTACATTTGGTTCGGAATTTCTGTTGAATTCCCTCATTCCCAAGCCTGCTTCACCATTCTTGAGTGAGAATCAAGGGACGCAGGGAAAAGGCAGGTCGACGGAGACGAGCCCAACATCAGATCAGCTATTGAATGGCAGAACCATGTCGATGGGCCGGATGGCTGACTCCTATTTTGTATATTCTAACTGAGGAACACTTACCCAGCCTCTATTAATCAGGCCGCCAAGCCCCACTTCTGCTTGCATAGATCTTTAAAAGGCATGACATACTGCAGCGGAAAATAGGACGCCTATGGGAGGGTGTAGCATCACGAGACACACGTTGTATCTGTGGCAACTTGCAAGATTACTTGACCCTCTTCAATATAATTTTTTTAATGTTCCATTTATATCAACAAAGAAAATCTTATCATACATGCTAACATTACATTCACACACTCTTAACTCTTTGGGTCCAGACTCCAGACTGGGTCCATGGGTAAAGTACAGTACACGGTTGGGTACAAAACCCTACTCGGATAACTAAAGTGTTAATTTAACCCCCATACACAACCCGCCAGAAAATTCTGCACCACTCCAAATCCAATGGACATATCCTTTAAGCCATCCCCAGTTGCAACGAAGCAGATTGGCACTAAATAAAGGGCCACACCAAACCAAGGAGCTGATTGTTGACTTCAGGAAGGGAAAACCAGAGGTGTACAATCCAGTAATCAGTTTGGGGGAGGTGGGGGAAATCAAGAGATGGAGAGGGTGATCAAATTTAGGTTCTTGGGAGTTGCTATCTCAGAGGATCTTTTCTGGACCCAAGAAAGCACGTCAGCGCCTCTAGTTCCTCAGGAGTTTGCAGAGGTTTGGTATGACCCTAGAAACCCTGGCAAATTTCTACAGAGGTGTGGTGGAGTGTGCTGACTGGTATTCGAACACCAATACTCCTGAGTGGAAAGCCCTCCAAAAGGTAGTGGACACAGCCCAGGACATCACGGGAAACACCCTCCCCACCGTCGAGAACATCTAAGGGGAACATTGCTGTCAGTTCTCACTGCTGCCATCAGGAAAGAGGCCACAAGACTCATACCACCAGGTTCAGGACTGGTTGCTCCCCACCCTCCACCATCAGACTCCTCAACAACAAACTCAATCAGGGACTCATTGAAGAATTAGTATTGATTTTTCTTTGCTCTCTCTGTATTGCAGTCTGTTTACATTCGTTATCTGGTTACAGTTCTTCTGATTGTTCACACGTTTTACGCTGTGTAGTTTATGTTTTGCACAACCAATTAGTGGTAATTCTGCCACGCCTGCAGGAAAAAGGAATCTCAGGCTGGTATGTGATGTCATGTCTGCACTTTGACAATAAATCTGAACATTCCATTATCTCTAGTCAAATGGCATCATAATCACCAGTGGTTCTCAACCTTTTTCTTTCCACTCACATACCACTAAGTACTCCCTGTGCCATCAGGGCCCAGTGATTAGTAAGGGATTGCTTAAGGAGGGATGTGAGTGGGAAGGGAAGGTTGAGAACCACTGCTCTAGACCAGATTGTTACTGAAATATTTTGCCTGAAAAAAATTGTCATTGGCCCATTTCCTTGCGAGTTATGAAACCGTGCACATAACAAGTCAATGAGGTTTTCAGCCTTTTTCTTTCCATCCACATCCCACCTTAAGCAATGGGATGGGATAGAAAATATTTTAAAGTGATATGTGAGTGTGAGAACCACTGCTCTAGAACACCAGGTGCCTTTGGATAGCCAATGCTTTCAGCTCTTATTTTCTCAGGTCCAGCATGCTGATCCTATTCACTTTCACTGACAGCATTCCACCGCAGCTGCGCACCAGTGCAATTTAACGCTGTGCTCCATTCGGTTCAGCACAGCAAAGGCGAACGTGAACATGTGGTGCCACGTCCCACCACAACATGTCTGGAGTTGCAAACCACTGCTCACATTCCTGACATTGCCACAACACTGGGCCATGAGCAGCAGTTGGATCCACTGGAGCTGCTCCCAGCCACCGTTCATGGGGCTTTTTAAGCAGGAGCACAGACTTGATGGGCCAAATAGCTCGTTTCTGCTACTAGGTCTTCTGGTCTAACTAGCCTGAACAGTAATCACATGACACCATCAAAATTTACATTTCTTTGGCCCTCACTGACAATGTTGGCAGTGTTAACAGCAAGTTGAAATTAACTGGCGAGTTGATACAGATATACTGACAGACATTCCAAGGGGAAGATTCACCATCTGTAATCAACTTAAAAATAGCATCCAACCGCTAGTAAACAATGACCTAGACAGTTGCACAGTGAACTAAGAGTACCGTATAGATTAGCTGAAAGATTAAGTGATGATAAAAGCAGAGAACATTTAAACACATGCATTGTCTATAAGGGAGCAACCCTAGGGAATTGATAAAAAAACAAGATTACATTAAATTCAATGGGTAGGTTACAACATTATTCACCACAGACAATCAAGTAGCCTAGAGAGCAGAAAAATAACCACAATCACCAAAAAAAGGCTAGATTTGCCCAGAAATAGCTTTTACTTTTCCAGGAATTTCCAGCTTCCATGTTGGTGGAGGCTGAAACATTAGGGGCATTTAAGAGCCTCTTGGGTATATGGTTAAAAGAAAAAAGAGGGCTACGAGGCAGGGAGGGTTTAGTGCTCATTTTAAAGGAATATGTGGGTCGTCACAGCATCAAGGGTTGAAGGGTCTTTCGATCCTAGGAAGATTGGAGAACATTAAATGCAACTCCTATGTTCAAAAAGGGAGAAAGAAAGCAAAGGTCACGTTTTAAATGTTTGTGTGAACAAATTACAGTAAGGCAGTGAGAAGTAAAAGCACAACGCTGGAGAAACTCAGCAGGTTTACGTAGCAAAAATAAATAACCAACATTTCAGGCTTGAGTGCTTCATCAAGGTATGAGGAAAGAGCAGTTACAAACTTGATGTTAGTACAGCAACACCAACAGGAAGCAATCAGGCCTGACCAATGTACTGTTTTTGGAAATAACTTGCTGTGGGTTAAAGGGAACTAAAGGATTCTGTATCTTTATCTTTGGTAAATAAAGAACACTGCTTGACTTTCGCTGAGTTACTCCAGCATTTTTGCATCATAACCCTTAATTCCCCTGTCCACTCCCTCAAACCCACTTCTATGGCAAAGCATTCCACAGACCAACAAATCTCAAGGTAAATTTTTCTTTCTCATCTCCATCCCAACAGGCTTTTTCTGCATTCTTAAATTATGGCCTCTAGTCCTCGTCACCCCCAACATCAGGAACATATAATCAGTTTTTAATGCAAAGAAACAACTCAAAATGGTTGCCATGGCTAACCCCAGGCACAAACAGATGATCACATCAGTTTGTACCTCCAGCAGACATCACCTCTTGTAGATGTTTTAGATGAAGGAAGACTAGGGTCCATTATGTCACAGGCAGAGTTAACAACCCTCTGGAGTTTTCCTGTAGAAGCTTGAGTGGTGACATACCAAATCTCAAACAGCATAGCCACTGACGAGCCTTCTTCATGATTGCGTAGACATGAAGCTCAAGGACAGATCCTCAAAGATGACACCCAGTATTGACCACCTCCTCCATTGCTCAGCCCTCAACGAGGAATGGTTTGTGTTCCCTTGACATCCCCCACCACCCAGGCCATGCCATCTCCCCCCTACCGTCGGGAAGGAGGTAGAGGAGCCTGAAGACAAGCACCCAATGGTACAAAAACAGCTCCTTCCCCTCCGCCATCAGCCACAACCTCACTTCCCTCTCCTCTCCTCCCCCCCATTTCATTGATGAAATGTAATTTATAGCAAATATTTGGACTGCTACAAAACAATGAATTCCATGACATGTTTATGACGATAAATTCTGATTGAAACACAAGGTTCCAGAGGTTCACAGGATGGATGTGGAAGTGGTCTCTCGTGTGGGAAAAGCAAATTTTAAAAAAACAGGGTTACTGCTTCAAAACAAGTTTCTCTTCAGATCAGATGAGGCCAGAATCTTTCATCACAATTTGAATATCCTTGCAATTTCCTCTCAGATAGAGAAATGCAGAATCAGACCACTCTCGGGGAATTGCATCTTTTAAAGGTGAATCTGAATCAAAAGGCCATCCATTTAAGATGAGGTGACTGTGGGTCAATGTGTCTTTAGAAATTAGCTTCCTCAAGCATAGTGAAAGGACTAGATTCAGTGTGTAACAAATAGATGATGCAATTTTCTTGTTTCTTTTCCTTTGTGTGAAGATATTGTTTTATGGTTTTATTGTATTGTATATGTTGAATATTTATGAGTTTTGGAGGGGGGTGGGTAGAGGGGAAGGAGGGGAAAGGGAAAAAAAGACCACTATGTAAATTTAATGAGAAACGTTGGTACATATTTTGGTTGGTATGGTTCATAGTGTGAAAAATTATTAAAAAAAGCATAGTGAAAGGAGAATCTTGGAAACTTGACAGATGGGTTCAAGGTGGGGGATTTGGTCAAATGTTAAACACAAATTAGATGGCACTACAGGCTTGGGGAGAAGGATGTCCGATGTTGGCCAATAACTCAAGTTAATACTCCAAAAGATACAACTATCAAGGACTTTCTCTTTAACTTACCAAAATCCTCAAAACAGAACCTGTTGGTCACTTGCCTCCATGTCTCCAATAAACCATTGCAAAGTTAAGGTCACAAAATCCCCACAGAACCTCTCAAGGCTTTACTTTGTGAGCTGTCTGAGGAGATTCAGTACATCACTGAAGACTCCCAAAGACTTCTACCGCAAAGATCAGTCCAGCTGGTTGCATCACTGTCTGGTGTGGAGGCACCCACCAACTCTCAGGACAAGAATAAACTCCAGAGGGTTGTTAACTCACCAGACTTTGTTCCATCGAGGACATTGTGGTGTCTTAAGAAAGCAGCCTCTATCCTCAAGGACCCCTACCACCCATTCCTCTTCACTCAGCTTATCATTGGGGAAAAGGTCCAGGAGCCCGAAGACTAGCAGCTTCTTTCCCTCCACCATCAGATTCCTTTACCATTATGTAATAAAAACAGTGCCATTGCACACAGAATCTGCTTTAGTCTATCACAAGGCAGACAGATTTGCCATTGGAGAAAGAGAAGCAAAAGGACTCCTGAATGAACAATGAACCACAGACACTATCTTACATTGGGTTCAAACCCAAAATGTTGGTTATGCACCTTTATCTTTGCTATAGAAAGGACACTGCTTGACCTGCTGAATTTCTCCAGCTTTATGTTGTTATTATTGTGTGCAGTTTTGGTCACCTAACTGCAGGAAAGATATCAATAAGATTGAGAGAATTTACCAGGATGTTGGCCAGACTTCAGGAGTTGAGTTACAGGGAAAGGTTACTTAAACAGGTTAGGACTATTCCCTGGAGTGCAGAAGAATGAGGGGAGATTTGATCAAGGTATTTAATGAGTGGGATAGACAGAGTAAATGCAGGCAAGCCTTTTCCCACTGAGGGTGGGTGAGATACATGGGTTAAGGGTGAAAGGGGTAAGTTTAGGGAGAGGAACGAGCTGCCATCTGAAGTGGAGAATATGGGCTTTAACATTTAAGAAGAATTTGGACCTGCAGATGGGTGGGAGGGCTAGGGACCAGAGGCAAGGTTAGCGAGACCAGGCAAGGAAAACAATGACTCGGCCAGTTTCTGTGCAGCAATGTTCTGTGGTTCTAATTCAACCACAGTGACTTCAGCCTTTCTGCTTTACTACTGAACAGTGATCCAAGACACGACCTAATTGCACTATTTTTTTAAATACAAGGGAGGTTTACATAAAGGTCACCACTGCAATGCTGCTGAAATAAAACCTCCAAACAGAATTAAAATGCAAGTGCAATTAGATGCATTAAAGGAAATCAGGGGCTGAATTAAAATACAATCACTTTTTTTAAAAAATTGCAGAGATCAAAATGCAACGGTTTTCTTGCAAAAGGGACGGGGGCGGGGGCGGGGGAAGATGCAAGAAGCAAGACAGGAGGTGAAGGGTGGGGTCGATCATAGAGGAAGGAAGTGGTGGGGAGGAAGAAAGAAGGAGGGAAGAGGAAAAAACACTCCCGCCCGAAGCAAATTCTGCGAGGAAAATACACGAAACAAAGAATTTTCGGGGAGGTTGGAAAAAAAAGCGGCTCGTAACGCGCCCGCCCGTCCGCAGGGGTCCTGCCGGGAGGTGACGCGGAATTTGTCTCGGGAGGGGGTTTGCTCAATGCGCGCGGGGCGCTTCCCGCGCCGCGGCCTACGGGACGCCCGCTAACCCCCGCGCCTCGGTCCCCCGGCCGCCATTTTAAGAGCCACCCCCCCATCACCGTCGACCCCCACGCCGTACCATGCTTGCTGTTTGTTTTTTTCCACCCGAAGAAGAGCCTCCGATGGGCAGGGTAAAGACGCGCTGGGAGAGACGGCCGAACACCACCGACGAGAGGAAGCCGTGGGAGACGCCGCCTTGCGTTCGCCCACTATATATAGGGGCCGGCAGGGGGCGGAGGCTTGCGGGGCTGCGTGCGCAGCCCCCTGGCCCTGCCCCCTTCCTCCACCGGGCCGGCTGGGCATCGGGCCTCGCCCGCCATACTCCAGAAGAAAAAAAATTAAACCCCGATTCTTCATTCCTTGCGTACTCCCCGCAAAACTCTTCAGTCTCTTGGGGAGGGATCGACGGGATGACCGCCTGGGACGGACGATACTACATTTCACAGGGTGCACCGCGCGCCCCGCCGGACGTGACGTCACGCAGGAGCCCGGTTGTGGAGAAGGGGAGCTCGTGATAGCGGAACGGGTGGGGGTAAATCACCCGGCCCGATCGGAATCGCTGAGCCCGCCCGTCTTTTTTCCTTGCGAAGAGGACACGACGGGGTGTGACCTTCGATCTGACGGGACGGAGCACGAGGCAAGATGGTACTACAACTCCCACCATGCACCGCGCGGACGCAAGGTCCCGACAACATGGCTAACTCGACCCCCTCAGATGCAAAAGGACTGCAGTTGTTTGCGGACGAGGGTCTATTTCCAGTTTGGGGAGCGGACAGCCAATGGGAGGACAAGGAAGCGGGCAGCCAATAAGAGGACAGGGAAGCGGGCACCCAATGGGAGGACAGGGAAGTGGGCAGATCACCATACATGGGCAAGAGCTCGCTGTGGGCTCGCAGGGAGCGGCTTCCTTATTAGGAGATCACAGAGAGCTCCTCTCCCTTCCCCCTCCTTTTCTTTCCCACTTCCTTATCTTCCCCTCTCACCTTCTCCCTCCTCCTTTCCTTCCTTCCCCTCCTTCTTCCTTCCCCCTTCTCTCCTTCCTCTGTCTCCTTTTCCCCACTCTCCTTCCCCTTCTCCCTCCTTTTCCCCTCCCTCCATCCCCTCCTCTTTTTCTCCTTTTCCTTTAACTTTTTGTTCTTTCCCATTCTTTCTCTCGTTTTTCTCCCTCTCGTTCTCTCCTTTTCCTTCATCAGAGGTCAATCCACAGGATTATGAGGGGTAGAGATGATCACTTGAGTCTCCTTCACCACACCCCCATTGATTTGGTCTACTGGGATCATTGTCTGAGAGGGTATGCAAAATCATTACCCCCTTTTAAATGGCAGCCCCTGGGTGGCCCTCCTGGGACCTGGGCGCAATCACTGGAGCAAACTTTTAAATTGCAGGGGGAATCAACCCATTAAATTGCCAATCCCGCAATGACACATCACACACTCACTGGATGTACTGCTGGATGTTCAATTGCTAGCTGCCCAGTGATGCACATGCACAAGCGCAGACATCATCGGAATAAGCAGGTTAGCTATTTTCATTTTCAAATTGGCCGTGGACGAGACCGAGGTAAAGTTAACTGGGTTCCCTGACTACCCCTGAGATAGATCAGGCATCTGGTTGGGTTCCAAGGAGGTTGACCCAGCTGCGTAACTGGGGCGCTGACTGGGAAGGCCCATTTTACATGGCGGTTTGAAAGGGCCAGGTGAGGACCTCTTCCACCCCTGCACACAGCATCTTTCAGTTGCTCCCGTCAGGGAAGAGATACAGGATCAGAGCCAGCACCACCGGGTTGAGGAACAGCTTCTTCCCACAGGCAGTGAGGACACTGAACGACCAAAGGAACTGCTCACACTGACCATCCGAGACTCAAATATTCATGAAACAATATTTATGTTTTTGTATTCTTTGTATGTGTGTCATGTCTTCTTGTGTTTTTGAACCGAGGACTGGAGAGTGCTATTTTGTCGGGTTGTACTAGTGCAATCAGATGACAAAAAACTTGATCTATCCCCTCATAATATTGTGAATCATTAAGGTCACACCTGAGTTTCCTTGAAGGCATCTGGGAAGTGATCATTCGGGACAACGCCAAGAGTACATATTCCAAAGTTCACTTAAATCAATGAATCTTCTCTCCCTTTTAGGGTAAACCAGGAACCTGCCAGACCTTAAAGACCGAGGCTGATTTTATTGGTTATTTTCAATTCTTCTCACCTTATGGAGAGGGTGTTGTCTGGATTGGAGAATGTGCCAAGGCTTTTTTTTGTTAACCAAACAATAAAGGTGACGACCTTTTTCCACAATAAATTGTTTACAAGAAAAAAAACCGTTCAAAGTCTTTTTACACCCCAAAACATCCAGAAATTTTTCTGTTAAATAATATAAGGAGCAAAAAAATTAGGACTAAAATCAGGTTTATTATGATAGCACTCGCAATAGAAAAGAAGTGTATTATGACAACTTGGAAAATGGAAGCAAGCCTTCAAATTCAACAGCAGTGTGTACAGAAATGAACGTGCGTATTCCTTTAGAAAAAAATCTAAAAGACAAGTATGCATTATTTGAATAAATCTGGGAACCATACATAAAATATGTTAGAGAATGCCAACCTCAGACCTCCATCTCCTAAAGTGATGTGAATACAAGTGCAATAAGATCTAAATATGTAAAAGTGGATGACACGATTTCTTTGCTTTTTGTTATTTTTTTTATTGGTTTATGAAGGAGGGGTGGGGAGGGATGAAAGGGGGTAAAAAGGAAATGTCACTGTATACATTAATGATGAACATTTGTGAATATTATTATTGATATGATTCATGGTGCAATAAATAATTTTTTTTTAAAGTTTATACATTCCCTCAATGTACATAGTTAGATTTGTTCCATTACCAGCACTGTAAAACCCTGTTGTTACTCTGTTGGTTGAGGGACTTCCCTTCAGACTCAACCCCTCAGTTCCTGGTACTGAGGGAGGACTCCTTCCCCTCAGTACCCTTCACATTGGCTGCACGAGCCTCAACATGTCTCTCAGCATGTACCATTCCTGCAGCCTGAAATGTGCCAGTTGGCTGCATTCCTTCACTGGCATCTCTGTGTGCTGGAAGACCAACAGGTTTCAGGCGGACAAAGGGTGTCTTTCTCTGAGATGATGGTCCTCCAGCAGTCCCCAGGATCAGAGAGAGAGAGAGTCATCTGTCGCGCTGCCACTGGGGATGAACCGTGACAAAGGCCCGGCTCCACAGCCTCTTAGAGAATCTGTATTCAGCAAAGAGTTGGGCAACTTTCTCCACTCAACGTGCAGTCATCTCAGCGACAACATGCGTGGTGGGTGATGTTCCTATTGTACATGAAGAATCTGACTGGGAAGGCTACTCTCACCGCCAGCCAGGCCAAGTCCTGGCAGAGCAGGGAAAGACAAGAGGCAACTAATGGAGGTCTACAAGATTATGGGAGGCACAGATAGGGAGGACGGCCAGCGCACGACTAACAAATGCTGCTAGAGAACATTTGTACAAGGCGAAGGTTGGAAAGTTTAGGGGAGACATTGGGGCGATAAGTATTTTACACAGCTAGTAGTGGGTCCCTGGGGTGATGGTGGAGGCTGGTGCAATTGGGGTTTCTAAAAGATTCTTAAACAGGCATATGCGTGCCAGAAAAAAGTTGGGGAAGTTTTGTTTGTTGTTTGAGGTTTATACAGGTTGACACAACATCGAGGGCCTTAGGGCCTGTACTGTGCTAGAATGTTCTCTATTCTACGTAGCATTTTCACAGTTACCTAATCTGGCTTTCACCACCAAATTAAGGAAGGAAACTTGCAACATGGGTTTTGACCGCTCTTTGTATAGAAATCAGGATCTGAGCTGCTGTCATATGGCAACCAAGAGAAGGCACATTTTTTGTCCTTTTTCGAGTAGGCATTGTTATTTTATTGACTGAAGTTTTTAATATGAGGCTTGGGATCGAAAGTGGATAAGGAATGCCTCGGTCGGTGTCTCTGTTCCCTTTTGCCAAAATGCAAACAAAGAAAGCATGTTTTCTGTTGCAAGCAAGCAAGCAACAAGAAGCTGGAGGGTCTCCCGTGGAGACAGGCACTGGCCATGGTGAGAAATAGACCATCCATGCTTCAGGGTGGGACCCTTTCTTGAGACATTCTCCGTTAGCTCTGGGGTTGCTTGAGGGGTAGGCAGCGGGCCATGACAGAAAGGGAACAGCCATGAAAATAATAAACCTGCAGATGCTAGAAATCTGAACTAAAAGCACAAAATGCCAGACATACATTGGACGCAGCCCAGGACATCACAGGCAAAACTCTGCCCACCGTTGAGAAAATCTGCAGTTAAACCCTCTGGTATCTGGCACCTGTTGGTGGATAAGTGTTTTTTCCAGTTGTTTGAGACTTACTCTTACAATGGATTAAGAATAAACAGTTTAAAAGACAAAAATTCTATACTGTACTTACACCTAACAAACTTCACCTGCAAGAATATATAAACACAGAGAGCATTCCGGCTAGTTGAATCACTATCTGGTATGGAGGTGCCAACTCTTAGGACAAGAATAAACTCCAGAGGGTTGCGAACTCTGCCTGAGACATCACAGGAACCAGACTTCACTCCATCGAGGACATTGACATGAGGCGGTGTCTTAAGGAAGCAGCCTCTATCTTAAAGGAACCCCACCATCCAGGCTAAACCCTCTTCACTCTACTAACATCAGGAAGGAGGTCCAGGCACCCAGTTTCTTCACCTCTGTCTACAAGAGGTGGTGTCTTCAAAAAAAAGTAGCCTCTCTCTTTAAAGACCCCCCCCCCCCCAGGCTGTGCCCTTTTCACTCTGCTACCATTGGGTAAAAGGTACAGGAGCCAAAAGATGAGCACTCAGCGGCACAAGGACTGCTTCTTCCCCTCCGCCATCAGACTCCTTATGATCAATGAACCACAGACACTACCTTGATTTTTTATGCACTATTTTTTTATATATAGTAACATAAGATGGTTATGAATGTTTGCACTATGAACACCGAATTTTGTGACTAGTTCGTGACAATAAATTTTGATTGAAATGCAGGATTGAGGTAGTGCTGAGTGAATGCTGGAGGTCTCTCAGGGTCCTCCCCTCCGTTGTTTGAGGGGCTTTCCCTCAATGCCCAGTAACAGAAGGACAGCACGCTTGGTGCAATGGATAGCACAACACTGTTGCAGCGCCAGTGATCAGTCCTGGGATTCTAATCCCATGCTGTCTGAGAGGAATTTGTACACTCTGCCCAGGTCCGCATGGATTTTCCCTGGGGGCTCCAGTTTCCTCCCACTGTTTGAGACGTACTGGGGGGTGTGGGTTAATTAAAATGTAGCACCCTTTCTAGGGTGGTTCGTCCACCTTTGGTCCTCACCTGTGGCTCCCATACCTGTTTGTGTGCTACACCCCCGGATAATGGCTTCAACAAGCCGGCTAAACCGGCCAATGATTCCCAAACCCTCAGTGAGATAAGGAGTTGTCTATCCCAACGTGTGAAGACAGACTCCGGCGGACCGAGCGGTTGAAACCAACGGAAGTTCCAATAGTCAATAAGGCGGCATCGGCGAGCGTCGTGGAACATGAAGAGTATGACCAGACCACAGAAGATGTCCTGGTCATCCACTGCGCCCAGCCCCATCTCCAGTCGACTTGACTTTTGTCCTGCCCCTGGATGCAGGTGGGAATTGGGGAGAGAGTGAGGCTGATGCTGCGCAACTCTCCTGCACTTTAATCCAAATCGCGCGGTAGTCTCCATACCAGCATCTAATGATGTTGAGGTCTTCATTGACGGCAGTGGACAAACAACAACAATTGGGCCATTCTGTATGTCTAAATTTGAAAACTGACTCTAGACCAGCCATTCTCAACCTTTTGTTGGATATAATCCCCCTTAGGACTCTGCTGAAAGTTTATGGCCCCCCCCACCCCACCCTGTGAAGCAGTTCTAAAAAATTTTAGACATATAGCACATTAACAGGCCATTTCGGCCAACGAGACCACGCCATCCAATTGCACCTGATTAACTCCCAGTGCTTTTTAAAGGTCTGACTGCATAAAAAAAGCATGAAAAATATTTTATCAGTCCCTTAAATGTATCGTGGTTCCAACTGAGAATGGCTGCTATAGACTGAGGTCCTTCCCCACAGTACCCTTGAGTTCGCTGCACCGAACCTCATTGTGTCCGTCAGCACATACTCCTGCAGCCTGGAATGTGCCACTTGGCGCCGTTCCCTAGCCGACATCCCTGTGTGCTGGAAGACACTCTAGCTTCCAGAGTTGGTTATATGACCTTGTGTCCCAGAGACAGGAGTGATACTAGTAGAACCACATCTGACATCATATTAAACTCCATGTTAAACGTGGAGCCCCCATCTCGATGCAGTCACAAAGAAGGCCGGCCAGCCAGTGGCTAGACCTTGCGAGGTGCCTGAGGAGATTCAGTACGTCACCAAAGACTCTAGTAGACTTCTACAGGTGGACCGTGGAGAACATTCTGGCCTGGCATGGAGGCCCCAACTCTCAGGATAAAAAAAACTCCAGAGGGTTGTGAACTCAGGCTGCGACATCATGGGCACCAGACTTTACTCCATCAGGGATATCTACATGAGGCAGTGTCTTAAAAAAAAAAGCAGTCTCTATTCTCAAGAACCCCCCACCTGAAGACAAGGACCCAGCGGCACTTTCTTCCCCTCTGCCATCAGACTCTTGAACAATCAATCAAACAAAGACACAGCCTTACTTTTTGTGGAGTTATTTTTTTTATAGTGATGTAAGATTTTTATAATATGAACATTCATGACCATAAATCCTGACTCTGAAATTCACATGTCGAGTCCAATAACTGAGGAAAACATAATTGGACCTGGTGATTTTCGAGCACTTAGTTTTCATATCCTGCTATGTATTGAACTAACACCATTAAACAGTTGAAATTCACAGAAGCCTGTGAATCCGGGTACAAGAACAGTGATGAGTAAGTTCCGCTGGTTCCTCGTTTGCGCATTTCAGAACAAACCATGGCAAATATAACCATAGTCCAACTATGATGTGTAATTTCTGGTAACGATGACTCACTGCTCCTCTCTGAATGGAGTCTTACAAAATTGCTGCAATATATTCCTTAACAGGCATAGAAAAGTATAGCCAGGACCCATATGTCTCTTCTAGTACTCAAACTGCTACTCTCTTTCCCCACATTGTTTCTATTTAATGGATAAACTTATGGGAAAATTTTCAGTTATAACAGAAATTATCTGAAGGCAAGAGGCCATTTTGTTTTTTTTTCTGCTGGGGACAAAGGAATTTAAATCACAAACACCTTTTAATTATACTTTATACTGGTTTCTTTTTTTTAAATTTAAACTTAGACATTTCTTTGGCTTGGCTTCGCGGACGAAGATTTATGGAGGGGGTAAAAAGTCCACGTCAGCTGCAGGCTCGTTTGTGGCTGACCAGTCCGATGCGGGACAGGCAGACACGATTGCAGCGGTTGCAAGGGAAAATTGGTTGGTTGGGGTTGGGTGTTGGGTTTTTCCTCCTTTGCCTTTTGTCAGTGAGGTGGGCTCTGCGGTCTTCTTCAAAGGAGGCTGCTGCCCGCCAAACTGTGAGGCGCCAAGATGCACGGTTTGAGGCGTTATCAGCCCACTGGCGGTGGTCAATGTGGCAGGCACCAAGAGATTTCTTTAGGCAGTCCTTGTACCTTTTCTTTGGTGCACCTCTGTCACGGTGGCCAGTGGAGAGCTCGCCATATAATACGATCTTGGGAAGGCGATGGTCCTCCATTCTGGAGACGTGACCCATCCAGCGCAGCTGGATCTTCAGCAGCGTGGACTCGATGCTGTCGACCTCTGCCATCTCGAGTACCTCGACGTTAGGGGTGTGAGCGCTCCAATGGATGTTGAGGATGGAGCGGAGACAACGCTGGTGGAAGCGTTCTAGGAGCCGTAGGTGGTGCCGGTAGAGGACCCATGATTCGGAGCCGAACAGGAGTGTGGGTATGACAACGGCTCTGTATACGCTTATCTTTGTGAGGTTTTTCAGTTGGTTGTTTTTCCAGACTCTTTTGTGTAGTCTTCCAAAGGCGCTATTTGCCTTGGCGAGTCTGTTGTCTATCTCATTGTCGATCCTTGCATCTGATGAAATGGTGCAGCCGAGATAGGTAAACTGGTTGACCGTTTTGAGTTTTGTGTGCCCGATGGAGATGTGGGGGGGCTGGCTGATGGAGGACCTCAGTTTTCTTCAGGCTGACTTCCAGGCCAAACATTTTGGCAGTTTCCGCAAAGCAGGACGTCAAGCGCTGAAGAGCTGGCTCTGAATGGGCAACTAAAGCGGCATCATCTGCAAAGAGTAGTTCACGGACAAGTTTCTCTTGTGTCTTGGTGTGAGCTTGCAGGCGCCTCAGATTGAAGAGACTGCCATCCGTGCGGTACCGGATGTAAACAGCGTCTTCATTGTTGGGGTCTTTCATGGCTTGGTTCAGCATCATGCTGAAGAAGATTGAAAAGACATACATCACGGTTAACAAGCCCTTCCAGCCCACGAGCCCATGCTGGCCAAATATACCCAATTACGTTTTGAAGGGTGGGAGGAAACCCACGCAAACACGGGAAGAAACGCAGCGCAGAATTTGAACTCGAGTCGCTAGCGCCGTATCAGTGTTGCGATAACCGTGCTGACCCTTTACCCTCTTATGTTCCAGGGAAAACAACCCCAGACTCCCAGCCCTCATTCTCAAAACCAATCCAAGGAATTGCTCATTTATCTACTGCTAATTTTAAATATTTATTTTTGATAACACCCTCGACAGGATTATTTGCTTTTCCTCCCCACCCAATCTCCATTCTAACTGGGGGAAAAAAAATGAACGTGCTGCCGAGTCATATCTCTCTCCCTGCATTCTAACGAAGCCACTCGCCAATTCAATTGGCAGGAAAGCTGTTGTGGTAACCTAACAGTTTAAAAATCTCCACTCTGAATCCTCAACCTTGTTCCTGTGCCAGAACATTCTGTGCAACCCAACCCCATGATTCTGAAGAGTCAGGTTCGGAGAATAAATCTCTGGTGAGTGTATTACGCTCAGTTCTGGTCTCCCCCTTGAGGAAGGAGGAAACTACGGAGAGGGGGCAGAGATTATCCAGGATTGCCTGCATTGGAAAACGCGCAGCCCCCACGTCACAGGCCCCCTTTTCCCTTGTTGGCACCCTTGCCCTTCACGCAAGCCCCTCTTTTGGAACACTTGCCCACCCACCCACCCACAGGCAGTTACCCCTCCCTTTTTGAGACATCCTTGCCGCCCTCCCCCCCCTGTTGGGATAAACTTGACTCCCTCCCCCCCCCGTTGGGTTAAACTTGCCGCCCTCCCCTGTTGGGATAAACTTGCCGCCCTCCCCCCCACCCCCGTTGGGATAACCTTGCCGCCCTCCCCCCCCTGTTGGGATAACCTTGCCGCCCTCCCCCCCCTGTTGGGATAACCTTGCCGCCCTCCCCCCCCCCTGTTGGGATAACCTTGCCGCCCTCCCCCCCCCCCTGTTGGGATAACCTTGCCGCCCTCCCCCCCCCCCCCCCCCCTGTTGGGATAACCTTGCCGCCCTCCCTCCCCCCCCCTGTTGGGATAACCTTGCCGCCCTCCCCCCCCCCTGTTGGGATAACCTTGCCGCCCTCCCCCCCCCTGTTGGGATAACCTTGCCGCCCTCCCCCCCCCCCTCTGTTGGGATAACCTTGCCGCCCCCCCCCCCTGTTGGGATAACCTTGCCGCCCTTCCCCCCCCCTGTTGGGATAACCTTGCCGCCCTTCCCCCCCCCCCTGTTGGGATAACCTTGCCGCCCTCCCCCGCGTTTGGATACCCTTGCCCCCCCCTTACTTCCGCCCACATGGTCCCAGCAAACGCGCGCCAAAACGCCGCCGTCGCCCCGGAAGTAAAACCTCCACAACGCCCCAATTTTTCCACCACCCCTCCTTCACGCCAGATATTCCCCCAACTCATCCTTTTTTTATTACTATCGCCGACCCCGGGACAGCATTTGAATTTTAAAAAAAGCGCGCGCTATTTAAAATCCTACCCCCCCAAAAAAAAATCGAGCGAGACCCGGCATTCACCGGGCGAACCTATATATATGGCGTCAGGCCGTGTTGTCGGCCATTTTGGCTGTGCTCGCCGGTGGTAAGTGAAGAGGGAAGTTGCACAGTCTGCTGCCCTCTTTCCCCGCCCCGAATCCTGCCCCAGCTTCTCTGGGGTCCGTTCCCCTCGGCCCCCAACGGTTCCTTCTCCTTCCATGATGAACGTGTGACCTCACAGACCTGTAATGATGCCCGTGATTAAGGTTTCAAAAGTTCTGAGGAAGAGAGTGGGTTCAAATCAAACTTTTTACCCCATTTAAAGCGGGTTATAAACTTCAAACCGTGGGCCCATTCCCTCTGAGGGCTCTCCTATCGAATTGGATGAAATGTCTGCCTTTTTTTTATTGGGGGTAGATTCTACGTGTTTTTTGATCTGTTGATGGTTAATGATTTCTGTTTGATTTTTCAGATGCAGTCAGTGGCGAGGGAGGAGGTAAGACCCTGCATTACGTGCACATAAGCAATTTACCCCCCCCCCTTCCTCCACTCGGCGTCTCCCCCCTTTGTTTAGACGTATTTTCCACACCTTGACGAAGGGCTCAAGCCTGAAACATTGACCTCCAGCATTCAGCGTTTTCCTGCTTTGACCCCCCCCCCCCCCGACCTCAGCAGAATCCTGTGTACTTTGAAATGTTAACATAAGTTGTAGGTACCTCAAACTTTTCTACGCCTCAATAATTTCACCCTTTCCAGAGAACAACTTTGAATTTTGTGGCTAAGTTTAGTCTGGAGCAGTGGTTTTCAAACTGCCCCCCTTGAACTCACATCCCACCATAAGCAATCCCTTACTAATCACAGACCCACTATTGCATATGGATTACTTAAAGTGAAATATGAGTTTGGGTGGTGCCATTTTGAATCCACTTTTAATCAATGGACAATAACCATATAACCATTACAATAGGGAGAAAGGCCACCTTGGCCCCTCTGGTCTGTACCGATCTAAGTGGAGTAGGTGTAGGCAATTTGTACCTCATTAACTCCATTATGTGCACGGTTTTATGATTCCAAGGGAAATTGTCCAATGATGATGATTTTTCTCAAGCAAAATATTCAATAACAATTGGGTCTAGAGTAGTGATTCTCAACCTTCCCTTCCCACCTGAAGTAATCCCTTGCTAATCACAGCACCGTTGGCACTGGGATTACTTGAGGTGGAATATGAGTTCAGGAGGCAGTTTGAAAAACACTGGCCTAGATGATCTGTGCATCTGCTATAATTGTGATAGTTATTTTTATAACTGGGGAAGCTACTGTGAAGGAAGAATGAATACAGTTGGGTGGAGGGGGACAGGCTGGAGAGAGAAGCAGCTAACCTGAAGGGTGTTGGCATAATTTGCAACAAGTGATTGATTTTGTTTCCTGGGGCGAGGTGGGGGGGATGCCCAATCCATTGCCATCCTCTCATCTTCCCCACCCCCCCATGCCGAATCCTGCTTGAACAGCTCCTACCCCCTTCTAACATCCATCCTGTTACTTTATTTTTGTCCTTTGATTAATTTAGTGTGTTTTTCCACGATGAATATGTTTTGTTCCCTCAAGACTGATTAAGATTTTTAAAGTTTCGAGAAGAGAGTTTAAACTTTGCTGCAGCTTTAAATGAATCTTTGGGAATTAATTTTTTTTCCTGTAAAGTGACAAAAATGACTTAAAACTCAAATCATGGGCTTATCCCATTAAAACGAGTCAATGATTATAATTTTTCTTTCTCAATGAATGTAATAACTGCTGATTTTTATTGGGGGATGTAGTTTCTGCATTTTTATTTTTTAATCACAATTTGCTAAAAAGTCTGTCTCTGAGACCTATAGCAATTAATCGTACCTGAATACAAGTTTAATGTTCTGCACTAATTTTTGTCTATTAAATTCTAGTTACAAATATTGTAATTCTTCAGATTACTTCGAAACTAATGCTCAGTGAGTTTGTTAGCTGAAATGGATTCACCCTTTCCAAAGAAAAACTCAAAAGGTTATTGAATCATGTGGCCCATTGTTTTGCCTTCAGTCTTGGCCAATTTATTTTCACCCTTGATCTTCATCTACTCCTGATCTGAGTGGTAGATATTGTTCCTCTATAGCAGTGGCTGAAGAGGTTAGAATTGGAGAGCGTTGAGAATTATTTTGCCTTCCGAGCTTGTAGATTTGAGACCATGTGACATAGGAGCAGAAATGGACCATTCAGCCCATCGAGTTTGCTGATCAATATTCTCACTCAGGGCCCCACAGCCTTTGATGCCCTGGCTAATCAAGAACCTATTGATATCTGCTTTAAATGCACCCAATGACCTGACCTCCATAACAGCCTGTGGCAACAAATTCTACAGATTCGCAGCCCTTTGGCTGAATAAATTCCTCTGCATCTCTTCTGTGGATGTCCTTCAATCCTGAAGTTGTGCTCTCTTGTCCTAGACCCTCCCACTGTGGGGAAACAACCTTTCTACATCTACTCTGTCCACACCTTTCAATATTCAAAATATTGAGATTCAACCCCTCACTTCAGACCAAGAGCTCCATATCCTTTCTTAAGAAAAGGCCCAAAACTCACAAAGGAATAGGAATTTCAGGGTTGTATGTAACGTACAATAAATCTGAAATCAATACTTTTACATGAGCCCAAAACTGCTCACAGTACTCCATGTGAGGTCTCACCAGTGCCTTCTAAAACCTCAACATCACATCCCTGCTCTTGTATTCTATTCTTGAAATGAATGCCAGCATTGCATTTGCCTTCTTCACCGCTGACTTAACCTGAAAATTTGCCTTCAGGCCGTCCTGCATGAGGACTCCCTTTGTATCTGGGGATTTTCTCCCAATTTAGAAAATAGTCTTTCATGACTGCACTTTGCCATTTCTGACAACATTTATAGGGAAAGTTGGTACTTTCATATGACCAGTGCTACAAAGATGACTGCATGAATTCTCTCTTTCTGCATCTTCAGTGTAGAAACTTTCTCTTAACTGAGTAGCACTGAGTTTGATTAACTTGAAGTTATCAATTATTTCCACCCGTTAATGTTCATTTCTTTTTTCAGGTTCCAACATTTCCTTGGTGTCTACAAGTGAGTGCATTACCTTCAAAATACTTGACTACTGTCCTGTAAATTCCAAATCTTCATCGCCTCCCGTGAAAAATTATGTTGACTGCGGTCTGCAACTTGAAGGTTTATTTATTCCCATATCACATTTGGTGCTGGGCTGTTCCATTCCATCAGTATTTGCATCTGTCCCTAGGTTAGTATCATGTAACCTGTTTCCTAAAGGTAAAACACGAAAATCTGCTGATATCGTGGTTGGAGAAACTCAGGTGGTCAAACTACTTTCTTTGGCTTGGCTTCGCGGACGAAGATTTATGGAGGGGGTAAAAAGTCCACGTCAGCTGCAGGCTCGTTTGTGGCTGACAAGTCCGATGCGGGACAGGCAGACACGATTGCAGCGGTTGCAAGGGAAAATTGGTTGGTTGGGTGTTGGGTTTTTCCTCCTTTGCCTTTTGTCAGTGAGGTGGGCTCTGCGGTCCTCTTCAAAGGAGGTTGCTGCCCGCCAAACTGTGAGGCGCCAAGACGCACGGTTTGAGGCGTTATCAGCCCACCGGCGGTGGTCAATGTGGCAGGCACCAAGAGATTTCCCTAGGCAGTCTTTATAGTCAAGATAAAGATACATAACCATTGTTTTGGGCTCAAGCCCTTCAGGGTATCATACCTTGATGAAGGTTATCTTGTCTTTACCGGATGAACGGGGTATGATGACTCCCGAAACATTGGTTATGTATCTGCTGTACTGTGTATACACCAATACAGCTTTTCAGTATAAAAGGGGTACATGTGTTTTCAAGGTGCACGATCAGGAAGCCTTTTGGAGCCTTCAGCACCCTCTCGAACCCGGCTCCCAATAAATACCTTATTACATTTTTTATTTTTCACACTGTCAACCACATCAACCAAAATATATACGTTTCTCATTAAATATAAACAGTGGCATTTTCTCCCTTTTTCCCCTACCTTCCCACCCTCCTCCAAAACCAATAAATATTCAACATATACAATACAATAAAACCATTAAACAATGTCATCACACAATGAAAAATAAACAAAAAAATGTGTGATCTAGTTTTACACACTGGATCAAGTAGTTTTGTCTTATTTTATGGGGTGGAGGTCCAACGCAAGCCCTCTCTGTTATGTTCCATGTATGGTTCCCAAATTTGTTCAAATAATGTGACTATTTATTAAATTGTTACTTTCTCCAATGGAATACATTTATTCATTTCCATACCATTGCTGTATTTTCATGCTCTCTTCCATTTTCCAAGTTGACATTATACATTTTTTTGCTACTGATAAGGTTATCCAATAAATACCTTGAGCTAGTACTTTGACCACAAGCTGCCTGCAGACTGTCCCTCAGTCGTTAGTCTGCTGCTATGGTCCCTGTCCTGTGGGTTCGTCTCCTATGCCTCAACAATGGAGCATGCTGGGCAGCATCCATGGGTAGCAATGGTTCTTATCAAAAACATGGATTAACAAAATATATGTACAGGGCCAAGTCTTCAAATTCGTAGCGTCCTGTACCCAAAGGAAAGTAGTCGGTCTTCCAACATACAATGCATATACGCTTGTATATTGTTCTTGCAGCTTATAGTGTTAACCATTGGCAGCACCATTACCACTAATGTTGCTCCACCAGGGTTCCCCCATCTCCACATCCAGTTGTGGCGCAGATGTTTAGTCTGTTTGGTCTTGTGGATGTAGAGGCGGCCAATTTTAAATAATCCCCACTTCTCTCTGTTTCCACTGTTTTTAACTCTTGGCCATTCTGGTCAGATCCTGATCTCCCCCCGCCCCCCTCCACATCTACCACTGTTTGTCCAATACCCTGTCGCCTTTTGGCTCTGGGTCCTTCATGCTGTTCAAATGATGATTGACAATAGACAAGCATAAGTCTGAATAGAGTTGATGCATAACTTGTGCTGAGAACAGTGACGGTCACCCAGTTGTTGGGATGTGGCGATCGTTCATCATAGTGGTCGTAACACTTGTATTTTTCTCCTGACAGGCCTTAATGCCCAGGTATGGCTTATGCTGCTGTCATCACTCCTCCGGGTAAGGATGGTTCGTCATCGACTCAGCACAAATAGGTTGTAATTTCTCTGTTGGAAGTCAGCATGGGAATTACAATATCATGGGATGCAGGAATGGTGAATTCTAAATCATTGTTACAGGAGATTCATGTCAAGTACCAGGTACTTCCTCCACTCCAGTATTAGTACCAGGGATCCGATTGGAAGCAAGAGATTCACTTGGTTTGGGAGGAAAAAGATTATTGAAAGTTATCTTTGTGAGAATTAGGCACTCGATAAATGAGTGAACTCTCCCGGTACTGGGACAGCAGTCTTGATTAAGGGGGCGATATAGGGTTGGTTTGACCTATAGCCAGGAAGGTGATTTTTAACGAGCCCTTTCGGACCCACGAGCCCATATTGCCCAAATACCCCTACAAACCCCGTGTGCTTTGAACAGTGGGAGGAAACTCACCCAGACACGGAGAACAGACAGTGTGGGATTTGAACCCAGATCACTGTCAAATTTGTAACACCAGGGCAGGTGCAGGTGAAAATATCCCTGCTATACCAGATCCATATGGAGCCTTGTGTACCCAGAATAAAGTCCACAGTCTTCCATGGGTTGGGGTTAGGAGAATCCACGGACACTCAGTGGCCCTTAAGAACCTCCTCTTGCTCCTCTTTTGACTAAGGGCTGCCGGGCAATGCTAATAACAAATCTTTATCTGCCTAAGGCTCTTTCTAAATTTTAATTTTATTTCAAGTGTGGTAGAAGCCAATTTCCGGCCATTTGAACTCAAACTGCCTAATTACATGTGAAATAACCTACAAGCTCCATACAGTTTAGAGGGTGGGAGGAAGCAGGAGCACCCAGATAAAACCCACTCGGGTCACAAGGAGAACCTACTGACCACCAGATTCAAACCCGAGGTCACTGGCACTAAAATCGTGCTAACCATGTCATTACATGCCAGTAACTAGTATCTGGTTGTCTCTACAAGTATTAAGCCATAACCATTTGGCAGATATTTTCAGATTTGTTAACATCTGAAAAGAAAGTGAGTTTTAAACGTCTGAGGGTGCCAGGCTTGTATGTTGGCACCTGTCCCTTTCTAAGCTCGCTGGCCACAGCTGCTGACGTGAACAGGTTTGCCTTTTCCTTTGGGATGAGGCCTTTGCTTTGTTGGTCTAGGTTATATGATTGTGGCCAAATTTGCGTCCAAAGAGGTGCTGTTAGGACGCAGCTATTGCTGTTTTCTCTTGAAAGTTGGTAGTGAGCGGTTTGAAAGGATGACAAACATGAAGCTTTAGCAGACGGCACATCTGTCGGATGAAGCTGCTTGTTACCAAAGCCCTGATCAAACCAGCGGTTCTTGGCATCTTGATTCTCGGTGACGTCTTCCAGCACTCATCAGGGTTTTCCATTTCAGGTGCTGTTTACAGAGCAGCAAGTGGGCTTGGTGTGATTAAACCCCCTGCTGTGAGATCTTGGGTGAGTACCTTAAACACTGGACACCTCTTCTGCCTTTTTTCCTCCCTACTGGTTTCCTGGAACAGTACAGTACAGGCCCTTTGGCCCACAATGTTGTGCCCACCCATGTATAGCTACCAAAAACACACTGCTGGATAACCCTTTATTTTTCTTTCATCCATATGCCCCTATTCCAGCCACCACCACTGCTGGCAGTGCATTCCTGCCACACATTACTAAAATGCTTACCCTGATATCTTCTCAAAGGTTTCCTCCTCCCTTCACTTTGTACAGATGTTGTCTGGTATTTTCTATTCCTGCCCTTGGTTATAAAAAAAAAGTGCTGGCCGTCCACCTTATTTACGTCTTTCAGAATCTTGTGGACCTCGATCAAATCTCATCCTTCTACACAGCAAAGAGAAAATTCCCAGCTCTGTGTCATTTGAAGCCAGGAGCTCCTTCCAATCTATTGTTGACATTTAGTCATTGTGGGGGAGAGTGCTACTTTGGAGGCTGGTGTCATGGGTCTGTTCTCGAAGGTGATTCTGTCCCTTTGGAAGCACTGGAGTCTAGTGATGATCACCCTTAGCTCACTTTGACCCTGTGTGAAAAGATTGAACACCCTGAGTGACTCTAGGCTTTGCTGTGCATTTCCAGGACTTCCCGTGAGTCCAAGTTACTCATGTTCTATTGTGTTTTTCTTTGGAGGATGCCGACAAGCCTGGGAAGTGCAAAGGCCTCTGACCCAGAGACTTGGTGAGTGTGACGGCTGGTTACCAAAAACTGGGTGTGGTTTACACTAGGAAATAGAAACGAATGCCAGTGATCTTCCCACAATGTTTTTTTCTCATTAATCTCTGCGGGCACTGTTGAATTTTTAAAAACCCTGGTATTAAATGGCGCTCTGCACAGTACTTGGCCAGACATTCAATGGCAATGATACATGACCAGCTCTGAGCAAAAAGCAGGCAGGCACATCTACAATGCTATGGGAGGGTCAGGATGGGCAAGAAGTCTTGGGTGGATATGGAGGGAGCGAACCAAAAAAAGCTTTGAATGGAGTTCTGGAGGAAAGGAGATGGGGATGAGGGAAGGATGCAGGGAAATGGCCTTTGAAGCCGGAGAAATAGATATTAATGCCATCTGTGTCCGGTTGGAGTACGAGTGTGGCTTCTCCAATTTTTGGTTGGCCTCTGACTACAGAATCAGAATTTATTGTCTTGAACACGTCACCAAATTCATTTTGCGGCAGCATCACGGTGCAAACGTTCATATAAACGGGGCAAGAAGGCGTTCTTGTGCCACTGAGTGCTTGTCTTCTGTACCCCTTTCCTGATGGTAGCAGAGGGGAGGGCGTGTCCTGAGGGTGGAGGCTACTTGCAGATATCCTCAGTGGACATTGGAATTGTGCCTAGCCACGCAGTCAAGAGTGTGCAGTGAGTAGAGCATTGGAATAAGCATGCATCCTTGTGGTACGAGGCCATGGATAGGCATGTGGGAGCGAAATGGGCCACTAGGAGATCCCCACCACTCCATTTATTAATAGCAGTCTTCAATAGCGATGACTTCTTCCTGCTGTCAATATCCGCTGCGCTTTTATAAGATTAAGAGCAGGATTCTATACCGAGATTAATTGGTATGTTGCCTTTACTATGAGAAGCCTGAAAGGGGAGGGAGGAGATCACCGTTGAAATGTATTTTAGTAGCTGTAGCATGATGACTTCCATTTTGGAATCTCGTTCGGCTGAACAACCTGATGAGAAGCAAATAATCTGATGCAGCAGAAACTGGGAGTATTTTTTCCCAGAGATGTGTACACCCCAGCTGATTGTTGCCTGCTCTTTCTCACAATAGGTCTAATTGACGGTGGGGTCTGTTGCATTCATTCAGGTAGGTGTCTTGAATTGGTGGTTCATATGTGGAATGGATCCAGAGCCCCTACAGATTGCTTTTATTGGCAATTGTCTACAGCAGCCACTCTTGAATATTTTATATTTGATTTTTTTCAAAAAATGTGCATAGTAACATTGTCCCCCACCCCTTTTTCTCTTTTATTGCTATATCTGGGCCGCTACGTTCGTTCAGTGGCCGGTTTCTGGGGGGGAGGGGGTGTACGGTCCCCACAGTACATTTTCTGATTACGTGTATCAATTATTTATGTGGTCAGAAAGAGATGCAAGGAAGAAACCAAAATCTGGCTGCTTCACAAGGAAGGGGTCCCATAAACTTTGAGCGGAGTCCCAGAGGGGATTATGGACTGGAATAGTATCTTTTAAGTGTCCTTAAAGGACACTCCACTTGCTTCCATTTCCATGACTTCTAACTATTGTAGGTTTTCCATTTAAATTTGGGCATAAAGCATGGTAAAAGGCCCTTCAGCCCATGCTGCCCAATAGATGTACGATTTGGAGGGTGGGAGGAAACTGGAGCAGACAGGGAGAATGTACACGCTCCTTACAGCGCAGGATTCTAACCCAGGTCGCTGGTGCTGTGACAGCACTGCACTAACTGCCACTGCACGTTAACCAATCCTGAGGAAGGTCAGTTATTTGTCAGCAACACTCCACGTGAGCAGTTTGCTACAACAGATCTGTCCTTATCTGGTGTACACACGTGCGATAGGGCTACAGATTTTCCATGGATAACAAATGCCATTAATGCTGAGGCCCAATCCTAAAGCTGTTTCTCGAATGGGCTTAAATATGGCCTCTGTTTTAAAACACCTGAAAACATTAGCATTTAAAAACTTTAAATGATGCAGAGATTTGAAAAGAATGTATGGATACTTGTATTACTCTGAGTATAGGGTCACTGAGGTTCTCTGATGCCTCCTATCCAGTCCCGAGGATGAGATGCTGTGTCCTATGTGCTGTTGGGCGCCAGAACCTGCAAAGGAGAACCCTCTGGTGCCTGCAGCATGGGAGGAGGAGAGAGAGTTCCTGTCGAACCGTCTGATGGGACTGGAGGCAGCAGCTCGGGTCTTGTGATTGGCTGGTGTTTCAATGTAAAGTGATTGCATTTAAACTTTTTTTTACAGGTTACCTGTTCACTGGAGTGGGAACCTGATGAGGTGATGTATTTTACACTTTGTACAGTAAAATCCCTGATATCTGGCACCAATGGGGATTTGAAAAAAATCAGTATTGTAGTCCTTAATCATGTGAAGTTCACATTAATCAGGTAATTCCTGTACAGTTACTAAATTTAAATTTGAACCCCAGTTGCTGGCGCTGTAACCGTGTTGTGTTAACAGCTACACTAACGCTACCATCATGATTAAATCTTCCCCCCCCCAAGTTTACAGATAGAGCTGTATTGCTTCAGAGAACATTTACAATTTTAAACTTCCCGATTTTTAAAAAAGTTTTTTAGTCAGTTGCTTGATGTCGGGGGTTTTACTGTAGCCAAGCTTCATTCATAACTCCTGGGACTCTGAAATACTGAAAGGCACTGTCCATAAAAGAGGTGTTGCATCAACTCCTTTGTGAGCTGCTGAAGAGAGAAAATTCTGGTAGTGAGTGCAGGGTCAACATGTTGGACGGTGATTGCATATGACGACATAATATCGCCCCAGTCTGACTTTTTCAACTGAAGGATTGATAGATCTGATGCACCCAGTTCTTCACCTCCAGAGCTAACTAGTTAAGATTCCTACAAATTTCTAATGAGCACAGATATCAAGCTCATGGACATGGGCTCATGTGGAAGTTGTAATAGCTTTAAAAAGCATAATTTGTGAAAATTGCCATATTTGTCATCCTGACTGATCTCAAGCCTGCATGTTCTTGCAGTGAGATGAACATTGGTGCTTTTACGAAAGACGGCTGCACTGGCAGAAGTGTAGCATTGTCCTGAAGTTCACATCCTGAGAGGTGAGTACTTGATACAAATTGGGAACACTCATTGGTGCATGTAGGCTGTTACAGCAGATGACTGACATCTGGAATGGAAGGGTGGACAAGAAGGGCCGATCTAGTCAGCTCAACTGATGGGATTGCTCTACCTTGGGTCAGACTTGCTAGCCTAGGCGGCGGGGGCCTAGACCTGGTCTTCGTAAATCCTTAGTGCAGGCTTCCTCATGGGGAAATAATCCCAATTGTTGTCATGACCTACAGTCCTGAGGATGAGTTGCTGCGTCTTATGTGCTATTAGGGGCCAGAACCTGAAAAGGTGAACCCTCTGGTGCCAGCAGGATGGTTGGAGGAGAGAAAGTTCCTGATGGGACTGGAGGCAGCAGCTCAGGCCTTCTGAGACTGGATGTTTCGATCTAAAGTGATGGCATTTTTACAGGTTATCTGTCACAGTTCGAAGTAGGATGAGGTGAGCTATATATCTAAGGAATTTGTACCTCTCCCTGTGTCTTTCCTCCTGTGCACTGGAGCTTTTAGACCAATTGGCCGTCATAAGTTTGTGAACCAAAAGAGCCTGTTACAGTGCAGTATGTCTCAATCTAAAATCTGAATCCAGACTTTAGATTGTTCGTAATGCTCATTCATCACTGCTAGACCTTGGATTAAAATGTGGAAATCCAGAAAGATACTGTCCATAAAGACAAAAAGTATTTGTTAAAACCCTTTGCAAACCAACAAAGGAGGTAAATTATGTTTTGCTTTGCAGAGATCCTTCAGCGTTTCCCCGCACAGTTCCACGTCTGTACAAGTTCTTAGTTATTGGTCGCTCAGGCTGCTGCGGTCCTGAGGATGAGATGCTGTGTCCTATGTGCTGCTGGGTGCCAGAACCTGCAAAGGAGAACCCTCTGGTGCCTGCAGCATAGAAGGAGGAAAGAGAGTTCCTGTCGAACAGTCTGATGGGACTGGAGGCAGCAGCTTGGGTCTTATGATTGGCTGGTGTTTCGATCTAAAGTGATGGCATATTAACTTTTTTTTTAAACAGGTTGCCTGTTCCACCAGAGTGGGATGTTGGATGAGGTAAGCTTATTTTTATAATACATTTTAAATTTCACAATTTGTATTCATAACTGCTGGTCCTTGGAGTAAAATTTGGAAATGCATAGAGAGAGAGAGAATTGATCAAACTGACAAGGGGGGGGGGGGGGGTCTGTTTTGTTTTGTAGAGATCCTGATTACCTATTTTCTGTTCCACAACTGCACTTCTTCACTTTTTGTCACTAGGCGTAGCAGTGAGTTTCGAGGCAGTGTTGGGTGGTGAATGAGGTGATTGCATGTGATGACATAATATCGCCCCAGTCTGACTTAACCAACTGAAGGATTGATAGTTCTGATGCAACCCAGTTCTTCACCTCCTTTACCAGCGCCAACTGCAGTCAAGATTCCTGTTCTAATGAGCACAGATATTGAGTTGGCTAATGGGCATGGGCCAGGTATTCACCAATGTGGAAATTGTAATGTTTGTACAGTGAAAACCTCTGGTATCTGGCAGTTCTGGGGATTGGTAGATGCTGGATAAGTGTACTTTCCAGTTGCTTGAGACTTGCTGTACAATGCCTAATACACCTGCATTCAGAATAAACAGTTTAAAGACAAAAATACTACACTTACATAAATATATAAACCTTAAAGGGTTTGACTTTATTTTCAGTCACATTCTATAAAAATGTTTAACCGTCACTGCATCTGCAGGTTCCTCTCCCTCCACAGAGCCGCCCGAAAGATGAACAATAACATTAGATAATGAACTACCCCCCCCCAAGTTTACAGATAAGGCCTCTGACCGGGGCAACCCTTACTGAGCAGGGATAAGGAGACACTTTAACTGAGTCGCCCCAACGGTGAGTGGCATTGACACACTCACTGTTTCACACGACTTACAGCTGCGACAAGCAATGCCTAACCAAGGCCTCCGCTGGCTGGATATTTGCTCCCATTTTCACCAAAGGTTTACATGCTATTTCAAAGAACATTTACTTTCTCAATGTAAATGTGTGTGGTTTTTATGTTAGTTTTGTTCCTTGCTTTTTTTTAACCAGCTGCTTGAATTCCAGATCCAGGGGTTTTAACTGTAGCTAAAATGCTGGATTTGTCATCTATCTGATCTCTGACCTGCATGTTCTTGCAGTGAGATGTAAATAGAAAATTGGTACTTTGTTGAAAGAAAAGCCAACCCTTGAAGTGTTGTGCATCCTGAGTGGTGAGCGCTCGATAAAGATCGGGAGTGCGGCCTGTTAGTTAGTGTGGGGCTAGGGTTGTGAACAAGGTGTTTATATTGCTCTAGGCTGACCCATCAACTGATGGATTTGCTGCCTCTGATGCACTTGGTTCTACGCCTCAGTTACGAGAGCCAAATGCATTCATCTTTCCAGCTGAGTATTGAGTTGGCCGAATCCATGTTTTCACAGCAGCACACACCACTGCCTCATGTTTTAAATTGGATCCGGTCATCTGCTTAATCTCGTATGACAAAACTGGCTTTACAGGACTTGGTGGTTAAATCTCCTGTAGGTGTAAATAGGTTCAAGGCTGATGTTGCTGTTTCTCCTGTGTAATTGGAGCCTGAATCTTGCCCCTCTCCATCCCTATCTCCTCCTCCAGCTCTGCATTCAGATAGCTTCCCCCTTCCTGGTCAATTCTTACCTGTGCTCCTTCCCTGCTCTTGCCTTCCCCTTCCAGTGGTTTCTTTCCACTCACATCCCATTTTAAGTAATCCCAGTGCCATCAGTGCTCTGTGATTAGTAAGAGATTGTTTAAGGTGGGATGTGAGTGGGAAGGGAACTGTTCCAGACCTAATCGTTACTGAAATATTTTGATTGAGAAAAATTGTCATTGGCCCATCCTTTGGAGCAATGAAATGGTGCACATAATGAGTCAATGAGGGACAATAAAACAGCAGTTTTCAACTTTTTTCTTTCACTCACATCCCACCTTGAGCAATCCCTTACTAATCACAGAGCACCTGTGTCATAGGGGGTTAAAGTGGTGTGTGAGTGGAAAGAAAAGGGTTGAGAACCACTGCCTTGCCTTGATATTCAGACGTCACCTGCTTTTTACTTCTATTGGGAGTTCTGCGTGGGTTTCCTCATACCTCAACAAAAACAAAGGGGGTTGTAGGTTAATTGGTGCATTTGGGTGGCACGGGCTCGTGGAAGGGCCTGTAACCATGCTGTATCTCTAAATTTAAAAATATAATGCCTCATGCTTTACCTCCTGTGGATGCTGCATGGCCTTGTGTTTTTGGATCTTTAACAATTAATCATGTTATTGTCCCCCCTCCACAGGTGAGACGGAAAGTTTACTGTTGGCTGCTCCCATCGATTCTGTTCCTGTGGCCGAATGTTTTCACTGTGGTTGTAATTCAAATAAACTGAATTTATTTCATAAAAGAGTGAATTGTTGCTTTTAAAAAGTGTTGCTACTGTGTAGAAAGAAGCATTAGTAAGAATCGAGTGATAAATATCTGCAGGGAAAGTGTTGGTGAAGATGTGAACAATTATTACAGAAAACTTCTGAGCCTCACACCTGTCATGATCAGTCTTGGCTGCATCTTCAAAACTGGATTTAAGTTTTAAACGTTTTAAATCTGCTTTCACCTGTGCCTTCCCCTTCCAGTGGTTCTCGACTTTTTTCTAAGTAAATGCCCCTTTTATTCACCCTGCATAACAAATACTAATTTTAGTCAGTAGAAGTACAGAAGAAACCAAAACTTAACTGCCTCATAAGGAAGTGGGGGGGGGGGGGGCAATGGGGATCATAGGCAAGAAAAGGTTGAGAATCCCTTGTGTTTGGCATCTATGGGGACTGCAGATGCTGGATATGCTAATTTTCTGGTTGCCTGAGGAACACTGCCTAATTAATGAACCTGCATTAAGAGTACAAAGTTTAAAAATTTAAATAAAATGCAGTATGGTCCTAAATTAGAGTTTAATCAGGTCATTCCGGTAACAGTTCTGTACTAACCCATCCCCCAGCCTTACCAATCCACTCAAGACTTGTTAGGCAAGGGGAGGGAGATGCTTTGGGAGAACCAACCCAGCAGTAAGCAGAACTGGCCTGCTCTTCATTCTGGGCTGTTTGATTCAAATACAACTTCATTGCTTGAATTTGGGATCCTGGAGATTTGAACAGATGTTGATACATTTGGCAGCAGCACGTCCCATTGGTGACAACCCCCTCATTGGAACGAGAGGTGCAAATCAACCTGTTCAATGGTTTTTGAAATGTTCCAGAAAAGAAATGTGCAGCAGGGACACAGCTGGTGTGAAAAAAACTTTCAGGTGGCCAAAATACTCCCCAAGTGGCTGTTGGGTGGCTACCTGAAAGTGGAAAACCTGGCCAGGAGATCTTGCCTAACCCCCCCTCCTGTAGGTATAATCTCCGGCTCTGAGAATCCTGTTGCACCTGAAAACACCAGTGGGACTACAGCTGCAGTCCACAGGAACTGGCATTCACTCTGACATGGCACTCCTTCAGCCGGCATGTTCAAGTGACAGGGCATCTTTCTCTGGCCACCTGGATGTCCCAGCTGCATCTGCCGTAAAAAGTTGGATATTGGCTGGTCTAGAGGCCTTCCATTATCGGGCTGAGACCGAGGGGAGGCCTCAAATGACGAGGGAGGAACGACAAGGTGTCACACTGGTGCTAAATCCATCTTAGTGCAGTAATGAATGTAAAACGTTTGAATGAAACACGAGATGCTGTAGCAACACTGGTGGGTCAAGGTGATGCTGTTACGGCACCAGCAGCTGGGTCTGGGATTGGGATCCTGTGTTAACTGGGACGCGACAGGATTCCTGATCGTGTCAGAAGTTCGGATCTGGACCTTGGGCTGCCCATGGTTTGGACCGAGCTCGAGCTGTGAATCTACAGGCGCTCGGTGACCGGTGGCAGGGTTGAACCTCCGACCTATAAGGTGGTTCAGACAAAAAAAAACAAATTTTGTGTAATATTGCACTGTCTATGAACTTTATTTGCACAAATGTAATCCATAAGTTAATTTATTTCATTCAAGTCTTACAATGTACACAAAACATCTCATTCTTCTGCTTCACCAGCAGAATTGGGGTGAACTCGCCGAGACTATGGTCCAAATACTGGCAGCCTACAGCACACAGTCATTAACGCACAGGACTCGCAGAACATGCATCTTCAGTCAAATACTCAGCCAAACGCAGGACCTGATGTGGAAACGCAAGATTCTGAGTGAAACACGAATGCCTGTAGGTGCTGTGATTGTAGTAAAACACACGGAAATGCTGGAGGAGCTCAGCCGGTCTCACAGTGTCCATGGGAGGTTAAGATCTATCACCGACCTTCCAGCCTTCAAGGTACAAGCAAAGAACAGGAAGGCCAGTAGCCCTAAAAGACTGCTTCAGCCTTCCCTTCACATCCAGAGGCACTTCATAGTGCCTAATGGAGGTGGGGAGGTGACTGGCGCCACCCGTCAGAAACACACGGTGTAGCAATGGCCATCTTCCCTACCCATGCAGCTGGAATTGCTGTTTCCCAGGGAGGTTCCAGCAGCATGGGGGGGGGGGGGGTGGGGAGGGGAATTATGGGTGGGGAAAACCACCATTGCTCTACCACGTTTTGAGGCTGCAGAGAGCGGCACTGAAGACCGAAGAGCCCAGTTGGGGCTGTCACAGCCCGCACTGCCCGCCCTCCCCGGATGTCCCTCGTCAGCCGCCCATCCCGGTGGCCCCCACCGGCCTCCACTCCCCATGGGACGCGGCTGTAAGGGAGCGGGAGGTGGGTCATGGCTGATGGATTCCTAAGCCCGCTCCTAAACAGCTGCGTTCAGATCGATTGGCCAAGGGTTGCGCTCTGCCGATTATCGTGCTCCGAGAGAGGTTGGATCATGTGACTCAGAGGTGGCCACCACACATTGAGAGGTACATGCATTTTGGTGGAGGTTCTACGCCTTTACATTTGGACTTTTACCCTATCTAAAAGGGCCGAGAAGGAAAAGAGAGAGACAGAGGGAAAAACAACAGGGGAAGAAGGGGGAGTGGGGTTCAAGGGAAGCTGAATAAGTCAATGTTAATGGTTGAACGGTTCCCAGATGGAAGATGTTCCTCCACAAACCGGACGGCATTAACTTTGACTTCTCTAGCTTTAATTAACCTCCCCCCCCCCCCCCCCCCCCCAGCTCTGTCTCTCTCCCTCTTCCCTGAGATTCCTTTCCCGGAGCCAAAATAAATTCTCACTTCCCCTCTGTCTACGAGATTGTGAGAGGTGTGGGCAGGGTGGACGGATGGCGCCTTTCTCCCCAGGGCGGGATCAGTAAAAGCCAGAGGACGTCTGTAGAAAGTGAGGGAGGGAAGTTCAGGGGGAATGTCAGGGGGAATGCCTTACCAGGTATGGTGGTGGAGGCTGGAAATTGGGGGCATTTAAGAGACTCTTAGACAGGGACATGGATGGAAGAAAAATAGGTTACGGGGTAGGGAGGGTTTAATTTTCTTTTGCTAGGAATCTACAGGTCGGCACAGCACGAGGGCCAAAGGACCCAGTCTTCAGTCTTTATTCAGACGCCTGACTGCTTTTTGCTTATACCGTGAGGAAGGCCTCAGGCCCGAAATCTCCTATGGACACTATGAGATTGGCTGAGTTCCTCCAGCATCTCTGTGTTCTCAAGCTACGTGGTCTCATATTTGACACTGGCGGGGCGGCTAGGGGAGAGAAAACAAAAGCACAGAGAGTAGTAGTGGATAGAAATGATTCCGCCTGGAGGTCAGGGACTAGTGGCGGGGCCACGGGGATCTGTTCTGGGACCCCCAGCTCTTTGTGCTTTTGAATGAAGAGGTGGGAGGATGGGCCAGTGAGTTTGCAGATGACACAAAGGTTGGAGGGGTTGTGGATGGAGCTGAAGGTTACAAGAGGATATAGACAGGATGCAGAGTTGGGCGGAGAAGTGGCAGATGCAGTTCAATCCACATCAGTGTGAGGTGATGTATTTTGGAAGGACAAACCAGGAGGCTGAGAACAGGGTTAATAGTCGGTTACTTGAAAGTGTGAACTAACAGAGGGACCTTGGGGTCCAAATCCGTATAGACCTCAAGGTCGCTGCCCAGGTCAATAGGATAGTTAAGAAGGCCGATGGAACGCTGGGCTTCATTAGTTGAGGGGGGATTGAGTTCAAGAGTTATGAGGTCATGTTGCAACTCTACGAATCTCTGGTGAGACCCCACTTGGAGTATTGTGTCCAGTTCTGGTCACCTCATTACAGGGAGGATGTGGATGCTGTGGAGAGGGGGCAGAGGAGATTCACCAGTATGTTGCCTGGATTGGAGAATGTGTCTTATGAGGCAAGGTTAGCAGAGCTGGGACTTTTCTCTCTGGGGAGTAGAAGGATGAAAGGAGACTTGATAGAGGTTGACAAGATTGTGAGAGGCGTAGACAGGGTGGACGGCCAGTGTCTGTTTCCCAGTGGGGGGGGATCAGCAAACACCAGAGGACATTTGTACAAAGTGAAGGGAGGGAAGTTTAGGGGAGATGTCAGGGGGAAGTTTTTTTAAACGCAGAGAGATGTGGGGGCCTGGAATGTCTCACCAGTGGGTGCTGGTGGAGGCTGGAACATTAGGGGCATTTAAGAGACTCTTAGGTACATGGATGAAAGAAAAATAGAGGGCCGGTGTAGGGAAAATTGAGTATTTTTTTAATGGGTTGGCACAAAATCAAGGGCCAAATGGCTTGCACTGTGCTGTAGTGTTCTATGATTCTGTTTCTCCCCACCCAGTCGAGGCCACAGAGGCTGAGATGAGGATGGGGGTTGTGTACTGAGCATCAGCTACTGCAGGAGGTTATCGCAGCCGGTTACAAAGAGGGGAACTGATGTGGCTCATATGGATGGACATCAGAATGTGGGGGGGGGGTTCAGATCACACAGTGCATTGAACGGTGGTGCCAGCTTGATGGGCTGAATGTTGCCATTCTCCAGTTTTCCACAAATCGCTCCCCCCCCCCCCCCCCACAAAACTGCTCCGGAGTGCTCTCAGATCGGCCTGCTTGACGCCCTCTCCCAGTTTGCAGAGAAGGTGGGCTGTGGTCTGAGCCCGCAACACCAGCTGCCACCCCCCACAACCTGCCCTCCTCTCTGAAGGGAGAACCCAGTACCTTTCCCAGAAGGCGAGGCGTTGGTGGGGACTCTGCGAGGCAGTTACCCCGGCCGGGAGCCTCACCACCTCCTCCTCTCTCTTCCCCCACCGAGCCTAGCACCGGCGCGTTGACTCGGGGTACTTTGCTCTCAGCTCCTGCTTGAAGTGACGGAAGAGGATTCGATTGCGGCGGTTCTCCTCATCCTTCCGGGGGTGGAACTCGCCAGTCAGCTTGAAGCCCTTGTGGATAAGGAAGGCGTTGTCTAGCACCGCAAAGGAGTAGCCGGCCACGTGCAGCTCACAGGCCTGCCCGAGGGAACAACGTTTTAAATTAAATTTAGACACACCAGCCCTTCTGGCCCACAAGCCCGTGCTGCCGAATTACACCCCATTAACCTACAACCCCCCACCCCGGTACGCTTTGAAGAGTGGGAGGAAACCGGATACTCCCAGGGAAAACTCACAGAGACACAAGGAGAGCATGGAAACTCCTAAGAAGCAGCGTGGGACTCTAACTCGGGCAGTAACAGTGTTGCGCTATCCGTCCCGCTCTTTGCAGGGGCATGATCCCCCCCCCCAAATTCTTATTATAGTGTAGTTCGACTTCAACAGGAACTAAATCTGAATTTTAAAAGAACTCCCAGGAATCTGGAAAAATCTGAAAATTTGGACCAACCCAATCCCCGAACATCAGGATTTTCGGACTTTAACATATCGTTGCACCTCTACTATTGTGTTCAGCTCTGGTCACCTCATTACAGGAAGGATGGGGAAGCTGTGAAAAGGGGACAGAGGAGATTTACCAGGATGTTGCCTGGATTGGAGATTTACCAGATGTTGCCTGGATTGGAGATTTACCAGGATGTTGCTTGGAGTGGAGATTCACCGGGATGTTGCCTGGATTCGTGTCTTATGAAGCAAGGAGACAGACTGGACGCGAGGAGGGTTTTTTCCACTTAAATTGGGGAGATAAATGCGAGGGGGCATTGTTTTAAATTGAAGGGGGAAAGGTTTAGGGGGAACACTAGGGGGAAAGTTCTTCACTCAGAGAGGGGTGGGAGTGTGGAATGAGCTGCCATCTGCTTGGACAGGTACATGGATGGGAGAGGTTGGGACAGTGGGACCAGTGGTTGGCACAGACCTGAGGGGCCGAATGGCCTGTTTTCTGTCCTGCGGTGTTCTATGGGTAGGGGGGACCCCATGTAGACACGGGAGATCGTGCAAACTTCTCACAGACAGCGTGGGATTCGAACCCCGTCCTCAATTGCTGGCGCCGTGACAGCGATCGGGCCCAACGTATTGCCGTGCTCTCGCAGCACGTGGGAAGCCACGGATTTCCCAGCCTGGCTGCCCTGATTTTGGTGCCCCTAGTACCTCCTTCCTGGTGGTAGTGAGTCAAAGATCCTGCATGGCGGACAGAGGGGGTCCTCGATAATCCTCAACGGCGACCAGTCCGACTGCGCATGTCCCACCATAGCCTCCCTCCACCTGCTTCCTTGGCGGGGGGCCTCGAGTTGAAAATGTTGCCACTTAAACGGTCTGATTGTTCCAGACACCAGCAGCACATTCCACGCCCCCACCGCTCCCTGTGTGAAGAAGGTATACCGCACCCAGTACCTTAAAACTGTGCCCCTCTCGTGATAGCCGTTTCAACCTCTGGCCGACCGCACGATCAGTGCCCCTCATCATCTTGAACACCTCGATCAGGTCACCACCCCCCCCCCACCCCACCTGTCGCTCCAAGGAGAACAGGTTCAATCAACCTCGCCCCTTCAGGCATCCTTCCTGTCGTGAGAAAGCAGGAACGAAACACAAATATTCCAAGGGGGTTCAATCCAAGGTGCAACATTACATCACGGCTCTTGAACCTGTGCAGCAGATCCACGCACTCCCCAGTCCAACAGCTCACCTTAACTCTCCATCCCCCTTTTCCCTCCCCTCCTCTCCATCTTGCTCTCACTCCATCCCCCTCTCCTCTTTCCCTCTCCCTTCCTCATTCTCCCCTTCCCATCTATACCCCTTTCCCTCTCCCTCCCCACTCCTTCTCTCCCTTCCTTTCCATCTAACTCTCATTCCATCCCCTATATCCCCCTCTCCCTTCCTCACTACCCCACTCTCCCTTCCTCTCCCCTCCATCCCTTCCTCTCCCCTCCATCCCTTCCTCTCCCCTCCATCCCTTCCTCTCCCCTCCATCCCTCCCCTCTTCTCTCCCTCGCTCCATCTTGCTCTCCATCCTCTTTCGCTCTCCCTCCCTCACTACCACTCTCTCCCTCTCCTCTCCATTTCCCTCCCCTCTTCTCTATCTTGCTCTCACTGCATCCCCTTTCTTCCCCTTCTTGCCTATTCCACTCTCCCTCTCTCCACCCCCTTATCCCCCTCTCCCTCCCTCACTACTCCTCTCTCCTTTTCTCTATACCCCTCATCCATCCCATTCTTTTCCTCTTCCCTCTATCCCTCCCCCTATATTCCTTGCCAAGTCCAGGCCCTAACCAGCCCACCTGGTTCCTGCTCCCAAGGCCCAGCACAGGCCTTCCCCATCAGGCCTCAGGCCTTCCCCAACAGGCCCTTCCCAGCCCAGGCCTCCCCACCACCTCACCTGACTGATCCGGTTGAAGCCATACTGCTCGAACCTCGGGTCGTAGGCCGGCACAGAGGCTGGGCCTAGGTAGAAGGGCTCCCAGGGGTCGCTCCAGGCCAAGGTGTAGGCCACTCGGAGGCCGGGACCGGCCGCCAGGTTGATCCAGCGGCTGTAGTTGGTGGGCGCCTGGCAGCGGGGACACAGCTCGGCGTAGAAGGGCCGCACCTCGCCCACCTGGTACAGACGCTGCACCTCAGACTTGTCGGTTGGCACCCGGCGGCTGCGGCGCATCTCCAGGGCCGGCAGCACGTAAACGGTGAGGCCCGGGCCTGGTCCGGACACCAGCCCCAGGAGGCGGCGGTAAAGGCCTGCGCTGGGCAGCATGTCCACGTCGATGACGGCCACGTAGCGGGCCGGCAGGGCCCGGCGGGCGGCGTTGCGCAGCAGGTTGCCCGGGTATGAGGCGTTGGCCAGGCCATAGTTGGCGTAGCGGCTGCTGAGGCGGTGCACAGGACCCAGGGCCCTGCGGCAGGCCGGATCGGGCTCGGGCTCGGCCTCTGGGCCCGGCCCGGGTTCCCAGGCCTCGTCCCGGGCCCCCTCGGCCCACCGGGAGGGCGCGGCGACGTGGGCCGGCGTGACCAGGGTGACCACCACCAAGTCCCGCACGCCCGGGCAGTGCAAGCTGAGGAGGTGCAGGGCCTGCAGGGCCTCGGCTAGGTCGTACGCCGTGGAGAAGAGGGCCAGGGAGATGGGAGCCCGCCAGCGGCGCACTAGGCCCGGCAGGTGGTGGAGGTTGTTGGCCGAGGCGTGGGTGGCGAGGGCTAGGCCCCACTGGGCTTCACCTAGGCCCCAACGCCCGGCCACTGGGCAGCGGGTGACATCGGGGTACAGGCGGTAGCGGCCGCTGTCGTCGGGCCGGCCCCCCTGCTCCAGGGACCGGCTCAGGGCCCGGCGGCTGTCCGCGGCCTGGGCCGGGAGGTCGGGCTTCCTTCGCCTGGGCCTGGGCCCGGCCTGCAGGCCCGGCAGCAGCGCCAGGTATAGCAGCTGCAGCGCAGCCACCAGCAGCAGACCGCAGGCCGCGGCCCGGAACCGGGAGCAGCGCGGAGGCCGCATGGTCCCGCCGTCCGGCCGGCCCGTCACCCGGGGAGTGGAGGTCCCCGCCTCACTGTCTAGGACAGCCCCTCAATCCCTCCTCCCCCCCCCTCTTACTACCCTCTCCTCTCCTCCTCTCCCTCATCCCCTTACCCCTCACTACCCCCTCATACCAATGCCTCCCCTCACTCCCTCCTCTCTCTCACGCCCTCCCTCACTCCTCCTAATCCCCCTCAAACACTCCCTCCCTCCTCCCCTTCACTATCCCTCATCCCCTCACTTTCCTACCCCCTTGCTCCCTCATTCCTCCCTCTCATCCCCTTTCTCCCTCATCCCTTTCTCCCATCTCCCCTTTCCTTCTCCCTCATCCCCTTCCCCTCAATCATCCTTCCCTCTCCCACTCATTTCCCCTCTCGCACTCTCCCTCATCCCTTCTCCCCTTCAACCCTCCCTCTCTCCTTCCTTCCCTCTTCCTCCCTGTCCCTCCTTCCCCATCACTCCTTCCTTCCTCCCTCCATCCCCACTTCCTCTCCCCTTTATCCCACAAAACCTCCCTCATTCCTTCCTCTCTACCTCTCTCCCTTCCCCTCTCTCATTCCATCCCTCCCTCCCTCTCTTACTCACTCCACCCTCTCCACCTTCCCTCCTGCCTCTCCCTACCCCCCCTCTCAGTACCCCTCTCCACTTTCTCCCCCTCTTTCTCCTCTTTTTCTCCCTCCATCTCTTTCCCAGACCCTCTCCCTCTCCCTTCCTCCACCCCCTCTTACTCCATCCACTCTCCCCTCCCTCACTCCCTTCTCTCTTCCTTCCCTCCCTCACTCCCCTCACTCCCTTTCTCTCTGCCTCCCCTCTCCCTTCTCTCTACCTCTCCTTCCTCCCCTCCCGCTCCCTCCCTCCCCCGCCTTCTCCTTCATCTCCACCCACCCCCCCTCCCCAACTCTGTGACTAATAACCTTGGTAGACTGGAAGGGCTATATACCTGAATTAAATTTAAAAATAATACAAATGGCAACACCCCCACCCTCCCCCCCCCCCCCCCCCCCCCACTCTGCTAACAGTTCATTAAACGTTCATTCACAATAAAAACATGTGTACGATTCGGCTCAACGTTATCGCTCCCGCTGGTGGCTTCATTCATAAAATCCCCGCCGGAACTCGGGAATGTTGCAAAGACTGGAATGTTATATTGGGGGAAGTTGACATCACTAATAGCGGCGCGCACGTTCATAGAAGGCGGAGCCGATCTTTACTTTCAATGTGACGAGGTGGCCGAGTGGTTAAGGCGATGGACTGCTAATCCATTGTGCTCTGCACGCGTGGGTTCGAATCCCATCCTCGTCGTAATCTTTATTGCCTCCCATCCATCTGCTCCCACACATACTTTATATATTTACTTTTTTTGGAACACATTTACAAAATTAGTGGCCACAGATAAATATGCATGCCAATTTTGTTCACACCCACTCACTGGCAGAAGAAATAAGATTTTTTTGTGGGGGAGTTTTTACTTTTAGATCAGAATTTATTATTATGAACATCTTCCCAAATTTGATGCAGATTCATCTTTTTCGCAATTCCTAGCCCGTCCAGTTTGCGTGGCGGACGCGCAGTTAGCATCCTGCAGGGTGGCCCTGTAATTCGGTTCATGTGGTCTTCTGCGGACGCCGGTCGTCGCTACACCTGCCTCCTGAATAGCGTTTCTGATCTGTCGGACGGGACGTTTGGGGGATTCTTCTTCATTATGATGAGAATTTTTCTGCCATCAGCAGTGGGGGGTGGGTCTTCCTTGGCCGACCAGTCCCTTCGTGATCACTGAGCTCTTTCTTTTTGGTGATGCCCCAAATTCTGGTTGTCCTAAGGTTTGGGCGACGTCTCTCGCTGTTCTATTCTTGTGTTTCAACCTTTTGACTTTCACTGGCCCAACTCCGGTCCTCGTGTTGAAAACTACAGACTCCAAAGGTGATCAGAAGCTTCGAAGCCAGCCCGGCTCTCTCCTACCTGCAACAACGAAGCATTTAAACACACCTGAGTTCTCACAAACACCTGGGGAGCCAAATGTCCCAAACATTACGGTGCCCTGAAACGAGGAGACGATGTGTAAAAATGGCTGTGATTTCTACATTTAAAAAAAATGTAGACATGGTAACAGATCATTTCGGCCCACGAGTCCGTGCTGACCAATTTACACCTACCCCCCCCCGCCCCACCCCCAAGTTCATTTTGAAGGGTGAGAGGAAACCAGAATCCCCGGTGAAAACCCACGTACTCACGGGGAGAACGTGCAAACTCCTTATAAGCAGCGTGGGATTCGAACCCCTTCCCGTAAAGGCGTTGTCCTGACCGCCACGCTGCCCAAGCCAAGATGTCTACAAATAAGGTTACAAATAACCTTGAATGTGCTCTTTAATTCCATGTTGAATTGTTTGATAACAAATTTTAAACTAGAGCAGAGGGGCAAATAGAAGGAAAAAACGGTCTTTGCCCCAAACATCATGGGTGTGATCGAGAGGCGAAGCTGCTGAACACCTCATCCACCTAAAGGTCCTGAAGACATTTGACACCATTGCCATGTATTTATAAAAAATCAGTGGCTGAAGATGAAAATATGTGATGGTTATTTAAGGGCCCTGAACTGGTGCAACTGCCCACTTAAACTGATGTCTCATCTCGAATCAAACCTTTTCTGCATTGAGCCCCACTGGGTTATCAGAGCAGTTAGAGGGCTTTATGGGCAATGAAGAGTATACCACGGCAAGACAAGATGTATACAGTGAACAGTCGGGCACTGAGGAGCGCAGCAGAACAGAGGGATCTGGGAACACAGATACATAATTCCCTGAAACTGGCATCACAGGTGGACAGGGTTGTAGAGAGAGCTTTTGGCACATTGGCTTCATAAATCAAAGTATTGAGTACAGGAGTTGGGATGTTATGGTAAAGTTGTACAAGACATTGGTGAGGGCAAATTTGGAGAATTGAGTGCAGTTTTGGTCACTGAACTATAGGAAAGATATCAATAAGATAGAAAGAGGGCAGAGAAAATTTACAAGGATGTTGCCCAAACTTCAGGAATTGAGTTACAGGGAAAGGCTAAACTTTATTCCCTGGAGCGTAGAAGAATGAGAGGAGATTTGATGGAGGTGTTTAAAATCATGAGGGGGTCAGACAGATTAAATATAGGTTGGCTTTTTCCCACTGAGGGTGGGTGAGATACAAACCTGAGGACATGGATTAAGGGAGAAAGGGGAGAAGTTTAGAGGGAACCTCCTCACACAGAGAGTGGTAGGAGTGTGGGACGAGCTGAAGTGGTGAATGTGGGCTCAGTTCTAACATTGAAGAGGAATGTGAACAGGTCCATCAGCCCCTCTTCACTCTGCCACCATTGGGAAGGAGGACCACAAATTCAAGGGCACTATTTTCCCCTCACCCCTGAGATCAGATTTCTAATCTTTTTAATTTTTCACACCATAAACCACATTGACCATGATACATACATTTTCCTTTTCAAATATATACAGTGCCATTTTCTCCCCCCCCTCCTCCCATCCCACCCTCCCTACCTCCCCTCCCATCCATTTAAAGTACAAAGTCTAAGATACATTAAACCAGTCAAACAATGTTGTCATTCAATAAAAATAAACAAGAAATTCCACTGAGTCAATTCTTTTCATTTCCTTCTCCTTTCGTTAATTTAGGTAGTGAATGTCCCCGGTAGGTTTTCTCTATTGAGTTTCATGTAAGACTCCCATATTTGTTCAAATATTTCAATATTATTTCTAAACTATATGTTATTTTTTCTAATGGAATACATTTATTCATTTCTATATACCATTGTTGTATTTTCAAATTATCTTCCAATTTCCAGGTTGACATATTACATTTTTTTGCTACGGCTAGAGCTATCTTAACAAATCTTTTTTGTGCACCATCCAAATCAATTCCAAATTCTTTGTTTTTTATGTTACTTAGGAGGAAGATCTCTGGATTTTTTGGTATATTGTTTTCTGTAATTTTATTTAATATTTGGTTTAGATCTTCCCAAAATTTTTCTACTTTCTCACATGTCCAGATTGCATGCATTATTGTTCCCATTTCTTTTTTACATCAAAAACATCTGTCAGATACTGTTGGGTCCCATTTATTTAACTTTTGAGGTGTAATGTATAGCCTCTGTATCCAGTTATATTGTATCATACGTAACCTCGTGTTTATTGTATTTCTCATCGTTCCAGAACATAATTTCTCCCATGTTTCCTTTTTTATCTTTATATTTAAATCTTGTTCCCATTTTTGTTTAGTTTTACCATTTGTTTCCTCATTCTCCTTTTCTTGCAGTTTAATATACATATTTGTTATAAATCTTTTGATTATCATTGTATCTGTAATCACATATTCAAAGTTACTTCCCTCTAGTAACCTCAGACTGCTTCCTAATTTGTCTTTCAAGTAGGATCTCAATTGGTAATATGCCAGCACTGTATCTTGAGTTATATTGTATTTATCTTTCATTTGTTCAAAGGATAATAATCTATTTCCTGAAAAACAATTTTCTATTCTTTTGATCCCTTTTTTCTCCCATTCTCTAAAGGAAAGGTTATCTATTGTTAAAGGGAGTAACTTATTTTGTGTCAATATTAGTTTTGGTAATTGGTAATTTGTTTTATTCCTTTCTACATGAATCTTTTTCCAAATATTGAGTAGATGATTTAATACTGGAGAACTCCTACGTTGTACCAATTTTTCATCCCATTTATATAATATGTGTTCAGGTATCATTTCCCCTATTTTATCTAATTCTAATCTAGTCCAAGCTGGTTTTTCCCTTGTTTGATAAAAATCTGATAGGTATCTTAATTGTGCGGCTCTATAATAATTTTTAAAGTTTGGCAGTTGTAAGCCTCCTTGTTTATACCATTCTGTTAATTTATCTAGTGCTATCCTCAGTTTCCCCACTTTCCATAAAAATTTCCTTATTATTTTCTTTAACTCCTTGAAGAATTTCTCTGTCAAGTGTATTGGCAATGCCTGAAATAGGTATAATATCCTTGGGAAAATGTTCATTTTAATACAGTTTATCCTTCCTATTAGTGTTAATGGTAAATCTTTCCAATGCTCTAAATCGTCCTGTAATTTTTTCATTAGTGGATAATAATTGAGTTTATATAGATGGCCGAGATTTTTATTTATTTGTATACCTAGATATCTTATTGCTTGCATTTGCCATCTGAATGGTGATTCCTTCTTAAATTTTGAGAAATCCGCATTATTCATTGGCATTGCTTCACTTTTATTTAGGTTAATCTTGTAACCCGACACTTCTCCATATTCCTTCAATTTCTTATATAATTCTTTTATTGATAGTTCTGGTTCTGTTAAGTATACTATAACATCATCCACAAATAAACTGATTTTATATTCCTTGTCTTTTATTTTTATCCCTTTTATATTATTTTCTGTTCTTATCAATTCTGCTAGTGGTTCTATAGCTAACGCGAACAATAAGGGTGATTAAGTTAAATTGCTTTGATATATATCCATTTACTGTCACTTTCGCCAATGGCCCCTTATATAATGCTTTAATCCAATTAATATACTTCTCTGGTAAACTGAATTTTTGCAATACTTTGAATAAATAATTCCATTCTACTCTGTCAAAGGCCTTCTCTTTTTTTTTTTTTTTTTCACACCATAAATCACAATAGCCATGATATACACTTTTTCTTTTCCACACATTTACAGTGACTTTTTCTCCCTTGTCAAAGGCCTTCTCTGCGTCTAAAGCAACTGCTACTGTTGGCGCTTTAGTCCCTTCTACTGCATGAATTAAGTTAATAAATTTACAAATATTGTCTGTTGTGCGTCTTTTTTTAATAAATCCAGTTTGGTCTAGATTTACCATTTTAGGTACATACTCTGCTAATCTGTTTGCTAATAGTTTAGCTATTATCTTATAATCTGTGTTAAGTAATGATATTGGTCTATATGATGCTGGTGCGAGTGGATCTTTCCCTTGCTTTAGTATTACTGTAATTATTGCTGTTTTACATGAATCTGGTAAGCTTTGTGTTTTATCAATCTGGTTGATTACTTCCAGGAGGGGAGGAATTAATAAATCTTTAAATGTTTTATAGAATTCTATTGGGAATCCATTCTCTCCTGGTGTTTTATTATTTGGTAATTTTTTTATTATCTCTTGTATTTCTACTATTTCAAATGGTTCTGTTAATTTATTTTGTTCCTCTATTTGTAATTTTGGTAGTTCAATTTTAGTTAAAAATTCATCTATTTTGCCTTCTTTCCCTTCGTTTTCAGTTTGGTATAATTGTTCATAGAATTTTCTAAAGTTTTTCTTGATCTCCGTTGAATTATAAGTGATTTGTTTGTCTTTTTTCCTTGATGCCATTTTCTTAGCTTGTTCTGCCTTAAGCTGCCATGCTAGAATTTTGTGTGTTTTTTCCCCTAGTTCATAATATTTCTGTTTTGTCTTCATTATGTTCTTCTCCACCTTATATGTTTGTAGTGTTTCATGTTTTATTTTTTTATCTGCCAATTCTCTTCTTTTAGTTGTGTCTTCCTTCATTGCTAATTCTTTTTCTATATTTACTATTTCCCTTTCCAACTGCTCTGTTTCCTGATTATAGTCCTTCTTCATCTTGGTTACATAACTTATTATTTTCCCTCTAATGAACGCTTTCATTGCATCCCATAGTATAAACTTATCTTTCATTGATTCCGTATTTATTTCAAAATACATTTTAATTTGTCTTTCAATTAATTCTCTAAAGTCCTGCCTTTTAAATAGCATGGAGTTTAATCTCCATCTATACATTCTTGGAGGGATGTCCTCTAACTCTATTTTCAATATCAAGGGTGAATGGTCCGATAATATTCTAGCTTTATATTCTGTTTTTCTTACTCTATCTTGCATATGAGCTGATAACAAAAATAGGTCTATTCTTGAGTATGTTTTATGTCTACCTGAGTAATATGAATATTCCTTTTCATTTGGGTGTTGTTTCCTCCATATATCCAAAAGTTGCATTTCTTGCATCGATTTAATTATAAATTTGGTTACTTTGTTCTTTCTGTTAATTTTTTTCCCAGTTTTGTCCATATTTGAATTCAAATTCAGGTTGAAATCCCCTCCTATTAATAAGTTCCCTTGCGTATCTGCTATCTTCAAAAAAATATCTTGCATAAACTTTTGATCTTCTTCGTTAGGTGATATACATTGAGTAGATTCCAAAACTCCGAATATATCTGACATTTTATCATTACATATCTCCCTGCTGGATATATTATTTCTTCTTCTATTTTAATTGGCACATTTTTACTAATTAATATAGCTACTCCTCTTGCTTTTGAATTATACGACGCTGCTGTTACGTGTCCTACCCAATCTCTCTTTAATTTCTTGTGCTCCAATTCAGTTAAATGTGTTTCTTGCAAAAATGCTATATCAATTTTTTCCTTTTCAGTAAATTTGGCAGTTTCTTCCTTTTAATTTGGTTATGTATTCTGTTAATATTTAAAGTCATATAGTTCAGCGTAGCCATTTCATACTTTGTTTATCTTCCCTTTCTGTTTCTCCATCATCACCTTTCCTTCTTATCCATTTCTGCTTTCTTGTTTTGAACACTTTATAAGACAACATTTCTAAAACATCAAACATTTTCCTTATTCTCCTATTTAAAACTTCTTTAACCCCATTCTCCCCTCCCCCTCCTGAATTGCCCTTTATTCCTTGTCGGGCAACCACATCTCCCCTCTCCATTTGGATCTGCAAATTCACTCGCAAACGTCAACTTATTTTGCAGTGACCGTAACTCCTCCCCACCCAACCCCCCCAGAAAAGATTTCAATTTTCATATATAACAAAGGTCACTCTTAATTCCCTCCTTATTCCCTCTATTCCCTTTCCCTCCCTTATTAATTCTTGTCTATACTCTATATATTTTCCTCTAAATACGGATACATTCATGTATACGCACTATATATATACACACATATACCCCTTTACACACATACATATAGTTCGTGGTCATTTTTACTCTCATTACATGTCTTCATCTCTCTGCTTGTTTTGTAGTTGTTCTGCAAATTTCCTTGCTTCCTCTGGATCCGAGAATAGTCTGTTTTGTTGCCCTGGAATAACTATTTTAAGTACCGCTGGGTACTTTAACATAAATTTATATCCTTTTTTCCATAAGATCGTTTTTGCTGTATTGAACTACTTCCTCTTCTTCAGGAGTTCAAAACTTATGTATGGATAGAAAAAAATTTTTTGACCTTTATATTCCAGTGTCTTTTTGTCTTCTCTTACTTTCTTCATTGCTTTCTCCAATATATTTTCTCTTGTTGTATATCTTAAGAATTTTACTAAAATAGATCTTGGTTTTTGCTGCGGTTGTGGTTTTGGGGCTAAAGTTCTATGTGCCCTCTCTATTTCCATTTCTTCCTGTAATTCTGGTCTTCCTAGGACCCTGGGGATCCAATCTTTTATAAATTCTCTCATATTCTTGCCTTCTTCATCTTCCTTAAGGCCCACTATCTTTATATTATTTCTTCTATTATAGTTTTCCATTATATCTATCTTCTGAGCTAACAGCTCATGTGCCTCTTTAACTTATTTATTAGATTCTTCTAATTTCTCTTTTAAGTCCTCTACTTCCATTTCTACAATTATTTCTCGTTCTTCCATATTTTCCACTCTTTTTCGTATCTCTGACATGACCATTTCTATTTTATTCATTTTTTCTTCTACATTCTTAATTCTTCTTTTTATCTCATTAAATTCTTGTAATTGCCATTCTTTCACTGATTCCATATATTCTTTAAAAAAAGATACATCCATTGTCTTGCTTTTCTCTTCTTCTTCCACTTCTTTCTGTTCTTCTTCTTCTTCTTCCTCTGGATTGACCATCTGTTGTTTCCTTGTTTTCTTTTTACCCTCTTCTTTCTTGTTGTCGTTATTGTTTGTGTTCTGCACCTGCTGCTGTGCTGCAGGTGTCTCTCTCAGCTGTGGAGATCGACTCCACAGCTGTTCCCCCCTCCCATCAGTTTGTTTTTTTTCATGCGCGGTTGCGCACTTTTACTCGGCTCTGTGAGCCATTTTTGTAGTCCCGAGCCCGGGACTTCCACTGACCTGAAGGAGCGGGCTTCTCTCTCCGCGGCAGGCCTCTTCGGACAGGTAAGGCCTTCACCTTCTTCTTCCAACATTCTTTCTTCCTCTTTTCTTCCCGTTGTTTTTGACTTTTCTCTCTTCGCTGCCATTTTCTTCTCACCTTTATTTTTACTTTATTATAAATTTTAATCTTGTACCTTTGTGCTTTGTGTGTTTTTTTAAACTTTTCGGGAGAGGGCTGAAATTCCCTGACTGGCCACTACTCCATCACGTTACTCCCTCCAGATCAGATTTCTAATCAATGAGCCACGGGCACTGCATCAGTTTTTTGTTGCGTGGTTAGATGCTGTTACAGCGATCAGGATCTAGGGTTCAAATCCCACACTGTCTGTAAGTTTGCGCGCTCTCCCCGTGTCTGCGTGTCATGGAAGGCTATGCACTGGAGAGTGGGACGAGGAAGAAAAGTGGTTCAGCACAGACTAGAGGGGCCAAAGTGACTAAAGTCGATGATTTCCAAGAGGACTCCACCAGTTTACACCAGAGGAAGTGAATGCGCCCAGTGATTTAGTTTGTGTGCACATGCTGCCAGGTCGTAGAATTGGAAATTGGGGAGGAGCAAGTCTTCCACTAACTGTAAAGTCATGCAATGAGGCTTGTCGATCCCTGCCACTCTTTCATTCTGACGCTCACCCGAAGGCTCAAGCCCGTAATGTCAGGTTTGACCTGCTGAATTTCTCCAGCACCTTGTCAAACCCCCTTGGAGATTTCCTACTCCAAATAAAGTAGGAAATTATATTATCCAGCGAGGTTTTTGAAGAAATAAATGGTTAAAAGACAAGTAATCTTGGTAATATCTTCATTTTGACGAGATTTATTCTTCCCATTAGCAACAGGGCCGATCCCATGCAGGTTTCAGATTTATTGCCAGGGCATCACATACAACCCTGAAATCCCTTTTTCTGCAGAATTACCACTTATCGGCAGTGCAAAAAAAACCTGTCCACAACATGCACGTATGAACAAATCAAGAAATGTGCACAAACTGCGATACAGAGAGGGAAAAAAAATCAATAAAGTGCATGTCAGAGTCCGTAAACGAGTCCCTGATTGAGTCTGTCGGGTAGCAGCTGGTCCTGAACCTGGTGGTGTGTCTTGTGGCCCCTAGACCTCTTTTTTGATGGCAGCAGCGAGAACAGAATGTGGGGTGGGGTGTGGATCCTTGATGATTGCTGCTGCTCTCCCTGTCAGTTCTCGATGGTGGGGAGGGTTTTGCGTGTGATGTCCTGGCTGTGTTCACTACCTTTTGCAGAGCTTTACACTCGAGTATCAGTGTTCCCCCACACCAGACCATGATGCAGCCGGTCAGCACAAGTTCCCCTGCCCCTCTCTAGAAATTTGCCAGGGTTTCCAACATCATACCGCACCTCTGCAAACTCCCAAGGAAGTCGAGGCATTGACGTGCTTTCTTCACAATGCCATTAGTGTATTGGGTCCAGGAAAGACCTTCCAAGGTCATGACTCCCAAGAACTGAAATTTGCTCACCCTTCCCACCTCTGATACCCCAATGATCTTTAGATTGAACTTCTCTGGCTTGCACTCGACCTCACTAAAACAAAGGAATTAACTGTGGACTTCAGGACGGGGAAATCAAATCACGAACTTGTCCTCAGTGAGGTGTCAATATCTCTGAAGATTCATCATGCCGATTAAATAATTCACAAGCCTCGTCTGTGGCTAGATTTCATCAAGAGTTTGACGACTCTTGCAAACTTTTACAGGTGAACTGTGGAGAGTGTTCAGACTGGTTGCACCATTGCCTGGTGTGGGGATGCCAACACCCAGGATAGGAACAGGCTGCTGAGGGTTATTAACTTGACCTGCAATGTCACAAGCACCAGACTCCACCCCATCAAGGACTGTTTGGAAGCGGGCTGAAAGGTGGCAGATGAGGTTTAATATATATAAGTGTGAGCTGCTTCATTTTGGGAGGAATAACCAAAAGAGGATGTATGCAGTGAAGGAGAGAGAATTGAGGAATGCAGAGGGATCTTGGAATAATGTTTCATCATTCTTTGAAGGTGGATTCCCATGCAGATAAGGTGGTGAAGAAAGCTTTTGGTATGCTGGGCTTCATAAATCATAGAATATAGGAGACTGTTCAAGGCATTGGTGAGGCCAAATTTGGAATATTGTGTGCAGTTCTGGTCCCCAAATTAGAAATTAGAGGAAGGATTTCAATAGGGTAGAGAAGGTGCAGGGAAGATTTTACTAAAATGTTGCCTGGATTGCAGTATCTAGAATACAGAGAAAGATTGAGTAGAGAGGGACTTTATTCATTGGAGCATAGAAGGTTGAGGTGGGATTTAATAGGGATATTTAAAATAATGAAGGGGATAGACAGAGTAGATGTGAATACGCTCTTGCCCCTGAGGGGAGATTGGAACAAAGGGTCATAAGGGTTAGGGGACAAAACTTTTGGAGTAATATAAGAGGAAGCTTCTTCACTCAGAGGGGTGGCTGAGTGGAATGACCTTCCAGAAGTGGTGGTTGCAGCAGGGTCAATTCTGTGATTTAAGAGGTGGTTGCATGAGTGCATGGATGTGAGGGGGTGGAGGGTTATGGGCAGGGAGTGGGTAGGCGGGACTAGTGGGTGTGGACATAGATCAGTGTGGACTAGTGGGGCCGAGATGGCCTGTTTCTGTACTGTAAATTGTTATATGGTTATGAAAGCAGCCTCGATCCTCAAGGACCCCCCCCCCCCCCACCCAACCATCGGGAAATTCAATGGCACCTTTTCCCCTCTGGGACCCGATTTCTAGAAAACAACTACATCAGCATTTATTTGTGGCCTGGTTAGCACTTCACTGTTACAGCAATTGGGACCAGCTGTCTAAGGAGTTTGCGTGTTCTCCCTGTGGTGGCGCCCAGTGATATCCCAGCCTCTCCACTGGAGAGGAGACACAGCAGAAGCACGGGACGCAGGAGATGGACCCCAACCCTCCCCCCCCCCCCCCCAGATTGAAAAGTGGAGTGTTGCAAAGGGCAACAATCAAACCTGCACCCATCCTTTGCAACCTGTGGCTCCATAACATCTACTTTCCGCGAGGCAGATGAATGACACCTTCAACAACTCTTCATGACTCTATTTATTGATAAAATTGATATATGTACATATGCATAGGTTCCAGCTGCATGTTATGAACATGTGCGCATATTCCGAACATGTGCGCATATTCCATGCCAAGGACCGAAGAATGGTGTCATTGGGACAACCGGATAACAGACTTCAACTTATTCCCCACCTTTTTCCCAGTGAAACAAACTCTGTGAAATGCACTTTCCAGAAGCTTTAAATAAATTAGAGCGCAGATGAAGGAGAGACGGTGCAGGCAATGTGTAATAAAAAAGGGAACCATATTGATCAGGGGTGGCCAAAATGCTGCCTCTGGCATGTAACGTGTGGCCTCTGGCGAGATGCGACGGCCGAGGTGATGTGAGTCAGTGGACGTGCACTGGCTGGTCAGTGCCAGTGTGATCCAGGCCACGCCAGCTCCTGACCGCGGAGGGGAGGGGGGCGGGGTCCACCAACTTCAACTGTTACACATGTATTCAAAATAACACTATTAAAAATAAATATCATTACATACACATAATATTCAAAATGTTTGCAATGAAATGTGTATGTGTGAGTCAAAATGAGAAAGTAATTTATTTGTTCATGTCGTAGCTCTCAGACGACTGAAGTTCATTGAGTGAGTATCGAGGTTTGGCCACCCCTGGCATAAATATAAGATTTTCTGCACGTGGGGATTAGGGACAGTGCTTCGATACAGGAGTGTGCGGCAGTAGAATTAATTTCCTCCCAAGAGTACTCAGATCTGGTCCTCACTGGAAGAGAGAGCTGCCCATGGAAACCTCCGCAGGCAGATAGATGCTTGCAATGTACGTTGGAGGTGTAGACCCAGTCGGTCCCCTGTTTTCACACCACCCCCCCTCCCCTCAAGGTGAGAGGTGCTGGGCTGGGGGCTCTCCAGGCCAGAGCTGCAGTCCCCCAGTGGATGGAGCTCAAACTGGGGTGGAGGGGAGGGGGCTTAATCAAGGCACAAAGAGACCTTGGGGTGGGTGGGTGGGGGAAGCAAAGCAGCAGTTCGGGGGGGTTCTGGGGAGGGAGTTTCAGATCATCAACTTGACTGCGAAGGAGAGCGCGGCTCCCAGCGCAAGACCCAGAGCGAGGAAGAACGCCATCACGGCCCCAGCCGTCTCTGCGTCCTTGGGGGACACCAGCCTGTGGAGAAAAGAGAGTCAGACGCAGCGGGACCAGACATCAGACAAGGGGAGCAGACCCTGAACTGGGCAGCCGCAATCTCAGCAGCACTCCCCTCCTCGCTCTCGAAGCAGAATCTGTGGTCATGAACATGTCAGGAACTTGGTGGTTTTGCAGCAGCGTCATGGAGCGAACATTGTCCTAAAAATTACATTTAAAAAAATTCCCGCCAAGGAGACAGAGAGGCAATGCCTGGTCCACTCAGAGATCTGACGGCAAAGGGGAAGAAGCTGCTCCCCCCTAACTGGAGAACACTGCGGCACCGTGCAGGCCCTTTAGCCCACAATGTTCTGCTGAACCACCGTACATTCTCATGTTTTTTGGACCAGTTTTTCAGGTCGACTTTCGCATCGGTCACGCTTTTGATCATGGTTGTTCAAAGCTCAGGTGGGCGGGACTGGGCGTTAAGTTTGCAGTTGTGGCGCCAGGAGCTCAGACGGGCAGGAGGCTGGGGTGAGGGTCCATAGTCAGGGCATTGGGAGTTCAGACGAGTGGGCAGCCGGGGCAGGAGGTTGGGCCAAAAGAGGAGGGGTCGAATTTTAAACAGGTCATATGAAAACACGTGATTTTATAGACCTAAAAAGGGGTATAAATTGTAAATTAACCACTTCAACAATCTAAACCTTCCCCACGTCACATCTGTAACCCGACTTTTCATGCATCTATGTGCCTAATAGGCTTTTAAACGCTCCTATCATCCCATCAGGGACATCGACATGAGACAGCGTCTTTTAAAAAAAACAGCATCCTCTATGCTCAAAGACCCCACCATCCAGTTTATGCCCTCTTCACTCTTGCTACCATGGGGGAAAAGGTCCAGGAGCCTGGAGTCGAGCTCCCAGCGGCACAAGGACGGCTTCTTCCCCTCTGCCATCAGGTTCCTGAATGCCTGAAAGACCCCCAGCCACGGCCTCACGTTTCTTTATTTTTGAAATGCAATTTACAGCAATTATTGCACCGAGACACTGCAGCAAAACAATAAATTTCAGTCCAGGCCCTTCAGCCAATGTTGTGTCGACCTATATATTCCTTAAAAAAATACTAAACCATTCCTATCCTGGAACCCTCTATTTTTCTAAAAGTCTCTTAAATGTTCTGACCTCGATCACGTCTCCTCTCATCTTTCTTTTCTCCAGAGAGAAAAGTCCTAACTCTTCTAACCTTGCCTCATGAGACTTGTTTCCCAATCCAGGCAACATCCTGGAGAATCTCCTCTGCCCCCTCTCCACAGCTTCCACATCCTTCCTGTAATGAGGTGACCAGAACTGAACACAATACTGCAAGTGGGGCCTCACCAGAGATTTGTAGAGTTGCAACGTGACCTCTCGACTCCTGAACTCAATCCCCCGACTAATGGAGCCCATCAGCCTTCTTACCTACCCTATCAACCTGCACAGTGAGGGATGTCTGGATTTAGACCCCACTCAGGAAACAGATGGAGATCGAAAAGGAGAGAAAAGGAGAGAAAAGGAGAGAGGAGAAGGACAGAAAAGAAAAGAGTCCGGGGCAGGTAAGAAAACTTTTTAAAAAGTCTCTTACCAGGGTCTGCGGGGAGGAGTCGGCGTCGGAGGCGGCCATTGGTCGAGCGAGCGTACAGGAGAGTGTGTAGGGGTTAATTGGTAAAAGGCTAATAAATAAGAGGGACAGCGAAGTCTTTATTACTACTTCATTGGGGTAAGGGATGAGTGTTAAGGCTGTGTGTTGTCAGGAGTGCCGGATGTGGGAGGTCCTGGAGTCTTCCAGACTCCCGGATGTCCATATCTGCACTAGGTGTGTCGAGCTGCAGATTCTCAGGGACCGTGTTAGGGAACTAGAGCTGCAGCTCGATGACCTCAGGCTGGTTAGGGAAACAGAGGAAGTCATAGACAGGAGTTACAGCCAGGTGGTCACGCCAGGGCCACGGGAGGATGAAAGGTGGGTAACTGTTAGGAGAGGGACAAAAAAAAGTAAGATGCCAGAGAGGAGCCCTGTGAATGTAACCCTCAGCAATAAGTACGCCTCTTTGAGCACTGTTGAGGGGGACATCAAGGTTCGTGGGAGCGACAGTGGCTGTGCCTCTGGCACGAGGTCGGCCCCTGTAGCTCAGAAAGGGAGGGAAAGGAAGAGGAGGGCAATTGTGGTAGGAGACTCCATAGTTAAGAGGACGGATAGGGGATTCTGCAGACGCAGCAAGGAGAACCGGATGGTGGTTTGCCTCCCTGGTGCCAGGGTCCGGGATGTTGCTGCTCGTGTCCCAGATATCCTAAAGTGGGAGGGACAGGAGCCAGAGGTCGTGGTACATGTAGGTACCAATGACATAGGGAGAATGAGAGAAGAGGTCCTAAAAAGTGAGTACAGGCAGTTAGGTAGGGAGTTAAAAAGAAGGACCGCAAAGGGGGTAATCTCTGGATTACTCCCTGTGCCACGTGACAGTGTGAATAGAAATAGAATGAGGTGGAGGATTAACACGTGGCTGAAGGGGTGGAGTAAGGGGCAGGGTTTTAAGTTTCTGGATAACTGGGACCTTTTTTGGGGGAGATGTGACCTGTACAGTAAGGACGGGTTACACTTAAATCCCAGGGGGACCAGAATCCTGGCAGAGGTATTTGCTAGGGCTACTCAGGATCCTTTAAACTAGAATGGTTGGGGGGAGGGAACAAAATAGTAGAGCAGTAAGGAGAAGGTTAGAATGCAAACAAAGAAAGTTTGTAGTAAGTATTTGAATATGAATGGGCAGGTGATAGAGAAGGGAAATGCTCTGGAAGAAGATGAAGGGCAATTGGCAGGAAAAGTAAATAATGTTGTTATTAAAGATGAGGGAAAACAGGGATTAAAAATTGGGAAATCTCTGAAATTCATATATTTTAATGCCAGGAGTATTGTAAAAAAGGTGGATGAGCTGAAGGTGTGGATTGATACTTGGAAGTATGATGTGGTAGCGATTAGTGAGACATGGTTGCAGGAGGGATGTGATTGGCAACTGAATATCCCTGGGTTTCGTTGTTTTAGGTGTGATAGAGTCGGAGGGGCAAGAGGAGGTGGGGTTGCATTGCTTGTCAGGGAAAATATTACAGCGGTGCCTAGGAAGGATAGATTAGAGGGCACATCCACGGAGGCTATTTGGGTGGAACTGAGGAGTAGGAAAGGAGAGGTTACACTTGTAGGGGTGTATTATAGACCACCCAGAGGGGACTGAGACCTAGAGGAGCAAATCTGTAGAGAGATAGTAGATATTTGTGATAAGCACAGGGTTGTAATTAAGCACAGGGTTGTAATTATGGGAGATTTTAATTTTCCACATATAGATTGGGAAACACATTCTGTGAAAGGACTGGATGGGTTAGAGTTTGTGAAATGTGTGCAAGATAGTTTTTTACAACAATATGTAGAGGTGCCGACCAGAGAAGGAGCAGTGTTAGATCTACTGTTGGCAAATGGGATGGGTCAAGTGACGGAGGTTAGTGTTGGCGAGCACTTCGGGTCCAGTGATCATAATGCCATCAGCTTCAATGTCATTATGGAAAGAGAGAAGTCAGGGCCAAGGATTGAGGTTTTTGATTGGGGAAAAGCTAGATTTGAGGAGATGCGAAAGGACTTGCAGGGTGTGCATTGGGACAATTTGTTTTATGGGCAGGATGTAGTAGAGAGATGGAAGTCTTTTAAAGATCAGATTTTGAGAGTGCAAAAGCTTTATGTTCCTGTTAGGTTAAAAGGAGGGGCAAAAGGTTTGAGAGAGCCGTGGTTTTCAAGGAATATTGGAAACTTGGTTCGAAGAAAAAGGGAGGCGTACATTAGATATAAGAAGCATGGAGTTAAGGAGATGTTTGAAAGATACATTGAATGTAAGAGGAATCTTAAGAGAGGAATTAGGAAAGCTAAAAGAAGGTACGAGGAAACTATGGCAAGCAGGGTGAAAACTAATCGAAAAGAGTTCTACAAATATGTTAATGGTAAGAGGAAAGCTAGAGACAAAATTGGTCCCTTAGAAAATCAGAGCGGAAAACTGTGTGTGGAGCCTAGAGAAATGGGGGAGATATTGAACAGTTTCTTTTCTTTGGTATTCACTAAGGAGAAGGATATTGGGAGATGAGATAAAAAAAGCAAATTGGGTAAATATGGGGAATATAGAGATTACAAAAGGTGTAGTTTTAAGGCTTTTGAAGAATATAAAGGTGGATAAGTCTCCGGGACCAGACGGGATCTTCCCCAGGACATTGAGAGAAGTGAAGGAGGAAATAGCAGAGGCTCTGGCGGTAATTTTCCAAATGTCATTAGATATGGGGATAGTGCCGGAGGATTGGTGCATTGCGCATGTGGTTCCGTTATTTAAAAAGGGTTCAAGGAGGAAGACTGGCAACTATCGGCCTGTAAGTTTGACGTCTGTGGTAGGTAAATTAATGGAGAAAATTCTTAGAGATAGTACTTATAAACATCTGGATAGACAGGGTCTGATCAGGAGCACTCAACATGGATTTGTGGGAGGAAGGTCATGTTTGACCAATCTGATTGAATTTTTTGAAGAGGTGACTAGGAATGTGGATGAGGGTAGCGCAGTGGATGTTGTCTATATGGACTTCAGTAAGGCCTTCGATAAGGTACCACATGGAAGGTTAGTTAGGAAGGTGCAGTCTTTAGGTATAAATTTTGAGATAGTCAAATCGTTTGAACATTGGCTGAAAGGGAGAGGCCAGAGAGTGGTAATGGATAATTGTCTGTCAGGTTGGAGGCCGGTGACCAGTGGTGTGCCTCAAGGATCTGTATTGGGCCCATTGTTGTTCGTTATATACATTAATGATCTAGATGATGGGGTGGGGAATTGGATTAGTAAATATGCAGACGATACTAAGATAGGTGGAATAGTGGATAATGAAGAAGGTTTTCAAGGATTGCAGAGGGATTTGGGCTGCTTAGAAAAGTGGGCTGAAAAATGGCAGATGGAATTTAATGCTGATAAGTGTGAGGTGCTTCATTTTGGTAAGAATAATCAGAATAGGACATACGTGGTAAATGGGAGAGCATTGATGAATACAGAAGAGCAGAAAGATTTAGGAGTAACGGTACATCGTTCCCTGAAGGTAGAAACTCACGTGAATAGGGTGGTGAAGAAGGCTTTTAGTATGCTGGCCTTTATCAATTATTGCATGGAATATAGGAGTTGGGAGGTGATGTTGAGATTGTATAAGACGTTGGTGCGGCCTAATTTGGAGTTCTGTGTGCAGTTCTGGTCGCCTAATTATAGGAAGGATATAAACAGAGTGGAGAGAGTGCAGAGAAGGTTTATCAGAATGTTACCTGGGTTTAAGCATCTAGAGTATAGGGAGAGATTGGACAGATTAGGTCTTTATTCTTTGGAGCGTAGAAGGTTGAGAGGGGATTTGATAGAAGTATTTAAGATTATGAAAGGGATAGATAGAGTGGATGTGGATAGACTATTTCCGTTAAGAGGAGGAAAGATTAAAACAAGAGGATATGAGTTAAGAATTAAGGGGCAGAGGTTTAGAGGTAACATGAGGGGGAACTTCTTTACTCAGAGAGTGGTAGCCGTGTGGAATGAGCTTTCAGGAGAAATAGTGGCGGCAGAGTCAATTGTATTATTTAAGAAAAGGTTGGACAGGTATATGGATGAGAAGAAGATGGAGGGTTATGGGCATTGTGCAGGGCGGTGGGACTAGAAAGGGGTGTTTGGTTCGGTGCGGACTAGAAGGGCCTAATGGCCTGTTTCCGTGCTGTAATTGTTATGTTATGTTATGTTAAGTCCCCACCTCTCCAGAACAAGGATTCAACAGTCCCTGGATAAAGAAACACCTACCCATCTCAGTCAGGAACAGCGGGCCCATTATTCAGCATGTGTGAACCCTCTCCCTCCTCTGCCCTGGTTCTGGGTCTCTTAACTGGAGAAATTCTCCTTCCTGCCAATGCCCAGTGCAGATAAAGAAAGATCCCGTGTAAAACAGGAAGGTCCGCAGACCCAGTGGTTGAAGTGAAAACATGACACTGGAGGAACTCAGCAGGCCCAACAGTGTCTTTTATACAGCAGAGCAATGTTGGGGCTTCATCAAGGTACAAACAAAAAAAATCTGAACATAATTTAGGTTCATGTTGCTCAAACCTTGATGAAGGGCTCAAGGCCAAAGCGTTATGTAGAGAACAGCACATACTAGAAGGGCAGAAGGGCCTGTTTTCTGTGCCGATCCATTGTTCTGTCTCATCCCACTGACCTGCACCCAGTCCATACCCTCCCCCATCAACAGACCTGTCCAAACTCTTCTTAAAACTGACCCTTCAGCTCATTCCACACTCTCAGTATGAGGAAGTTCCCCCTAAACCTTTCCCCTTTCACCCTTGATCCGTGACCTCTGGTTTGTATCTCACCCACCCTCAGCGGGGAAAAAGCCAACCTACATTTACTCTGTCTGTCCCCCTTGTAATTTTAAACACCTCGATCAAATCTCCCCTCATTCTTCTACGCTCCAGGGAATAAAGTCCGTACCTATTTAACCTTTCCCTGTAACTCAGTTCCTGAAGTCTGGGCAACATCCTAGTAAATCTTCTCTGCCCTCCTCTATCTTATTGAGATCTTTCCTGTAGTTCGGTGACCAAAAATGCACACAATTCTCCAAAATTGACCTCACCAAATGTCTTGTACAACTTTACCATAACATCCCAGCTCCTGTACTCAATACTTTGATTTATGAAGGCCAAGGTGCCAAAAGCTCTCTCTACAACCCTGTCCACCTGTGATGCAACTTTCAGGGAATTATGTATCTGTATTCTCAGATCCCTCTGTTCTACCGCACTCCTCAGTGCCCAACTGTTCACCGTGTACGTCCTTTCTTGGTTCATCCTTCTAAAATGCAACACCTCACACTTGTCTGCATTAAACTCCATCAGCTATTTACCAGCCCATTCTCCCAGCGGGTCCAGATTCCTCTGCAAGCTTTTAAAAACCCCCTTGCAGATGCCAAGTCTTTGCCGTTTCTGCCGCCATGGCACCCACAGACTTTTGTGTTTCTTGCCACCCTATTTCCCACGCCCCCCACCCCTTGAGTTTTGCCTCTGGTGCCTGACACCTGCAAGTTTTTCCTTCTCGACCAAGATGCCAGTCGAAGCGCGCGACCTCCCCCCCCCACCCCCTCGCCAGCGGACACGGGAGCAGTCGCTCGGAACTCACTTGGGTGCATAGCACGTACAGACTGTCACCAGGTACCCGTTGGAGAAGGCAAAGAGGACCATGAAGAGAATGTACCAGCCGTCGTGGAGGAAGACAGTAGTCAGGTGAACACGGCCTTTCACGTTACAAAGCACGAAGAGGGGGATGAAGACTGCTCGAAGCACGGCCATCAGCGTTAGCTGACTGCTTTTCCGCGGCTGCAGGGAGGCAACAGCATCTGGTCATCGAGCATGGAAATAGGCCCTTCGGCCCAACCACCCATGCTGACCAAACTGTCCCACCCATACTAGGCCCAAGTCCCTCTAAACCCAATCCCATTCCTGGGTACGTCGCTGGCATCCCACCCACACTCATCAAACCCAGCCATGGATGGCGTAGCGGTTGGCGCCACGCTGTTACAGCACAAGCGGATTGGGAGCAGGGTTCAAATCCGGCACTGTCTGTAAGGAGTTTGCACGCACTCCCCGTGCCTACTTAGGTTCCCCCCCGGGGCTCTGGTTTCCATCCACCGTTCGAAACATACCAGGTGTGTAGGTTAATGGGGCATAATTGGGCGGCATAGGCCTGTGGGCTGGAAGGGTCTGTTATCCGACTGTTCATCAAAATTTCAGGGCCCCCCTTCCCTGTGAAGTAATTTAGTTGGTTTATTCCACACTCTCCTAACCCCCCTGGACAACTTGGGCTCCTCCTTATTAAGGATTTAGGTCTGTGGGCAGCCTTAAATGTGCTGTAGCCTGCACCAAAACCTGTCCTGTCCATGGATCTTGTCCAGATGTCCCACCCACACTTGTCCTAACCCCTCTAAATCCACCCTGTCCATGGATCCATCCAGATGTCCCACCCACACTGGTCCCCAACCCCCCTAAACCCACCCTGTCCATGGATCCATCCAGATGTCCCACCCACAGTTCCCCACCCCCCTAAATCCACCCTGTCCGTGGATGTGTCCAGATGTCCCACCCACACTGTTCCCCACCCCCCCTAAACCCACCTTGTTCATGGATCTGTCCAGCATTGCAGTAGTACCTGCCTCAACCCCCTCCTCCTACAGCCTGTTCGACCCACCCACCACCCACTTGCCCCTTAAGGTGCCGGCTTAATCTCTCACCCCACCACCCCCCCGGTAGGTTTCGAACGGTGGGAAGAAACCGGAGCCCCCAGAGGAGACCCACGCAGACATGGGGGAGACCGTAAAAACTCCTTACAGACAGCGCCAGATTGGAACCCAGGTCACAACTGTAGCAGTGCTATGCGAACCGTGCATGTTCTGCGTCTAGTTTGCATTTTCTCCTGATGTTATTCGAATAAACCCTTGTAATAAGAAAACTGCCTGACACCCTCTCAGCCATTCTCAACTGGAGGGGGTGGGGGGGGGGGCAGACAAATCTCCCCCACCGCAGGAGCCAGATCTCATTAAAGGGACACCTTCGAACTGAAATCATAACAGGTTTTTGATGTTGTTGGCAGGAGGAAAGGCCGAAAGAAACCAAAGTGGCCGGGACAGCTGGCGCAACGCTGTCCACAGCGCCAGTGACGGGGGTTCGAATCCCGCGCAGTCTGTAAGGAGTTTGTATGTTCTCCCGTGTCAGTGTGGGGTTTCCCCGGGGGGGGGCCTCCGATTTCCTCCCACCCTTCGAAACGTACCGGGGGATTATGGGATGTAAATTTTGGCAGTGCAGACACGCGGGCCGGAAGGGCCTGTTATCGCGTTGAACGTCTACATTTAAATACAACTGCTTCACAAGGAAGGGGTCCCTTAGACTTTGAATAGAGTCCTGGGGGTGGGGAGCTGCAGCCAGAGGGAAATAGCTGGTCCGGGAAACGAGGTGGGAAGAGAGGGGTGGGTGGGAATACTTACCCATGTACAGACTGCGGTAACACTGCGGCCGATCCAGTCCATCACATTGAACAGGAGGAAGCAGGCGACCAAAGTGAAGTATTCCTCTGGGCACACAGCAAAAAGGGAAAACTGAACACGACGGCGCGCAAGGCGGATCAGCGCAGACTGCTGGGCGCAACGCGAAGGGGTCTCCCACCGCCGCAGGAGGAGCACAATTTACAGAGGAGGGGGAGGCAGTAAAGAGAGGAGGATTGGCAGCAGGAGAGCTCAGCTGTGGGGTTCGTTCAGGAGCCTGATGTCTGCAGGAGGGGGGAATTAATCGGTCTTTGGGCCCGCAGGGCGGAGGGAGTCTTTGCACTTTTGCATGCGAGCCTGGGAGGAGGTGCATCTGGGGGGTGACAGCTCCTTCAGTGTGTTGGTGAGGGGAGGGGATGAGATAGAGTGCATGCAAGGTTTGCCTTGTATCCAATTCTAAACACCCCCCTCCCCGACCTCTGTCCACCTGATTCTAAACCTCCGACCCCCTGTCCACCTGACTCTAAACCCCCCCCGCCCCCTGTCCGCCTCGGACTCTAACCACCCTCCCCATCAATCCGTCTGCTCAAACCCTGGATCAGACCCCAGACTGTGACCCACTCCTGGAGATCTGTTATTCTATATATAAACCCCCCGAACCCCTGGATCAGACCCCAGCCTGTGACCCACTCCCGGGGATCTGTTATTCTATATATAAGCCCCCCGAACCCCTGGATCAGACCCCAGCCTGTGACCCACTCCCGGGGATCTGTTATTCTATATATAAGCTGCCCGAACCCCTGGATCAGATCCCAGCCTGTGACCCACTCCCGGGGATCTGTTATTCTATATATAAACCCCCCCAAGTGACCCACTGCTGAGGATGCATAATCCTGTATCTGAACCCCTCCCCAACCTTAGCTTGGATCTTGGCACCGTGGGAGTCGGCGGGGCGCCGCTGTCAGGAGTCTACGGGGCGCGCTTAGAGGCGAGCGGCCACTGGCTAATACTCACTCCACGGCCCCTCACTCGTGTGCGAGCCCACCCTCACTGTGATCACGGGGAACACAGACAAGGTGACGGTGAACACCAGGCAAACGGAGATCGCCATCATCCAGATCTAAGGGGGGGCAGTCAAAGGAGAGGTCAGTCAGCAGGGAGGAGGGACGCCGAATGTCGCCCAAACTTGGCTCGGGGGGGGGGGGGGGGCACAGGCTCACCTTCCTGAACACACTGATCACGCTGGAGCCCCTCTTCACCTCCGTGATGCAGAACTCAACATCAGCCGGCGATGTCATATTTTTCTCATCTTCTTTTATTCCTTCTAAAAAAAAGACAGAAAATCAACCAAGAGATTTGAGATTTATTGTCGGACATGTTGTCTAGATCAATAATCTAGATGATAATGTGGTGAATTGGATCAGCAAGTTTGCAGATGACACTGAGATTGGAGGCGTCGTGGATGGTGAGGGGGCTTTTCAAAGTTTGCAGAGGGATCTGGACCAGCTGGAAAAATGGCCGATGGAGTTTAATGCAGACAAGTGTGAGGTGTTGCATTTTGGAAGGACAAACCAAGGTAGGACATACACAGTAAATGGTCGGGCACTGGGGAGTGCGGTAAAACAGAGGGATCAGGGAATACAGATATATTATTCCCTGAAATGGTGTCACAGGTGGACATGGTTGTAGAGAGAGCTTTTGGCATCTTATAAATCAAAGTATTGAGTTGGGTGAGGCCAAATTTGGAGAATTGGTGCCAAGCTACAGGAAGGATATCAATAAGATAGAAAGAGGGCAGAGAAGATTTACTAGGATGTTGCCCGGACTTCAGGAACTGAGTTACAGGGAAAGGTTAAACAGGTGAGAGCTTTATTCCCTGGAGTGTAGAAGAATGAGGGGAGACTTGATTGAGGTTTACAAGATTATGAAAGGGACAGACAGAGTGGATGTGAGGAGGCTTTTTTTCACTTATATTGAGGGGAGATAACTGCGAGAGGTTATAATTTTAAGATGAAGGTGGGAAAGGTTTAGGGGAGAATATTAGACAGAAGTTCTTCACTCCAGAGAGTGGTGGGAGTGCGGAATGAGCTGCTATCTGATGCAGTGAATAGGGGCTCGATCGTGTTTTAAGAGTAAATTGGATAAATACATGGATGGGAGAGAGGCCTGGAGGGTTATGGAATGGGAGCAGATTAGTGAGACTAGAGGAATAATGTTTCAGCAGACTCGAAGGGCTGAATGGGCCGTTTTCCTGTGCGGTAGGGCATCACATACAACCCTGAGATTCCTTTTTTCCTGTGGGCGTGGCAGAATTACCACTAATTGGTAGTGCAGTGAGAACAGAGCGTGCGCCTGGTGGTGTGGATCTCGGACGGCTGCGTTGCCCATAGATCTGGTCAATGTTAGGGATGGGTTTTGCCTGCGATGTCCTGGGCTGTATCCACTACCTCTTGGAGGACTTTATGCCTAGGGGTATTGGTGTCCTCATACCAGACCGTGACGCAGCTGGTCAGCGCACTTTCCACCACATCTTTGTAGAAATTTGCCGGAGATTCTGGTGTCGTCCTGAACCTCCGCAAACTCCTGAGGAAGTAGAGGTGCTGACAAGTTTTCTTCACGACGCCATTGGTGTGTTGGGTCCAGGAAAGATCCTCTGAGATAAAGACTCCTGACAACTCGCCCTCTCCGATAGTGTAGAGGGACCTTGGGGTGAAAATCCATACATCCCCAAAGTCGCCATGCAGGTTGATAGGATATTTAAGAAGGCCGATGGGATGCTGGGCTCCATTAGTCGGGGGATTGATTCAGGAGTCGAGAGGTCATTACAACTCTCCAAATCGCTGGTGAGCCCCACTTGGAGAATTGTGTTCGGTTCTGGTCACCTCATTACAGGGAGGATGGGGAAGCTGTGAAGAGGGGGCAGAGGAGATTCACCAGGATGTTGCCTGGATTGGGGAATAAGTCTCACAAGGCAAGGTTAGCAGAGCTGGGACTTTTCTCTTTGGAGCAAAGAAGGATGAGAGGAGACTTAATAGAGGTTGACAAGATTCTGAGAGGCGTCAATAGGGTGGACGGCCAGCGCCTGTTTCCCAGGGCAGGAGCAGCGAACACCAGAGGATGTCTATACAAAGTGAAGGGAGGGAAGTTTAGGGGAGATCAGGGGTTAAGTTTTTTTTTAAAAAACACAGAGAGTAGTGGGGGCCTGGAAGACCTTGACGAGGGGTGGTGGTGGAGGCTGGAACATTTGGGACATTTAAGAGACTCTTAGACACATGGATGGAAGGAAAATAGAGGGTGGGTGTGAGGAAGGGAGGGTTTAGTTTGTAGAATGGAACGGCACAGCATCATGGACTGTACTGTCCAGTCCTAATGAAAGAGGCCCTTCTGCCCAACTTGCTGACCCAGCTAGTCCTATCTGGCTCATTACCCTGGTCCACGTGCCTGACTTTTGGAATGTTCTAGTTATCCCTGTTCTAACCCCAGCTCAGGTACCAGGGCTGGAACTGACTCTTGTATTTAATATTTATTTGTGACAGATTATGTTATACTTTATAGATATGTTTTTGGAGGAGATAGATTGTGGGGTTTTTAGTGCAGGTCACAAACAGATATAAACACTTCTAAACAGATCTATTTTAAAATGCAAGAGTTGTGAATAAGGCAGTGCCTATAAGTCGGCAAAGACAATGGACTTCTGTGCTGGAGATTTTCAAAACGAGATGCAAATGGAAGGGCCCATCTCAGGAAACTGATAAGATCTCTCAATGGAGGGGGGGGGTTGCAAACTGTCTTGGTGGAGTTTCTGTTCTAGGAGGGTCGCATGGTTTTGCAAGCAGAGAGAGTCAAACAGGCTTTTCTCAGTGTGTGAGAGAGAGAGTGAGAGTGTGCTGGTTTTCTGCAGTGGCCTTTGGAAGCCCCATTTTGAAGAAGGGTGGTGAGTTCAGCCTGTTCTAAGCCCTTGTGGCCCATACAAGAGATGGCTGGATGCATAATGTTTCGCCTGAGATAAGGGAAACAGAAAAGGAATTCTGTGGTGACCTGAAAGGAAGAGGTTATCATCTGGAAAACCCTGATGGGGCAAATTTCTTTGGGAAGATACTGAAGTGGCTGATCAGAAGGAATTAGTTTGTGGGCATCCAACGAACTACAAATCTCTCTCTGAAAACCGACAAGAACCTTCCTGAGTGGTAACCATTTACCTTTCAAGCACCAAAGCCTGGTGAACTTCATAAGAATTGCCTGATATTGGTGAACTTGGAGAAATGAGAAGTGAGATTGGACTGTGAATCAAAGAATTTTTCTGAACTTACATACATGTGCGCTTAGAATTAGAAGGGGGTTAAGTTAATAGTGATAAGTTAAAGTTTGATCCTGTTTTTATGTTTAAAGTAAATTTTGTTTAAGTGACCATTGGTGATCTTGGTGAATTTCTATTGCTCCTGGGCTTTGGGGTCCTCTTGGCCCGTAACAAGGTAAAATATTTGTGTATTGTGTGTCTGGGTGTGAGTCTGCTGTTTTGCACCGAGGACCGGAGGTCGCGGTTTCATCGGGTTGCAATTGTACAATCGGCTGACGATAAATGTGACTCATTGTGGTGAGGTAGAAATGCAACGGTGGAAAAACTCAGCAGGTCAAACAGCGCTCTCTTTACCGTTCCTAGACAGAGGAGGCCATTTGACCTGCTCGCTTCTTCCAGTGCTGCGTTTCTACTTGCCAAGGCGTCTGCGGACTTCTGCTTTTTTACGACTTACTTTGATAAAGTAGCTCAGCATTGCTTTCCGCCTCAGAGTGTTTCTGCTTGCTTTTACTGAAGTGATATTTCGCAAACTCCTGCAACAGGGATAACAGGCATGTCATAAAGAGTTTCCGGTCCTATCCCCCAAGTTCAATGCACAAATGAGCTGAGATTCCACAGCCGCACAGGTACCTGACTACGTCGGCGGACCTGCGAGGGGGCTCAGCAGCTGAAGGACCCGCATAGGCTGCAGGCGACTTGAAGGACCTGTGTGGTCTTGCAGGAGCTTGTCTCAAGGGGGGCCAGGCTATGGGAGCTGGGACTCAAGAGGGCTTCCTGATCACACCGGAGGTCCGGACCGGAGCCTGGGTGGCCGGAAGGAAATCCACAGACACTCGGTGACTCTGAAGGAATTATCTTTTGCTCCCCTTTCTCCTATTGTTAGGGGCAACATTCGCAGCAATTCCTTGTCTGGTGCACAGCAGGGAAACGTTGAAGTATATCGTGTACGTTACATTTTTCATGAATTATTACATGACAATAAAAGGAACCTTTGAACTAGGTTTGAGGGGCTGTGGATGGAGGTGAAGGTTACAATAGGATATTGACAGGACGCAGTCAGGCAGAAAAGTGGCAGATGCAGTTCAATCAGGATTAGGGCGAGGTGATGCATTTGGGAAGGTCAAACCAGAGGCTGATCGGTTACTTGAGAGTGTGGGGGAACAGAGGGACCTTGGGGTCCAAATCCATACACCCCTCAAGATCGATAGGGTACACCCCTCAAGATCGATAGGGTACACCCCTCAAGATCGATAGGGTACACCCCTCAAGATCGATAGGGTACACCCCTCAAGATCGATAGGGTACACCCCTCAAGATCGATAGGGTACACCCCTCAAGATCGATAGGGTACACCCCTCAAGATCGATAGGGTACACCCCTCAAGATCGATAGGGTACACCCCTCAAGATCGATAGGGTACACCCCTCAAGATCGATAGGGTACACCCCTCAAGATCGATAGGGTACACCCCTCAAGATCGATAGGGTACACCCCTCAAGATCGATAGGGTACACCCCTCAAGATCGATAGGGTACACCCCTCAAGATCGATAGGGTACACCCCTCAAGATCGATAGGGTACACCCCTCAAGATCGATAGGGTACACCCCTCAAGATCGATAGGGTACACCCCTCAAGATCGATAGGGTACACCCCTCAAGATCGATAGGGTACACCCCTCAAGATCGATAGGGTACACCCCTCAAGATCGATAGGGTACACCCCTCAAGATCGATAGGGTACACCCCTCAAGATCGATAGGGTACACCCCTCAAGATCGATAGGGTACACCCCTCAAGATCGATAGGGTACACCCCTCAAGATCGATAGGGTACACCCCTCAAGATCGATAGGGTACACCCCTCAAGATCGATAGGGTACACCCCTCAAGATCGATAGGGTACACCCCTCAAGATCGATAGGGTACACCCCTCAAGATCGATAGGGTACACCCCTCAAGATCGATAGGGTACACCCCTCAAGATCGATAGGGTACACCCCTCAAGATCGATAGGGTACACCCCTCAAGATCGATAGGGTACACCCCTCAAGATCGATAGGGTACACCCCTCAAGATCGATAGGGTACACCCCTCAAGATCGATAGGGTACACCCCTCAAGATCGATAGGGTACACCCCTCAAGATCGATAGGGTACACCCCTCAAGATCGATAGGGTACACCCCTCAAGATCGATAGGGTACACCCCTCAAGATCGATAGGGTACACCCCTCAAGATCGATAGGGTACACCCCTCAAGATCGATAGGGTACACCCCTCAAGATCGATAGGGTACACCCCTCAAGATCGATAGGGTACACCCCTCAAGATCGATAGGGTACACCCCTCAAGATCGATAGGGTACACCCCTCAAGATCGATAGGGTACACCCCTCAAGATCGATAGGGTACACCCCTCAAGATCGATAGGGTACACCCCTCAAGATCGATAGGGTACACCCCTCAAGATCGATAGGGTACACCCCTCAAGATCGATAGGGTACACCCCTCAAGATCGATAGGGTACACCCCTCAAGATCGATAGGGTACACCCCTCAAGATCGATAGGGTACACCCCTCAAGATCGATAGGGTACACCCCTCAAGATCGATAGGGTACACCCCTCAAGATCGATAGGGTACACCCCTCAAGATCGATAGGGTACACCCCTCAAGATCGATAGGGTACACCCCTCAAGATCGATAGGGTACACCCCTCAAGATCGATAGGGTACACCCCTCAAGATCGATAGGGTACACCCCTCAAGATCGATAGGGTACACCCCTCAAGATCGATAGGGTACACCCCTCAAGATCGATAGGGTACACCCCTCAAGATCGATAGGGTACACCCCTCAAGATCGATAGGGTACACCCCTCAAGATCGATAGGGTACACCCCTCAAGATCGATAGGGTACACCCCTCAAGATCGATAGGGTACACCCCTCAAGATCGATAGGGTACACCCCTCAAGATCGATAGGGTACACCCCTCAAGATCGATAGGGTACACCCCTCAAGATCGATAGGGTACACCCCTCAAGATCGATAGGGTACACCCCTCAAGATCGATAGGGTACACCCCTCAAGATCGATAGGGTACACCCCTCAAGATCGATAGGGTACACCCCTCAAGATCGATAGGGTACACCCCTCAAGATCGATAGGGTACACCCCTCAAGATCGATAGGGTACACCCCTCAAGATCGATAGGGTACACCCCTCAAGATCGATAGGGTACACCCCTCAAGATCGATAGGGTACACCCCTCAAGATCGATAGGGTACACCCCTCAAGATCGATAGGGTACACCCCTCAAGATCGATAGGGTACACCCCTCAAGATCGATAGGGTACACCCCTCAAGATCGATAGGGTACACCCCTCAAGATCGATAGGGTACACCCCTCAAGATCGATAGGGTACACCCCTCAAGATCGATAGGGTACACCCCTCAAGATCGATAGGGTACACCCCTCAAGATCGATAGGGTACACCCCTCAACAAGATCGATAGGGTACACCCCTCAAGATCGATAGGGTACACCCCTCAAGATCGATAGGATACTTAGGAAGGCCGATGGGATGCTGGGCTTCATTGGGGGATTAAGTTCAGGAGTTGAGATGTCATTACAACTCTACAAATCTCTGGTGAGACCCCACTTGGGGTATTGTGTTCAGTTCTGGCCATCTCATTACAGGAAGGATGTGGACGCTGTGGAGACGGGACAGAGGAGATTCGCCAGGATGTCACCTGGATTTGGGAAACAAGTCTCACAAGGCGAGGTTAGCAGAGTTGGGACTTTTCTCTCGAGCGAAGGACAGAAGGAGACTTAATAGAGGTCGACAAGATCAGGCATCAGCAGAGTGGACGGCCAGCGCCTGTTTCCCAGGGCGGGAACAGCAAACTCCAGAGGACGTGAAGGGAGGGAAGTTAAGGGGCAAGTTGTTTTTTTTTTATATATATATACACACATAGAGTAGTGGGGGTCTGGAATGCCTTGCCAGGGGGTGGTGGAGGAGGCTGGAACATTTAAGAGTCTCTTAGACAGGCCCATGGATCGAAGAAAAATAGAGGGTTACAGGTTAGAAAAGGTTTTAGAACCCTTTTTTTTTTTAAAAAAAAAAAGGAATTTATGGGTTGGCGTAACATCCAGGGCAGAATGACCTGTACTGTGCTGTAGTTTTCTGTGAGAGCATATAGCGAATTACCTCAAAATGCAATACAGAAAAAAAGCAATTAAAAGTTTTAAAATATCCAGAGTTAGTGGAAAGGTATTTCAAATCCTTTGGTTGTCCTCAAGCACGATTCGGGTCAGCCTGGTGAATCCTCCCCCCCACCCCCCCCTAAAGTTCAACACCTCCCACATTTCGCAGCCCATTTTCCCACCGGGTCCCGATCCCTCTGCAGGTTTCCTCTCCGACTGCAGCACCAGCGGGACTTACTGATCCGCTTTGGCTTCTTGTTATTCTCAGATGGACCCTGGCGCCGATCCCCACGGGCCACAGGCCTCCAGGTCAGGAAGGCAGTCACCCACCACCGCTTTCTTGTTTCTCTTGTGAGGCCAACGTCGAGTCCCGTTTCACTATCTCACCGAGCTGCTGAACCTTCTAGACTAGCCTCGTGTGAGGGACCTTGCTGGACCAGTGGCTTTCAGACCCTTTTTCCTGCCCACCCACATATCACCCAAAGCAACCGCTTACTGATCACAGAGCTCCAGGTAGAATGTGAGTTTAGGGGGAGCGGGGGATTCTGAAGACCACTGGCATAGACCAACCATTCTCAACAGGGGGGGGGGGGGGGAAGAAGAGATCATATTAGGGAGGGCCCACGGAGTAGGGAGACTTTGAGCTGAGTCCAAGGGCATAGCCAAAAGAAAAAGGTTGAGACATCGCCCGCAGCCTTCCCCGGCAACTGACTCGGGGGAAAAAAAAACTCTCCAAGTTTGGCCTACCATACTGACTCTCCTAAATCAGTCCCTGCCTATCCAGGTACAGCAGATATCCAGGGATCGGTCTGGGTTTTCCTGATCCTCGGGGGGGGGGTGGAACTTTTAAAATTCAATTTTAAGGAAGAATTAAGAGATGAACAGGTAAATTTTGATAGTTTATTCATTAGCAAGCACAGCGCACTTCATTTACCAAACGGCAGTTTAAAAATAAATTAAACACTTCACAGTATGTTTCCCGTGATCCGAAACGCTTGGGACCAGACCAGTTCAGGTTATCCAGATTTTGCAGATAACTGAAGTTTTTTAAGCAGCCCATCTGAATACTGCCGTCCCCATCCCCATCCTCCCGGGATCCCCGCTCCTGCTTGTGAAGGGAGATTGCCTGGGTAAGGATTTGCAGTCGGGGTGCAAGGAGTTTGGATGGAGTAGGTGGGCAAGGAGCTAGGAGAGTCTGTGGCCAGTACGTTGGGATATTGAGGATCTGTGGTCGGGACGCCAGGATCTCAGACAGGTGGGCAGTTGGAGGAGCTCTGGTGAATGGGCGGCTAGGGGCGAGGATCTGCGGTTGGGAGCTTGGATGAGTACATTTCACCCATAATGATCGACTTGCACCCAGATCGGTTTGCATCCCCACATCCAGAAGGTAACCTGGACACAAGTCGAGGTCTGGCTGTAGTGCAGTTATAGAAATGTCATCTACAGCAACATTGGTACTTGAGAAAGCATAACTCCAATACATCCAGATTCTGGGCCAGGTCAGCAGGAGGACAAGGACTCAACAAACTCACCAGCTGAGGCAGCAGGAAGTAAAACACAATCGTCAATAGGATCACCAGGCAAGGCGTGATGAAGTATCCCAGCGCCATCATCTCCTTGTCTGCCCCACCTACGGAAATCGACAACTTGCATTGGTACAGGGGAGAATGCAGACGCCAGAATCCGGAGATAGACTTCAGTGGGTCAAACAGCGAGAGAGAGAGAGGGGGAGAGAGGCTGTAGGGTAGGAGATGAAATCTGAGGAATGAAGGAAACGTAGGCAAGGTCTCGCTTGACCACAGATGGCCATGGAGAGCTGCGATCCCCGAGAAAGGAGGCGATGTCAGACGTCCCAAGACGGGAGGAGGAGCTGGCGATTCATGGAGGAAGGGGGTGGGATATAATGGAAAACTATAATAGAAGAAATAATATAAAGATAGTGGGCCTTAAGGAAGATGAAGAAGGCAAGAATATGAGAGAATTTATAAAAGATTGGATCCCCAGGGTCCTAGGAAGACCAGAATTACAGGAAGAAATGGAAATAGAGAGGGCACATAGAACACTAGCCCCGAAACCACAACCGCAGCAAAAACCAAGATCCATTTTAGTAAAACTCTTAAGATATACAACAAGAGAAAATATATTGGAGAAAGCAATGAAGAAAATAAGAGAAGACAAAAAGCCACTGGAATACAAAGGTCAAAAAATTTTTTTCTATCCAGACATAAGTTTTGAACTCCTGAAGAAGAGGAAGGAGTTCAATACAGCGAAAACGATCTTATGGAAAAAAGGATATAAATTTATGCTAAAGTACCCAGCAGTACTTAAAATAGTTATTCCAGGGCAACAAAACAGGCTATTCTCGGATCCGGAGGAAGCACGAAAATTTGCAGAGGAAGGGGGCGGCTTTGCTGCAGGAGATCGGGTTGTTGAGGGTCAGGAGGGGGTGGCAGTGTAGTCAAGGGAGGCTGGCAGGTAGGTCTGACTCTCACCAAAGGCTCCAGCCTGGAATGTCGACTATTTTTATTTAATTTTTTAAAAAAATTTAGATGTAAGGCGCAGTAACAGGCTCTTCCGGCCCACGGGCCGTGCTGCCCAATTACACCCGACTGACCTAAAACCTCGGTACATTTTGGAGGGTGGGAAGAAACCAGAGCCCCCCCACCCCCCCCCCCGGGAACACCCACTCAGACATGGGAAAAACGTGCAAACTCCTCACAGATGTGCGGGATTCAAACCCCGATCGCTGGTGCTGTAACAATATTGCGCTAACCGCGCTGCATTCAGTCTCTCCTCCGTGACCGTGCTGTGTGATATCTTCCTCAATTATTCTGCTGGTGATCAGGAATGCCAGCACAGATGGACTCTGTCCATCCAACGCACGATAGGAGATCTGGAATTAGACTGGACATACCCCGTGCATGGAGTCCGATGGTAACCAGAGCTGTATAGTCTACCCACTACTGAGAGACAGGTGGTGGGGGGGCGGGGTTGTGCATTATTCCAGCCAGACTCTGGAGGACATTCACACAGCCGTGAGAATTAGGTTGTGACCTCCAAGATAACTACAGGGAAGTAAGAAAGAGGGCAGAGATTATTTACTAGGATGTTACCCGGACGTCAGGAACTGAGTTACAGGGACAGGTTAAACAGGTTTGGACTTTATTCCCTGGAGCGTCGAAGAACGAGGGGAGATTTGAACAAGGAATTTAAAATTATGAGGAAATGTAGGTCGGCTTTTTCCTCTGAGGGTCGGTGAGATACAAACCAGAGGGGTTAAGGGTGAAGGGTTTAGGACACACATGTCAAACTCTGGCCCGTGGGCCAAATTTGGCCCGCGATATAATTATATTTGGCCCGCAAGATCATTTCAAAAATGTATTAGAGGTGGCCCGCCCTGCAGCGAGAGCTGATGCTGTTTTTTGGTAATGACACTCCCACCATCCTCCCCCTTCATTGCACATCCTTCCCCATTGTAACACGAAAAGTCTGTCGATGTCATCAGCCGGCAAGCCAGTTGGAAGGCTCCCCGCACAACCAGTCACTTCTCCCACCTGTCGAGCGGTGCGGCGGATTGGCGAGCGCCTTTGATTTCCTGTCGGCGTGACGGGCATGGCAGGCAGCGCGAGCCCCCGGGCAGCGCGAGCCCCCGGGCAGCGCGAGCCCCCGGGCAGCGCGAGCCCCCGGGCAGCGCGAGCCCCCGGGCAGCGCGAGCCCCCGGGCAGCGCGAGCCCCCGGGCAGCGCGAGCCCCCGGGCAGCGCGAGCCCCCGGGCAGCGCGAGCCCCCGGGCAGCGCGAGCCCCCGGGCAGCGCGAGCCCCCGGGCAGCGCGAGCCCCCGGGCAGCGCGAGCCCCCGGGCAGCGCGAGCCCCCGGGCAGCGCGAGCCCCCGGGCAGCGCGAGCCCCCGGGCAGCGCGAGCCCCCGGGCAGCGCGAGCCCCCGGGCAGCGCGAGCCCCCGGGCAGCGCGAGCCCCCGGGCAGCGCGAGCCCCCGGGCAGCGCGAGCCCCCGGGCAGCGCGAGCCCCCGGGCAGCGCGAGCCCCCGGGCAGCGCGAGCCCCCGGGCAGCGCGAGCCCCCGGGCAGCGCGAGCCCCCGGGCAGCGCGAGCCCCCGGGCAGCGCGAGCCCCCGGGCAGCGCGAGCCCCCGGGCAGCGCGAGCCCCCGGGCAGCGCGAGCCCCCGGGCAGCGCGAGCCCCCGGGCAGCGCGAGCCCCGCACGACTGGCACCGGACGGCCCTTCCACAGCGCGAGCGCACTTCTCCCGGACGCCACGGCCTTCAGCGCTTGCACCCGCGCGGACCCCAGGGACGGCTGATTCGGCCCTGCACGTGAAGAGAGAGATGGTGGCTGTCCGAAAAGGCTGATCGGCAGCGCGCTGGGCCTGAGTGGGTGGGTAAGCAGGGGTGGGCAGAGGGTGTAGGTGAGGAGTAATGGGCAGGGGAAGTTATGGTGGTGCGAGGGGCAGTTAGAGGGAGGGATGAGTAGAAGGAGGGGTGGATAGGGAAGAGGTAAAAGGGGAGGGGCAGGGCGAGTAGGGGAGGGGTGATTAGAGAGATGGGTAGAGGGAGGAACAGGTTGAGGGGAGAGGCAGTAGAGGGGCGTGTATAGGATGGGGTGGGTAGAGGCAGAGCGAGTGGAGTGAGGGGTGAGTAGTGGTTGGGTAAAGGACTGGTCAGGTAGAGGGATGGTGGGTCGAAGGTGAATAGAGGCCTAGAGCCTGAGGAGTGAGCAGGAAATGCTGAGTCCTGATGCAGGCCAAAATGGACACAGCCTGTGAATGCTGACTACATCTCCACAGGGACCAAATAGGTTTCCCTCAGGTCAAGCAAAGGGTGAACTTGAGCTACCTACTCCTGACCTGTAACATTATCCTCCTAAAGTTATATCCTAAAGTTTAACATTACATATGTTGAAAGAAGAGAAAACATGCAGATGTTGTTGAAAATTTTCAATAAATATTTAGTTCGGCCTTCGACTTAGTCCAAGTTTTTAATTTTGGCCCTCCGTGAATTTGAGTTTGACACCCCTGGTTTAGGAGGAACTTCTTCACAGAGAGTGGTGGGAGCTGGAATTTTAACATTGAAGAAGAATTTGGACAGGTCCATGGATGGCACGGGTGTGGAGGGCTACAGGCTGGGTCCAGGTCAGTGGGACGAGACAGACTGGAAGGGTCGAAGGGCCTGTTTCTGTGCTGTAATATTGCCAAAACAATAACCTCCAGGTGCACAGATCCCTCAGCTGGTTAACAAGATGATTTGGAAGGTGCTCGGAGTAGGGGACCACGTTCAGGAGTCGAGAGATCACGTGGCAGCTCTACTAATCTCTGCTGAGGGACCCCCCCCCCCCCCCACCACCTGGGAAGACTGTGTTCAGTTCAGGTCACCTCATTACAGGGCAGATGTGGAGAGGGGGCAGAGGAGATCGGCCAGGATTGGAGCTGGGAACTTTTCTCTCTGGAAAGAAGGAGACTTGATAGAGGTCGACAAGATTCTGAGAGGCGTCGACAGGGTGGACGGCTTCCCAGGGAACATCTCTGAAATGCAAGGGTAGAGAAGTTTAGGGGAGACGTCAGGGGTAAGCTGTGGGGGCCTGGATAGTGGGGGGAGGCTGGAACATTAGGAACATTTAAAAGACTCTTAGACAAGCTCATGGATGGAAGGGAGGTAAGGGTTAGATTGTTGAGGAGTAGGTTTTGATAGGCCGACACAACATTGTGTGCTGAAGGGCCTGGACTATGTTCTAGTTGAAGCACAACTGCTATCTGATCACCACGCCCGAGAGGGCGAATGAGGAGGCCAGTGAGAGGGGGCAGAAGAGACTCACCAGGATGTTGCCTGCAACAAGGAGGGCTTAGAGGAGCCGGGTTTCCTCTCCCTGGAATCTCTGAGGGTGGGGAGTGGGGGAGGAGGGAGTTCAATACCAGAGGGCACGGGTTTACAGTGAGAGGGGTGAAGCTGAACGGAGATTGGGGCGCCAACTTAAATATTTGTATAGCACGCACGGTAACAGGCCATTTCGGCTCACGAGCCCGTACTGCCCAATTTACACCCACAACTCCCAGCTCGTTTTGAATGGTGCCTCCCCCCTAGAGGGGGGAAACGCCCACGCAGATGACCTTAGGGACAGCGGTGTGACAGCGTGGCGCTAACCGCCTTCCCACAGAGCTTTAAAGAGGAGGTGCGCGTAATGGAACCATCTAAAAGGCATGTCGACAGGGAAGGGGGTAGAAGAAACAGGGTAGGCCCAGATGCGGGAGGGGGCAAACATGATGATTGACTTACTTATTTTGGCGAAGATGGATGCCATAACAGCGAACATCCCAGCCACTCCTTGCCCGCTCATGAAGACACTGCTGTACCTTCGAGGCAAGAGCCCAATTAAACCAAACAAGCTTCCCTGCAACACCGCCCCGAAGGCTGGAAGACAAGCCAAAAGAGGTGAGACACCTAGAAATTCCCCACCCTGACCTCTTCCCCCAGCCCCACCACCCACTAACCCAGGGCAGATGGGCAGGGTCAGCAAGGCCCCGGACCCGCCATCGCAGAGGTAGTACCAGTGGTCGAGCAGCCACACCGCAGAGAGCGCCCGGAGCGAGGGCCAGAAATACAGTCCATTTTCCAGGCACCACTGGTGCCCCCCCAACCCATCTAAACACGAATCTCGCTAGAGCATGGATCACCTCTCTCTCTTCCCCCTTCCCCATGTCTTACACTCTGATTTCTCTAAATTTCGAGGTACCAACAAAAATTCTCCCTCAAAGTCAGCAAAAAAAAAAAAACCACCAAAACCCCCGAGATACGGCACCTATGGGGGGATTGGTAGATGCTGGATAAGCACATTTTCTTGAGACTGCGAGGTGCTCCAATTTAAACTTCCAGATTTCTTAACCTATTTATTTTCTGCGATTGTTTTCCCAGTTGCTCGCATTCCGGGTAACAGGGATTTTAGTGTACTAGGACTCAGAGCCTCAAGATTCAGGAGGGAGGGGGGCAGATTTGGGGGGGTGGTGAGATGAGAAGGAACTGCTTCTCCCAGTGAACCTTTGGAATACCTCAACCTTTAGAATTATTTCTATCGTGGTAGAAGCCAATTCAATGCTGCCCAATTACACCCAAATTAACCTACGAACTCCGCACATTTAGAATGGTGGGAGGAAAACCACGCAGACACGGGGAGAATGTACAAACTCCTCACAGACAGCACCAGATTCGAACCTAGGTTGCTGTATTCTTGTCCTGTTGCCCATATTCTTTGCCCGAGGCAGCGGTCGCCTCATTGAATGCGTTGGCAATGCAGTTAGGTCAATTTTGGATTGAAGCGGAATTAGTAGGGGATGCGAAAGGGCAACAGCGACTACCCCCTGAGTTGAGCGAGGCAACCGACCACCATCACGTCAACCTTCTACAGGAGCTCTATAGAGAGCATACCGGACGGCTGCATCACCATGGGGTGCAGAGAAATGGATCAGAGGTCAATCCACAGGACCACAAGAACAGCAGAGAGGATCACTGGGGTCTCCCTCCCCCACCCTCATTGACATGATCTACGAGGGCGTGCAAAATCACTGAGGACCCCTTCCATCTTTCAGCTGCTCCCGTCGGGGAAGAGATCCAGGAGGATCAGAGTCAGTACCACCAGACTGAGGATCAGCTTCTTCCCACAGGTAGTGAGAACTTTGAACGACCAATGTCACCGCTCACACTGACCCTCCGAGACCCTCATATTCCTGAAACAATATTTATTTATTTGCATAGATTAATAATTGTCCTACATATGTATGCTTTGTCTGTATGTGTTATATCTGGGTAGGTGTCTGCGTGTTTTACACCTAGGACTAGAGAACGCTGTTTCATCGGGTTGTATTTGTAGTCAGGTGGCAATAGTTGGTTTAAGGGGGATGGGGAACTGGTGGGCAAGTGGAACAGAGTCCAGACCAATCTTGAGCTCAGCGTCTGGACAGGCTTGGTTACTTACAGTTAGTAAACCAGATGACCGACATGGTGATAATGAAAAAGTAGAGAGTAGGGATTGAGATCTTCACCATGATCACCGTCACCAGGAACAGGAACAAAATCGCAAACAGACTGCCAGCGATCCGCAGCTTCTCCGAGACCCTGGTGGGGCGAGAAATGAACAGTCTCACTTGGGCAGCAAGTCGCAAGGAGGCCGAAACCGCGCGGGTGACGTGTGGGGAAGGGATTGGAAGGGGGGGGGGGGCGGAGTCAAGGTGGTCATCTGGAGGTGATAAGCGGGAGGGAAGGGTGCGGGGAGGGATAAGGAGGGTCGAGGTGGGGGAAGGAGCAAGGAGGGAGGGGGAGGGGGAGGGCAAGGGCAGGGGGTGATGGGGTGGGAAACATAACAGCAGGAAAACCTCTAGAGAGGGAGAGCCTGGCGGAAGAGCAGGGTCCAAGTGCCAGCAGGGTATCGACGGGCCGGGTGGTGGTGTGACCAGCAAAGGGTGGGGGGGGGGCTGATTCCCCTCATACCTGGGGTACAGGAAGGAGTTGAGGCAGGTGAACAGCAGCAGGGGCAGCATGGAGAGAAGGGTCATCCAGTTCCCAAAGTGCCAGTGGTCTCTGTCTGGGCCAGTGCTGTTCTGGGACGTAGATACGTTCAAACTCAGTCGCCCCTCGAAATACTTCATCCGACCATGAAGGTGCAAAGATTAAAAACAATACAGGCGTCAGAAGAGCAAACCGCATGTCTATAGCCATAAAATAGAGGGCCCATTTAGCGCCCTCCCGTCTGTCAATAGCTGACCTATAACACCACTCCAAAAAGTTTGCTTCCTAAAGAAAGATTTAGGTTTCTGGCGGAAATCACGTGATGGAGTAGTGGCTGGTCGGGAAAACCAGCCATCTCCAAGAAAATAGAAAAAAAAGTTCGGAAAAAGCAAAGCATAACAGAAATAAAGTGCAAGAAATAGAAGATTTCTATTAGAAGAGAAAGAAGATGGCTCCCAAGGAGAAAGTAAGAACAGCTGGAAGAAGTAAAAAAAGTCACTGGTGAAGAAGGAAGAAGGCCTTACCTGCAGGAAGGAACAGGACGCTGTGATGACGAGGAGTACCCGACCCTCAAGGTTAGTACTTGCCCCAAAGAGTCGAGACCCACCAGCCAGTACACTACAAAAATGGCTCTTGGAACCAAACAAAAGTGTGCAACGCCGCATGCGTGAATGTGCGCAATCAGAGGAGAAAGAGGACACCGGCGGGAGCGGGGCTCAACAGAGGAGCAGGCTGTCACAAATCGAGCAGCCGAGAGACGCCCGACAACAGGGCTTTCAGCTAGAGGATAAAGAAGACAGCAGAAGAGGGAGTGACGGAACAGATGTGGAAGACAGACGGAGGAAAGATCGACAAGAAGACCAACATCAAGAAACACAACAGACAAGCAGCCCAAGAAACCAGCAAGAAGAGGCCCGACAAAGAGGAAAAACTCATCAGGAAAAACAGAAGAGACACAAAGAAGAAGACACAAACACAGATACAGACACAGAAGAAGAGGAAGAAAACCAAGATCTTCACAGAGAAATAGAAGGTAAAACAGATGGACAAAGAAATAAAAGATAAAACTGATGAACAGAATATAAAGTTTTTTTTGAAGAACAAATGAGATCAGTAAAAGAATGGTTATCATTAGAATTTAATGCAATTAAAAGGAAAATGAAAAGAACAGAGGATAAAATGCAAAGGTTAGAACTGGTCATGACAGAAATAGGGAAAAGAGTAGAGAATGTGGAAGAGCGGGAAACGGCTGTAGAAATGGAAGTAAACGACAAGAGGAAAATTGGAAGAAAATGACAAAAAATTAAAGAGAGACAAGAGTTGTTATCTCAGAAAATTGATATGTTGGAAAATTATAGTAGGCGAAACACCATAAAAATAGTGGGCCTGAAGGAGGGTGAAGAAGGCACAGACATGAAGGAACTTATAAAAGGATGGATCCTGAAGGTCCTGGGAACGACAGAAATGGAAATAGAAAGGGCACAGAGCACTAGCTTCGAAACCACAGACACATCAAAAACCAAGATTCATCTTAGTAAAATTTTTGAGATACACAACAAGAGAAAATATACTGGACAGGCAAGGAATAAAATTAGAGAATTTTATTCTCCAAGGGTCAAAGAATATTTTTTTATGCAGACACAAGTTTTGAACTCTTAAAGGAAGGAATTTAATACAGCGAAATCAACTTTATGGAAAAAAGGTTACAAATTCATATTAAGACATCCAGCTGTGCTTAAAATATTTATACCCGGGGAGTAAAACAGACTGTTCTCGGATCCGGAGAAAGTGCAAGAATTTGCAGAATGTTTGCAGGCCAGGAGAAGAGATGTAACAAGAATGAAGAACGGCGATAAAGTATATATAAAGATGTAAAAACAATGTATATGTAAAGAACTAAGGAGGGAAAGGAGAAGGGAAGGAAGGAAGGGGGGAAAGAGAGAGAGCTTTGTTGTGTGTTTTCTGGAGAGGGCTGGTAAAGGGGGAATAACCGTCACTGCAAAATCACTTGACGCTGTGAACAAGATCACAACCCAAATGAAAAGGCGAGTTGTGGTTGCCTGGCAAGGGGTATGGGGCAACTCCGAGAGGGGGGAACTTTGGGGTTAAGGTATTAGTGGATGTGGGAACTGCGGGGGTACTATATGTCTTAAATGTGTTGTCGTATATTAAGTGTAATAAGAGAAAACTAAGATGAGAATGGGGAAAAGGGAGATGGAGGTGGCGAAGAGATGTATGCAAGAACGTTTTAGGAAGAATTAAATCAGACATTGAAGAAAATTACAAAAAATAGCATACCAAAAAAAACCAGAGATATTTCTTTTTAGTCACATAAGAATTAGAGAGTTGGGTCTCCAATTGGATAAAGTGCAAAAGATAAATTCATGATGATGGCTTTGGCGATGGCAAAGGGATGTATGGTGTCTGCTTGGAAAATGGGGGAGAGCACGAGTGTGCAGCGGTGAACATAGAGATGCAATGGAAAAAAATAACATAATTTTAAAAATAAAGTCACAATGTTTGAGCAGGTTTGGGAACCGTACATGGAACATCGCAGAGAGAGTTTCCTTGCGACCTCCATCCCCTAAAATGAGAATGAAAATTATATGAAGACAAAACGACAGGATTCAGTGTGTTTTCAGATTCAGATGATGCATTTTTCTTGTTTGTTTTCCTTTGTGTGAAAATATTGTTTATGGTTTTATTGTGTTGTGTATGTTTAATATTTCTGGATATTGTAGGGAGGTAGGTGGAGGGGAGAGAGGGAAGGGGGGAAAAAGGGGAGAAAAGACCACTGTGTAGATCTGATGAGAAACATTTATACATATTTTGGCTGATATGGTTCACAGTGTGAAAAATAAAAAAAATTTAAAAAAGAAAGATTGGGGTTTCTGATCGACGACTTCCAGCTGAACACAGAGATCATTTCGGATTTGCTGCATCACATAGGAAGGTAGAAAAACAGTAAATTATTGAATTTGGCGCGTTTAGTCACATTCTGATGTTGACAGTTCTCTTTTCTAAACACGGAAATGCCGCGGTCATTCCATAATGAAGACCCCTCCGATATGCCGACATTGGTCGCTCACTCGGGAATGACCAAAGCTGGCATTTTTCCGGGCCAATGCGTCTTTTCACACGGCAAGCTGGCATTCCGTGAACTAAAGGGGCGCGTAACTCATCAGCGCTGGCGTCCAGTGTGTCATTTATAACGTCCCGTATTTGACCCATTTGTTCCCCCCCACCCCAAAAATAGCTCAAAAACATTCCCCCTTCGGTTTTACATGCAGGTTGAAATCAGGGCTGTAATGGTCGATCCCCGCACTTGTCGTTGTGTGGAAAAAGTGTCCAATCCATGGGGGACATGTTACTTTTATTAACACACAATTAATAGAAGAGCACAGGAAAATTGTAGCGGGAATAAAACTCACGGGTGCACAATGTATAAAAGCGCATAGGAAAAAACGCGCACAATATAATAAAACATGCGTACAATTTATAAAAGAGCGTGGAAAAATGTACTGATCGATCAAAATGAATTTCAAACCTTTTCTTTCCACTCACCTACCACCTGAAGTCATCCCTTACTGATCACCGCTACCCATCATTGGGCAGCCAGTGGTCGGTGAAGGAGCAGGGACAAACCCACAGGGCAGCTTGCTCGCAATCTGGCAGACCTTGTGCCAAATCTAGGGTTAGGGTTGGCAGTCCCACAGCAGGAGAGAGCAGGCAGCGGACTGGTGGGACAGAGGGCCACAGGAGAGAGCAGGCAGCACTTAAAATTGCACTGTGCTTGGTGAGGGTAGAGCAGTAGATGTGGTCTATGTGGATTTTAGTAAGGCATTTGACAAGGTCCCCCATGACAAACTTGTTCAGCATGAGGCAAGAGATCATGGAATCTTGGATGTATAGATCAAAAATTGGCTTGCATGTAGAAAGCAGAGAGTAGTAAAGGACAGAAAGGATTCTGCCTGGAGGTCAGCGACTAGTGGAGGGGCTGTAAGGATCTGTTCTGGGACCTCCTGCTCTTCGTGATTTTTATAAATGACCTGGATGTAGAGGCGGAAGAATGGGGCAGGAAGTTTGTGGGTGACACGAAGGTTGGAAGAGTTGTGGGTAGACAGGCTGCAGAGTTGGGTGGAAAAGTGGCAGATGGAGTTCAATCCGGATCAGTGTAAGGTGATAAATTTGGGAAGGTCAAACCAGAAGGCTGAGTACAGGGTTAATGGTCAGTTAATTAAAGAGTGTGGATGAACAGAGAGACCTTGGGGGTATAAATCCATACATCCCTTAAGATCACCGCACAGGTTGATGGGATAGTTAAGAAGGCCGATGGGACACTGGGCTTCATTAGTCGAGGGACTGAGTTCAGGAGTCGAGAGGTCACGTTGCAACTCTATAAATCTCAGGTAAGACCCCACTTGGAAAATTGTGTTCAGTTACAGGAAGGATGTGGACGCTGTGGAGAGGGGGCAGAGGAGATTCACCAGGATGTTGCATGGATTGGGAAACAAGTCTCATGAGGCAAGGTTGGCAGAGCTGGGACCTTTCTCTCTGGAGCGAAGAAGGATGAAAGGAAACTTGATGAGGTCGACAAGATTCTGAAGGGCATAGACAGGGTGGACGGACAGAGCCTGTTTCCCAGGACGAGAGTAGCAAACACCAGAGGATGTCTTTACAAAGTGCAGGGAGGGAAGTTCAGAGGTGAGGTTTTGTTTACTTTTGTGTTTTTTTTAAAAATGAGTTGTGGGGCCTCAGATGCCTTGCCAGATGAGTGGAACATTGGGTGCCATTTAAGAGACTCTTAGACAGGCCCATGGATGGATAGACTTACAGGGTAGGGAGGGTTTAGTATTTTTTTAAAGGAATATATGGGTCAGCACTACATTGGGGGCCAAAGGGCCTGTTCTATGCTGCCACGTTCTGAGCTCCTGCACTGGGCTGTCGATTTCTACGATCACTTGTGACCACCCGAATTCTGCGTCCATTTTTATCATCACGCCCCCTCAATCTTTTTAACCACCAGTATTTACATTTCAATGTACATTGTGGTAACGGGCCCTTTTGGTCCTACAAGTCCGTGCCTCCCAATCTACATGCAACTGACATATGACCCCCCCCGCCCCCCAGAGTGGGAGGAAACCAGAGCGCCCGGGGAAAACCCACACAGACAACGGAAGGGGGGTGGGGGGGATAGAGAACGTACCAATTCCTTACAGACAGCTCCAGGATTCGAACCCCAGTCGCTGGCGGTAACCGCTACGCCAAATGTACTGACCAATTGCCTCCAAAACATTAATGTTCACTAGTTTGAGTGAAGAAGCATCTCCTCATCCCAGACCCTAATTGTTCCCTTCTCCTCACCCTCAATGCCATCACTTTCAATGTTATGTCTGATCATTCTGTTGTACTTCAGGCAACCATCCCAATCTTAGTCCTGTTTGACTGGGAATAGTCATAGTCTGTCTCTCTCCTCCTCAAACCCCACCCCCCCACTCTTCGGGGTACTTACGGGAAGGGCAGTGATGAAGAAATTCCAGGGCAGCAAAGTTCCCAAGCCGAGGAAAAAGAAAATGATCTGGACGAACAAGAACCTGCAATAAAAGCAAAAGGGGTGTAACCGGAGCTTTGTGCCAGGGGAATTGGACCCTCAAAGCCCTGCCCAGGGGGCTGCCATCGAAAGCAGGCTTGCAGCACCACGGCGTGGGACAGGAGCGGCAGGCTGCAGAACGCACCGAGCTCGGAACACCAGGCCAGCCTCCCTCCCCTCCACAGACCCCCTCGGCACCCTCCCACTTGCTGAAGAAGGATCCAACACAGCCTTGATGGATTCTCCTCTCCCTCCTCCCGTCGAGAAGGCGCAAGAGTGCGCAAGCGCCCCCCCCCCCCTCCCAAATCAGGCAGAAAGACACTTTCTGCCATGAAGCCATTAGGCTCATGAATGAATCTCACATACTGCCCTTGCTTGGTATTATTTGAATCTTGAGTTTTTATTGCAAGTCTATTCTGTTGGAACCATAGAACATTACAGTACAGAGGCAGACCCTTCAGCCCTTCTAGTCTATTATTCTGCCTAGTCCCACTGACCAGCACCCAGCCCATACCCCTCCCATCCATGGACCTGTCCAAATTCTTCACAAATGTTAAAATTGAGCCGGCATTCACCTTTAACTTGTTCCACACCCCCACTGCTCCTTGTGTAGAGATCCCCCTAAACTTTCCCCTTAACCCATATCCTCTGGTTTCTATCTCACCCACCCTCAGTGGGATAAGCCGACCTACATTTACACTGTCTATCCTCCTCATAATTTTAAATACGTCAATCAAATCTCCCCTCATTCTTCTATGGTCCAGGGAATAAAGTCCGTACCTGTTTAACCTTTCTCTGTATCTCAGTTCCTGAAGTCTGGCCAACATCCTAGTAAATCTTCTCTGTCCTCTTTCCATCTTATTGTTTTCTTTCCTGTAGTTCGGTGACCAAAACGCCAAATCTGGCCCTCACCAACATCATAACATCCCAACTCCTGTTCTCAATACTTTGATTTATGAAGGTCTATGTGCCAAAAGCTCTCTCTACAACCCTGTCCACCTGTGATGCCATTTTCAGGGAATTCTGTATCTGTATCCCCAGATCCTGCTTCTCTTTCTCCTGTGCTGTAAGGGCGACTCAGTCTGATTTATGACAGGCAGAAGGTAATTTCGTGTAATATTACATGTTCTATACTATTTCATCATCATAAATGAAGCTGGAATCTCAAACCCTGTGCTGACCTTTATAAACCGACTCAACAATCTAACTCTCCCTATCTCACACCCACCCTCTATTTTCCCTTCCATCCGCATGCCCGTCTAAGAGTCTCTTAAATGCCCCCAATGTTCCAGCCTCCACCACCACGCCCCGGCAAGGCATTCCGGGCCCCCACCACTCTCTGTATTAAAAAAACTTCCCCCAATGTCTCCCCTCAACCTTCAACAGATGGTGTTTGCTGATCCCCCCCCTGGGGAAACAGGTGTTGGCCGTCCACTCTATCTACGTCTCTCAGAATCTTGTTAACCTAGATCAAGTCTCCTCTCGTCCTTCTTTGCTCCAGAGAGAAAAGCCCCAGCTCTGCCAACCTTGCCTCATGAGACTTGTTTCCCAATCCAGGCAATATCCTGGTGAATCTCCTCTACCCCCTCTCTCCCTAACCTTCCTGTAACGAGACCACCAGAATTCCAAGTGCAGCTTCAAGAGTTTTGTAGAGGTGCAACATTACCTCATCGCTCTTGAACTCAATTCCATCCACCTCCCCCCCCCCCCACGACTAATGGAGGCGGAGAGGGCGAGCAGATTCAAGTTCTTGGGAGGATCTTCCCCAGACCCAACACAACAGCAACATCGTGGAGAAAGCACGTCAGTGCCTTGACTTCCTCAGGTGTGTGCGGGTGTTCAGGACGACACCGGAAACTCCGACAAATTCCTACAAAGGTTCAGTGGAAAGTGCGCTGACCAGCTGCATCACGGGTCTGGTACCGGGACACCAATATCTCCCCCCCACCCCCCGAGCGTAAATGCCTCCAAAAGGTAGTGGACACAGCCTGAGGCAAAACCCTCCCCACCATTGAGCACATCTACGGGGAACACAGCAGCAGCGATCATCAAGGACCCACCCTACCCAGCACACACTGTTCTTGCTGCTGCCATCGGGAAAGAGGTCCAGGGGCAACAAGACACGCACTGCCAGGTTTGGGAACAGCTGTCATCCCTCCACCATCAGATTCCTCAACGACAAAACCCAATCAGGGACTCGTGCACTTTAATGATTTTTTCTCTCTCTGCATTTCAGTCAATTTGCTTACATTTCTTTATCTGTTTACACTTGGACAGTTTGTCCTCTACCAGTAATTCTGCATGACCCGCGGGAAACAGAGTCTCAGGGTTGTGTGTGACTGTAATGAAGGCCAGCCCTTCGTGACTACCTCATCAACATGTGTGGCGACCCCGAGTACTGTTAACTCGGGCAATCCTCACCACACTGCCAGCAGAGGAAGGGACAGACCCCCTCACTCCCCCCAACCAAACAAACTGAGAAGAAAACCAAAATGAATTCTTACTTGTCTTCAGGGCTGGTCTTCAGATCCATTTCTCCTGGTGCTGGGTGGTTCTTGGCAGCTGTGGGTGAGAGACTGAGATGTGGCCAAGGCTAGTCAAACCCTGCAGCTCTCGGGTGTCTCGGCCTGATCCCCACGCCTGCCTGCGCGCCCTCCCCATCGCAGCACCCACCCCTCCTGAGCAACAGCCTCGATTGACACTTATTTAAGGACTCTTTTCCACATTATTTCCACAGTTTGTTCACGCTGCCTCTTGCTTATTCTTTTCTTTTACCTGGACGCCTTTTTCCACGACCCATAAGCAGAAATCCTACCTGGCCGACAAGAAGAATCTCGGGATCATACGTGATGCCTCTGCGCGCACCCTGACAATAAATGTGAACTTTGGATGTGGGCCAACCTATCATTGTGTGCCAAAGGGGCTGTCATGTTCTATATCCTAATAGGTGACAAAAAAAGAACTGGGGGGGGGCTAGGATGCTGAGGCAGACTCGATGAAACAAATGAGCTCCGAAGGAGTAGATCTCTCATCTCTCTCGACCAGCAGCACCACCCTTCTGGTCATTTGCCAGCACGTCTTGCAGAGGAAGGCATTATTTTTTTTTTTAAATTCAACCTTAGGCAGGGCGACATACAAAATAGGTGCAGGAGATGGCCATTCATTTTGATCATCTACTCAAGACCTACCTTCTCCCCAGAAGCCCCCCCCCCCAGTCTGGTCCACTTCGCCACAAGGGCCAAATCCAACTCCCTCTTAATATCCGGCTTCAACCACTTCCTGTGGCAAATAATTTCTACAGATTCACCACTCCCTGAGAAAATTTTTTTTTCCCTCATCTCACTCCTAAAAGACCTTATCCTTAAACTGTGACCCCCCCTCCCCCGCCCCCAACTTCTGGTTTTCCCCAACATCGAGAACAACCTTCCTGTATCTGGCCTGTCCAATCCCCTAAGAATTTTATACGGTTCTATAAGATCCAGCCCCCCCCCTCCCCAATCTTGAAAGTGTAAGCCTAGTCGATCTAGCCTTCCTGGTATCGATCTAGTGAACCTTCTCTGCCCTCCCTCGAGGGCCAGCACATCTTTCCTCAGATAAGGAGACCAGAACTGCATGCAATACTGCAGTTGTAGTCGAACCTCTCAGCTCCTCTACTCAAATCCTCTTGCCACGAATGCCCATGTATCCTTCGCTTTCCTCACCGTCCGCATGCCCACTTTCAGCGACTGGTGCACAGCGACATCCGGGTCTCCTTCCTAATCGGTCACCATTTAGGTAACGATCTTCTCTCCTGTTCTTACCTCCTAAGTGGATAACCTCACATTTCTCCGCATTGCATCTGCCGTCCGTTAGCCCACTCTCCTAACTTGTCCGAGTCACCCCTGCATCCTCGACACAGCTAACCCTGCCACCTAGCTTTGGGCCCTACAGCCCAATTTACTCCCCCATTAACCCACGGCCCTACTTTTGAACGGTGAGAGGAATCCGGAGCCCCCTCCCCCTCCCCAGGGAAAACCCACGCGGACACCCCAGGTCCCGATCGCTGGCGCTGCAACTAAGGGGAGTTCCCTCGACATCCCCACCGTCTCCTATCTGGCACACATCTCCCCCACCCCCCCCCATCTTCCTGTGTTCCACATCACCCACCCTCCTAATCCTCTAGGATTCCGCTCCATAACCAGGGTGGCACGACTAGCGGTCAGTGCAGTGCTGATACAGACTGAGGCTCAGATGTGGTGGTCTGCAAGGAGTTTGCACATTCTCATCATGTCCAGGTGGGCTTCCTCCCACCATTCAAAACATAGCAGGGGTCAAATAAGGTGTAATTGGGCAGTCATCGGGATCTTGCTCCATTCCACAGACCTCTTATCCCCTGTCCCCAGAGGACCACTGTACAAAGTGAGGGGAGGAACATTCAGGGGAGACATCAGGGGTAATTTAGAGTTTTGGGTGCCTGGAATGCATAGCAGGGGATGGTGGTGGAGGCTGGAGAGGGTTACTAGCCAAGGAAGGGTTTACTACTTTTTTTGGTAGGAATATATAGGTCAGCACAACATCGAGGGCCAAAGGGCCTCCACCTCTCCTCCTCAGCCCATTTCCTCCGTTCCACATGTCAGGATGTGAATGGAACACACTAGTAAATCCACGCGTGAATGAACACGTCAAGCCCTGGCTCCGGGACCCGCGGGGACCCCTCAACCCGACTCTCCCCACCCAACCCACCGCGCGGACGGACGGAGCCGAGGTCGACGTTACCTACAAGCCGGGGCAGAGCGCAGAGAGCATGGCACGAGTTCGGAGAATGGGGTCGGTGGGCGGACGGGTTTCACTGTGTATCATGTCCGGTACGGAAGCATGGAAGGAGGGAGAAAAGCAGGGAGGGGGGAGGAGGGGAGGGGAGGGGGGGAGGAGGGGAGGGGAGGGGGGGGAGGAGGGGAGGGGAGGGGGGGGAGGGGGGGGAGGAGGGGAGGAGGGGAGGGGGGGAGGAGGGGGAGGGGGGGGAGGAGGGGAGGGGGGGAGGAGGGGAGGGGAGGGGGGGAGGAGGGGGGGGGGAGGAGCCTGGGGGCTCGAACCAGCCCCCACCCCCGCCTCTTTCTCCCTCCTCCCCCCCCCTCCGGGCCCCCCCTCCTCCCCCCCCTCTCCGGGCCCCCCTCCTCCCCCCCCCCCGGGCCCCCCTCCTCCCCCCCGCTCCGGGCCCCCCTCCTCCCCCCCGCTCCGGGCCCCCCTCCTCCCCCCCGCTCCGGGGCCCCCCTCCTCCCCCCCGCTCCGGGCCCCCCTCCTCCCCCCCGCTCCGGGCCCCCCTCCTCCCCCCCGCTCCGGGCCCCCCTCCTCCCCCCCGCTCCGGGCCCCCCTCCTCCCCCCCGCTCCGGGCCCCCCTCCTCCCCCCCGCTCCGGGCCCCCCTCCTCCCCCCCGCTCCGGGCCCCCCTCCTCCCCCCCGCTCCGGGCCCCCCTCCTCCCCTCCCGCTCCGGGCCCCCCTCCTCCCCCCCGCTCCGGGCCGGGCCTTCGTTGTGTCGCGCCTTCCCTCACCTTCTTGGCCCCGGTTCTTCCTCTCCGACTTCCGAGTCCATGAGGCGGCGGCGGCACCTCGGCCTCTCCGGCACCGGCAGGCCCGACCCCGACCCCGACCCCCACCCCAATACCAAAGCGGACTAGGACCGACCCGGAACGCCGCAGCCGGTCCGCAGTGGAGGCGGGTCAACGAGGCGGGACGGACGGAGGAGGAAGGGGGAGGAGGGAGGGAGGAGGGCCGGAGGGAGGAGGAGGGCCGGAGGGAGGGAGGAGGGCCGGAGGGAGGGAGGGAGGAGGGCCGGAGGGAGGGAGGGAGGAGGGCCGGAGGGAGGGAGGGAGGAGGGCCGGAGGGAGGGAGGGAGGAGGGCCGGAGGGAGGGAGGGAGGAGGGCCGGAGGGAGGGAGGGAGGAGGGCCGGAGGGAGGGAGGGAGGAGGGCCGGAGGGAGGGAGGGAGGAGGGCCGGAGGGAGGGAGGGAGGAGGGCCGGAGGGAGGGAGGGAGGAGGGCCGGAGGGAGGGAGGGAGGAGGGCCGGAGGGAGGGAGGGAGGAGGGCCGGAGGGAGGGAGGGAGGAGGGCCGGAGGGAGGGAGGGAGGAGGGCCGGAGGGAGGGAGGGAGGAGGGCCGGAGGGAGGGAGGGAGGAGGGCCGGAGGGAGGAGGGCCGGAGGGAGGAGGGCCGGAGGGAGGAGGGCCGGAGGGAGGGAGGGAGGAGGGCCGGAGGGAGGGAGGGAGGAGGGCCGGAGGGGAGGGAGGGAGGAGGGCCGGAGGGAGGGAGGGAGGGAGGAGGGCCGGAGGGAGGGAGGGAGGAGGGCCGGAGGGAGGGAGGGAGGAGGGCCGGAGGGAGGGAGGAGGGCCGGAGGGAGGGTGGAGGGCCGGAGGGAGGGTGGAGGGCCGGAGGGAGGGTGGAGGGCCGGAGGGAGGGAGGAGGGCCGGAGGAGGGAGGAGGGCCGGAGGGGGTGGGGGAGGGCCGGAGGGGGTGGGGGAGGGCCGGAGGGGGTGGGGGAGGGCCGGAGGGGGTGGGGGAGGGCCGGAGGGGGTGGGGGAGGCCCGGAGGGGGTGGGGGAGGCCCGGAGGGGGTGGGGGAGGGCCGGAGGGGGTGGGGGGGAGGGGGAGGGCCGGAGGGGGTGGGGGAGGGCCGGAGGGGGTGGGGGAGGGCCGGAGGGGGTGGGGGAGGGCCGGAGGGGGTGGGGGAGGGCCGGAGGGGGTGGGGGAGGGCCGGAGGGGGTGGGGAGGGCCGGAGGGGGTGGGGAGGGCCGGAGGGGGTGGGGGAGGGCCGGAGGGGGTGGGGGAGGGCCGGAGGGGGTGGGGGAGGGCCGGAGGGGGTGGGGGAGGGCCGGAGGGGGTGGGGGAGGGCCGGAGGGGGTGGGGGAGGGCCGGAGGGGGTGGGGGAGGGCCGGAGGGGGTGGGGGAGGGCCGGAGGGGGTGGGGGAGGGCCGGAGGGGGTGGGGGAGGGCCGGAGGGGGTGGGGAGGGCCGGAGGGGGTGGGGGAGGGCCGGAGGGGGTGGGGGAGGGCCGGAGGGGGTGGGGGAGGGCCGGAGGGGGTGGGGGAGGGCCGGAGGGGGGTGGGGGAGGGCCGGAGGGGGTGGGGGAGGGCCGGAGGGGGTGGGGGAGGGCCGGAGGGGGTGGGGGAGGGCCGGAGGGGGTGGGGGAGGGCCGGAGGGGTGGGGGAGGGCCGGAGGGGGTGGGGGAGGGCCGGAGGGGGTGGGGGAGGGCCGGAGGGGGTGGGGGAGGGCCGGAGGGGGTGGGGGAGGGCCGGAGGGGGTGGGGGAGGGCCGGAGGGGGTGGGGGAGGGCCGGAGGGGGTGGGGGGAGGGCCGGAGGGGGTGGGGGAGGGCGGAGGGGGTGGGGAGGGCCGGAGGGGGTGGGGGAGGGCCGGAGGGGGTGGGGGAGGGCCGGAGGGGGTGGGGGAGGGCCGGAGGGGGTGGGGGAGGGCCGGAGGGGGTGGGGGAGGGCCGGAGGGGGTGGGGGAGGGCCGGAGGGGGTGGGGAGGGCCGGAGGGGGGTGGGGGAGGGCCGGAGGGGGTGGGGGAGGGCCGGAGGGGGTGGGGGAGGGCCGGAGGGGGGTGGGGGGAGGGCCGGAGGGGGTGGGGGAGGGCCGGAGGGGGTGGGGAGGGCCGGAGGGGGTGGGGGAGGGCCGGAGGGGGTGGGGGAGGGCCGGAGGGGGTGGGGGAGGGCCGGAGGGGGTGGGGGAGGGCCGGAGGGGGTGGGGGAGGGCCGGAGGGGGTGGGGGAGGGCCGGAGGGGGTGTGGGGAGGCCCGGAGGGGGTGGGGGAGGCCTCGGAGGGGGTGGGGAGGCCCGGAGGGGGTGGGGAGGCCCGGAGGGGGTGGGGGAGGCCCGGAGGGGGTGGGGGGAGGCCCGGAGGGGGTGGGGGAGGCCCGGAGGGGGTGGGGGAGGCCCGGAGGGGGTGGGGGGAGGCCCGGAGGGGGTGGGGGAGGCCCGGAGGGGGGTGGGGGGAGGCCCGGAGGGGGTGGGGGAGGCCCGGAGGGGGAGGCCCGGAGGGGGAGGCCCGGAGGGGGGTGGGGGAGGCCCGGAGGGGGGAGGCCCGGAGGGGGAGGCCCGGAGGGGGAGGCCCGGAGGGGGAGGCCCGGAGGGGGTGGGGGAGGCCCGGAGGGGGAGGCCCGGAGGGGGAGGCCCGGAGGGGGAGGCCCCGGAGGGGGAGGCCCGGAGGGGGGAGGCCCGGAGGGGGAGGCCCGGAGGGGGAGGCCCGGAGGGGGGAGGCCCGGAGGGGGAGGCCCGGAGGGGGAGGCCCGGAGGGGGAGGCCCGGAGGGGGAGGCCCGGAGGGGGAGGCCCGGAGGGGGAGGCCCGGAGGGGGGTGCAGTCGCCCCACGATGTTATACTGATTTCCATATCAAAAAATTTATTCCTTCCTGACCCTTGATCTTTCTTCCACCATATGTCTCTGTTCCAGCCTCCCTGGCAAGGCATTCCCCACACAACTCGCCGTGCAAAAGCCCCCTGACGTTTCCCCAAAACTTCCCTCTCCCCTTTTGTACCAATGTCCTTTGTTACTCTGCGATGCCAGGTGGAACCCGGAGGAAGTATTCAAAAGCTCCAATCTCGTTATTACCCCCCCCCCCTCCTTTCCACCTCCAATCTCGTTATTACCCCTCCACCTTTCCACCTCCTCTCCTCCTCTCCCCCGGAGTCAGACACTCAGTGAGTGAATCTATGCCGCAAAGGGATGGAGGAAGGAACAGGCGGACATATCATCGCAGCCAAGTCTCCATCATCTGGTCTGATCGCCCAGAGAAGCTGAAACAATAATTTCCCGCCCAGAAATGTTTCATTCTTGGCGCGCAAAACATTTGCAACATTTCCAAAAGTAGTAATCAAAAAAAAATACAATGTAACAGTTACAAGACCTGAAACTAATTTTGACACCCAAAAGTTAAACATTTAAATTCATTCAACATTTAAGTCTGTAACACATTACACCACACCTCTTTCTATGCTGCCGGTAGACCTCACCTGTATTCTTCCTTTTATATTAATAAAGCAATTTTTTAAAAAAACATTAAGGGTTCAAAGATATACTCCCGTCGGCTTTAGTAATGAAGCGAAAACGAAATGCTGAAGTTATCAATGAAGTTTCTCAGTTCGCGCTTAATATGTGGCCTCGCCTCTTACGCTCTGCGATTGGCTGTCGGTGAGAAGGAGCGGGGGTGTGAACGTGGCCAATCATGTTACAAAGACGCAGGCGATTGGATCAGAGGATACAATCTTGGGTGGAGTGGGGGGGAGGAAACTATAACAGGGAGCGGGAATCAAAAAGTGGGAAATGATAAGAGGGCAGGATAGAGGAAATGAGAATTGATTTTCTTTCTGTGAAAGGAGACGGTGGGGGGGAGATATACAGGATAGATGTTCGCGTCGCGGTGAACGCAGCACTGTTATAACGCCAGTGATTGGGTTCGGGGTTCAAATCCCGCGCTGTCTGTGAGGAGTTTGTCCGTTCTTTCCGTGTCTGAGTGGGTTATCCCCGGGGCGGGGCTCCGGTTTCCTCCCACCCTTCAAAACGTACAAAACTTATAGGGTAATAGGGTGGCACGGCCTCGTCGGCCGGAAGGGCCTGTTACTGTGCTATAGTTCTACATTTTTTTAAAAAGAGGTAATTTTGAGGATTTGCTGGGAGTTATAATGGAGTAACCAGATCGGGGTGGGAGGGAGTAACGGATGGGGTGAGTATTGGGTGTGAAGGTGGGTCAATATGGGTGGAGTTGAGGGGTCACTTGATGGTGTAGTGGCCGGTAGGGGAACTCCAGCCCTCTCCAGAAATGTTTAAAAAAAGATTCTCTTTGGCTTGGCTTCGCGGACGAAGATTTATGGAGGGGGTAAAAAGTCCACGTCAGCTGCAGGCTCGTTTGTGGCTGACAAGTCCGATGCGGGACAGGCAGACACGATTGCAGCGGTTGCAAGGGAATATTGGTTGGTTGGGGTTGGGTGTTGGGTTTTTCCTCCTTTGCCTTTTGTCAGTGAGGTGGGCTCTGCGGTCTTCTTCAAAGGAGGTTGCTGCCCGCCAAACTGTGAGGCGCCAAGATGCACGGTTTGAGGCGTTATCAGCCCACTGGCGGTGGTCAATGTGGCAGGCACCAAGAGATTTCTTTAGGCAGTCCTTGTACCTTTTCTTTGGTGCACCTCTGTCACGGTGGCCAGTGGAGAGCTCGCCATATAATACGATCTTGGGAAGGCGATGGTCCTCCATTCTGGAGACGTGACCCATCCAGCGCAGCGCTTAAAAAAAGATAGAGAAAAACCAAAGGCACAAACAAAGTGAAAGTAAAAGTGTGGAGAAAAAGGCAGCGAAAAAAGAAAAGCCAAAAACAACGGGAAGAAGAGAAGAAGGAAAGACGTCGGAAGAAGAAGGTGAAGGCCTTACCTGTACGAGGAGGCCCGCCGTGGACAGAGAAGCCCGCTCCCTGAGGTCAGCCGAAGCCCCGAACTCGGGACTACAAAAATGGTTCATGAAGCCAAACAAAAGTGCGCAACTGCGCATGCGCGAGGATTTGCGATGCGCAAGACAAAAATAACACTGACGGGAGGGGGGACCAGCTGAGGAGTCGATCTCCACAGCTGAAACAGACAACAACAACATTACACCAAGAGGAAAACAGAAAAATAACGAGAGCAAGAAAGAAGAGAGTAAAAATAAATCAAAGAAACAACAGATGACCAACCCAGAGGAAGAAGACCAACACCAAGACACTTCTAATAAAAAATAAGAAAACCAAAAATACCAAACAAAATAAAACAAACAAGCCAACAGGAAAACCAGAAGAGACAGAGGTAAAGGACACAGATCCTGGAGTGGACACAGAAGAAGAAGAGGAAGAACACAGAGAAATGGAAGATGAAGGGAAGGGCAAGTGCATGGATATATATATTTTTAAAGAATATATGGAAATGGTAAAAGAATGGCAGTCACAAGAATTTAGTGAAATAAAAAGAAGAATTAAAAGTGCAGAAGAAAAAATGAATAGAATAGAGATGGTCATCTCAGATATAGGAAAAAGAGTGGACAATGTGGAAGAATGAGAAACAATCGTAGAAATGGAAGTAGAGAACTTAAAAGAGAAATTAGAAGAATCTAATAAAAAAATTAAAGAGACACAAGAGCTGTTAGCTCAGAAGATAGATATAATGGAAAATTATAATAGAAGAAATAATGTAAAGATAGTGAGCCTTAAGGAAGATGAAGAAGGCAAGAATATGAGAGAATTTATAAAAGATTGGATCCCCAGGGTCCTAGGAAGACCAGAATTACAGGAAGAAATGGAAATAGAAAGATAGAAAGGGCACATAGAACATTGGCCCCGAAACCACAGCCAAAGCAAAAACCAAGATCCATTTTAGTAAAATTCTTAAGATATACAGCAAGAGAAAATATATTGAAGAAAGCAATGAAGAAAATAAGAGAAGACAAAAAGCCACTGGAAAACAAAGGTCAAGAGAAGAGAAAGGAGTTTAATACAGCAAAAACGATCCTATGGAAAAAAGGATATAAATTTATGTTAAAGTACCCAGCGGGTACTTAAAATAGTTATTCCAGGGCAGCAAAACAGACTATTCTCGGATCTGGAGGAAGCATGAAAATTTGCAGAACAAGGGAACAGTGGAAGTGAGGGAATTAAAAGAGTGACCTTTGTTATATATGAAAATTGAAATCTTTTCTGGGGGGGCTGGGTGGGGAGGAGTTACAGTCACTGCAAAATCAGTTGACGCTTGTGAGTGAATTCGCAAATCCAAATGGAGAGGGGAGATGTGGTTGCCCGACAAGGGATAAAGGACAACTCAGGAAGGGGAGGGGATAATGGGGTTAAAGAAATTTTAGATAGGAGAATAAGGGAAATGTTTGATGTTTTAGAAATGTTGTCTTATAAAGTGTTCAAAACAAGAAAGCAGAAATGGATAAGAAGGAAAGGTGATGATGAGGAAATGGAAAGGGAAGATAAACAAAATATGAAATGGCTACGTTGAACTATATGACTTTAAATATTAACGGAATACATAACCAAATCAAAAGGAATAAACTGCTAAATTTACTGAAAAAAGAAAAAATTGATATACCATTCGTGCAAGAAACACATTTAACTGAAATGGAGCACAAGAAATTAAAGAGAGATTGGGTTGGACATGTAAGAGCAGCGTCATATAATTCAAAAGCTAGAGGAGTAGCTATATTAATCAGTAAAAATGTACCAATTAAAATAGAAGAGGAAATAATAGATCCAGCATGGAGATATGTAATGATAAAATGTCAGATATATTCGGAGTTTTGGAATCTACTCAATGTATATTCACCTAACGAAGAAGATCAAAAGTTTATGCAAGATATTTTTTTGAAGATAGCAGACACGCAAGGGAACTTACTAATAGGAGGGGATTTCAACCTTGATTTGGATTCAAACATGAATAAAACTGGGAAAAAAATTAACAGAAAGAACAAAGTAACCAAATTTATAATTAAATCGATGCAAGAAATGCAACTTTTGCATATATGGAGGAAACAACACCCAAAGGAAAAGGAATATTCATATTACTCGGCGAGACATAAAACATACTCAAGAATAGACCTATTCATGTTATCAGCTCGTACGCAAGACAGAGTAAGAAAAACAGAATATAAAGCTAGAATATTATGTGACGATTCACCCCTGATATTGACAATAGAGTTAGAGGATATCCCTCCAAGAATGTATAGATGGAGATTAAACTCCATGCTACTTAAAAGGTAGGATTTTAGAGAATTCATTGAAATACAAATTAAAATGTACTTTGAAATAAATATGGAATCAGTGAAAGATAAGTTATACTATGGGACGCAATGAAAGCGTTCATCAGAGGGCAAATAATAAGTTATGTAACCAAGATGAAGAAGGACTACAATCAGGAAACAGAGCAGTTGGAAAGGGAAATAGTAAATATAGAAAAAGAATTAGCAATGAAGGAAGACACAACTAAAAGAAGAGAATTGGCAGATAAGAAAATAAAATATGAAACACTACAAACATATAAGGTGAAGAAGAACATAATGAAGACAAAACAGAAATATTATGAACTAGGAGAAAAAACACACAAAATTCTAGCATGGCAGCTTAAGACAGAACAAACTAAGAGAATGGTATTGGCATCAAGGAAAAAAGACAAACGAATCACATATAATCCAACGGAGATTAATGAAAACTTCAGAGAATTCTACGAACAATTATACCAAACTGAAAACGAAGGGAAAGAAGACAAAATAGATGAATTTTTAACTAAAATTGAAATACCAAAATTACAAATAGAGGAACAAAATAAATTAACTGAACCATTTGAAATAGTAGAAATACAAGAGATAATAAAAAAAACTACCAAATAATAAAACACCAGGAGAGGATGGATTCCCAATAGAATTCTATAAAACATTTAAAGATTTATTAATTTCTCCCCTCCTGGAAGTAATCAACCAGATTGACGAAACACAAAGCTTACCAGATTCATGAAAAACAACAATAATTACAGTAATACCAAAGACAGGGAAAGATCCACTCGCACCAGCGTCATATAGACCAATATCTTGACTTCACACAGATTATAAGATAATAGCTAAACTATTAGCAAACAGATTAGCCAACTATGTACCTAAAACACTAAATCTAGACCAAACTGGATTTATTAAAAAAAGACGAACAACAGACAATATTTGCAAATTTATTAATTTAATCCATGCAGTAGAAGGGAATAAAGCTCCAACAGTAGCAGTTGCTGTAGACGCAGAGAAGGCCTTTGACAGAGTAGAATGGAATTATTTATTCAAACTATTACAAAAATTCAGTTTACCAGAGAAGTATATTAATTGGATTAAAGCATTATATAAGGGGCCATTGGCGAAAGTGACAGTAAATGGATATATATCAAAGCAATTTAACTTAAGCAGATCAACAAGGCAGGGATGCTCACTATCACCCTTATTGTTCGCGTTAGCTATAAAACCACTAGCAGAATTGATAAGAACAGAAAATAATATAAAGGGGATAAAAATAAAAGACAAGGAATATAAAATCAGTTTATTTGTGGATGATGTTATAGTATACTTAACAGAACCACAACTATCAATAAAAGAATTATATAAGAAATTGAAGGAATATGGAGAAGTGTCGGGTTACAAGATTAACGCAAATAAAAGTGAAGCAATGCCAATGAATAATGCAGATTTCTCAAAATTTAAGAAAGAATCACCATTCAGATGGCAAATGCAACCAATAAGATACCTAGGCATACAAATAAATAAAAACCTCGGCCATCTATATAAACTCAATTATTATCCACTAATGAAAAAAATTACAGGACGACTTAGAGCATTGGAAAGACTTACCACTAACACTAATAGGAAGGATAAACTGTATTAAAATGAACATTTTCCCAAGGATACAATACCTATTTCAGGCATTGCCAATACACTTGACAGAGAAATTCTTCAAGGAGTTAAAGAAAATAATAAGGAAATTTTTATGGAAAGGGGGGAAACTAAGGATAGCACTAGATAAATTAACAGAATGGTATAAACAAGGAGGCTTACAACTGCCAAACTTTAAAAATTATTATAGAGCCGCACAATTAAGATACCTATCAGATTTTTATCAAACAAGGGAAAGCCAGATTGGACTAGATTAGAACTAGATAAAATAGGGGAGAAGATACCTGAACAAAAATGGGATGAAAAATTGGTACAACGTAGGAATTCTCCAGTATGACATCATCTGCTCAATATTTGGAAGAAAATTCATGTAGAAAGGAATAAAACAAATTACCAATTACCAAAACTATTACTGACGCAAAATCAGTTAATCCCTTTTACAATAGATATCCTTTCCTTTAGAGCAGGGGTGTCAAACTCAAATTCATGGAGGGCCAAAATTTAAAACTTGGACTAAGTCGAGAGCTGAACTAAATATTTATTGAAAATTTTCAACAACATCTGCATGTTTTCTCTTCTTTCAACATATGTAATATTAAACTTTTTCTTATTAAAATAAATGTTTAATAATAGTTTTGGATAAACTCTTTCCAGAAGCATTAACAAATGAGAAATAAAATATTCAATAAATAATATTTCTCTATAGAGGATTTGTTAAATGTTGCTAATGTGCTGTCGAATAGTAAAATCTGAGGGCTATTGAGAATGTGGGAGAATAACATGATTCCTGAAACAATCAAATGGGTGACTGATTGTTGGCATGAACTCTAGCAGGGTTATTTGCCATGCCCTTTTTCCATTGGTACAGATATCCTTTGATTTACACACTTTTGAAGTTTTATGCCTAATGAGCTTATATCCAGGTGCAGGGCAATTTTTAACCAGAAATATATTTATCACTGTGACATGAAACTATTGGATGATCGTTTTATCCTGAGATTAAAGTTCATAATACTTACTCATGCCTGTGTGCGGAAGGGCGGGGTTTGCGGGCGATCGGGTTGGACAACGACGGTGTGGGGGCATCGGCTCTCGCTGCAGGGCGGCATCTCGGCGGATCAGCGGCCCCGTCACCGTGAGTCACGGATTAGCCTGCGGCAGGGAGGGGGAGTGGGCAATGGTCCTGGCGAGGTCAGGCCCGAGGCCTCCGGTTCCGGGCGCTGGGAAGCAGCCTTGGCTTCCCTTGACACCGGCCAGACCCCAAAACCAGAGTCCACGGTGAGACCCTGCAACGTAAACAGAGGAGGTGGGGGTGATTAGCAGGCTGACGCCAATGCATTCTGGGATTTGTTGTATTACTGTGCATGCGCTATACTGGTGCGGCGGCCAGCAGGCCACCTCTAATACATTTTTGAAATGATCTTGCGGGCCAAATATAATTATATTGGCCCGCGGGCCAGAGTTTGACAAGTGTGCTTTAGAGAATGGGAGGAAAAAAAGGATCAAAAGAATAGCAAATTGTTTTTCAGGAAATAAATTACTATCCTTTGAACAAATGAAGAATAAATATATAACTCAAGATACAGTGTTGGCATACTACCAACTGAAATCCTACTTGAATGACAAATTGGGAAGCATTCTGAGGTTACCAGAAGGAAGTAATTTTGAATATGTGATTACAGATACAATGATAATCAAAAAATTTATAACAAATATGTATATTAAACTGCAAGAAAAGGAGATTGAGGAAACAAATGGTAAAACTAAACAAAAATGGTAACAAGATTTAAACATAAAGATAAAGAAGGAAACATGGGAGAAGTTATGCTCTGGAACTATGAGAAATACAATAAACACGAGGTTACGTATGATACAATATAACTGGATACACAGGCTATACATTACACCTCAAAAGTTAAATAAATGGGACCCAACAGTATCTGACAGATTTTTTCGTTGTACAAAAGAAATGGGAACAACAATTCATGCAATCTGGACATGTGAGAAAGTGAAAACATTTTGGGAAGATCTAAACCAGATATTAAATAAAATTACAGAAAACAATATACTAAAAAACCCAGAGATCTTCCTCCTAAGTAACATAAAAAACAAAGAATTTGGACTTGATTTGGATGGTGCACAAAAAAGATTTGTTAGGATAGCCCTAGCCGTAGCAAAAAAATGTATTATGTCAGCCTGGAAATTAGAAGATAATTTGAGAATACAACAATGGTATATAGAAATGAATAAATGTATTCCATTAGAAAAAATAACATAGAATTTAAGAAATAATATTGCAATATTTGAACAAATATGGGAGCCATACATGAAACACAATAGAGAAAACCTACCGGGGACATCTGCCACCTAAAATGACAGAAGAAGGAAATGAAAAGAATTGACTCAGTGGAATTTCTTGTTTATTTTTATTGAGTGACATCATTGTTTGACTGGTTTAATGTATCTTAGATTCTGTACTTTAAATGAATGGGAGGGGAGGTAGGGAGGGTGGGATGGGAAGAGGGAGGGGGGGAGAAAACGACACTGTATATATTTGAGAAGCAAAATGTATGTATCTTGATCAATGTGATTTATGGTGTGAAAAATAAAAAAATTTTAAAAAATATTAGTTTTGGTAATTGGTAATTTGTTTTATTCCTTTCGACATGAATCTTCTTCCAAATGTTGAGCAGATGATGCAATACCGGTGAATTCCTACATTGCACCATTTTTTCATCCCATTTATGTAGTATATGTTCAGGTATCTTCTCCCCTATTTTATCTAGTTCTAATCTGGTCCAATCTGGATTTTTCCCTTGTTTGATAAAAATCTGATAGGTATCTTAATTGTGCAGCTCTATAATAATTCTTAAAGGTTGGTAGTTGTAAGCCTCCTTGTTTGTACCATTCTCTTAATTTAACTAGTGCTATCCTCGGTTTCCCCTCTTTCCATAAGAATTTCCTTATTATTTTCCTTAACTCCTTGAACAATTTCTCTGTTAGGTGTATTGGTAATGACTGAAATAGGTATTGTATCCTTGGGAAAATATTCATTTTAATACAGTTTATCCTTCGTATCAGTGTTAGTGGTAAGTCTTTCCAATGCTCTAAGTCGTCTTGTAATTTTTTCATTAATGGATGGTAATTGAGTTTATATAGATGGCCGAGGTTTTTATTTAGTTGTATACCTAGGAATCGCATTGCTTGTGTTTGCCATCTAAATGGCGATTCTTTCTTAAACTTTGTGAAATCCGCATTATTCATTGGCATTGCTTCACTTTAATTGTGTTGATCTTGTACCTCGATACTTGTCCATATTCCTTCAATTTCCTATATAATTCTTTTATTGATATTTCTGATTCTGTTAAGTATATTATAACGTCATCTACAAATAGACTGATTTTATATTCCTTCTCTTTTATTTTTATCCCTTTTTTTATTTTCGTTCTTATCAGTTCTGCTAGTGGTTCTATAACTAACGCGAACAGTGAGTGAGATAGTGGACATCCCTGCCTTGTTGATCTGCTTAAGTTAAATTGTTTTGATATATATCCATTTACTGTCACTTTCGCCAGTGGCCCCTTATATAATGCTTTAATCCAATTAATATATTTCTCTGGTAGGCTGAATTTTTGTAGTACTTTCAATAAATAATTCCATTCTACTCTGCCAAAGGCCTTCTCTGCATCTAAAGCAACTGCTACTGTTGGAGTTGTATTTCCTTCTACTGCATGAATTAAGTTAATAAATTTACAGATATTGTCTGTTGTTCGTCTTTTTTTAATAAATCCAGTTTAGTTTAGATTTACTATTTTTGGTACATAGTCGGCCAATCTGTTTGCTAAAAGTTTAGCTATTATCTACTTATCTGTGTTAAGTAGAGATATTGGTCTATATGACGCTGGTGCAAGTGGATCTTTCCCTGTCTTTGGTATTACTCTAATTATTGCTGTTTTGCATGAATTTGGTATGCTTTGTGTTTTATCAATCTGGTTGATTACTTCCAGGAGGGGAGGAATTAATAAGTCTTTAAATGTTTTATAGAATTCTATTGGGAATCCATCCTCTCCTGGTGTTTTATTGTTCGGTAGTTTTTTTAATATCTCCTGTAATTCTTCTATTTCAAATGGTTTTATTAATTTATTTTGCTCCTCTGTTTATAATTTCGGTAGTTCAATTTTAGTTAGAAATTCATCTATTTTGTCTTCTTTCCCTTCGTTTTCAGTTTGATATAGTTGCTCGTAGAATTCCCTGAAGTTTTCATTGATCTCCGTTGGATTATATGTAATTTGTTTGTCCTTTTTCCTTAATGTCAATACCATTCTTTTAGTTTGTTCTGTCTTAAGCTGCCATGCAAGAATTTTGTGCGTTTTTTCTCCTAGCTCATAATATTTCTGTTTTGTCTTCATTATGTTCTTCTCCAACTTATATGTTTGTAGTGTTTCATATTTTATTTTTTTATCTGCCAATTCTCTTCTTTTAGTTCTATCTTCCTTTATTGCTAATTCTTTTTCTATATTTGTTATTTCCCTTTCCAACTGTTCTGTTTCCCGATTGTAGTCTTTCTTCATCTTAGTTACATTATTTGCCCTCTGATGAACGCTTTCATTGCATCCCAGAGTGTAAACTTATCTTTCACTGATTCCATATTTATTTCAAAGTACATTTTAATTTGTCATTCAATTAATTCTCTAAAATCCTGTCTTTTAAGTAGCATGGAGTTTAATCTCCATCTATACATTCTTGGTGGGATGTCCTCTAGCTCTATTGCCAATAACAGGGGTGAGTGGTCCGATAATAGTCTAGCTTTATATTCTGTTTTCCTAACTCTCCCTTGAATGTGGGCTGATAACAGGAATAGGTCTATCCTTGAGTATGTTTTGTGTCTACCCGAATAATATGAATATTCCTTTTCCTTTGGGTGTTGTTTCCTCCATATATCCAAAAGTTGCATTTCTTGCATCGATTTAATTATAAATTTGGTTACTTTGTTCTTTCTGTTAGTTTTTTTAACAAAATTAAGGTTAAAATCCCTCCTATTAGTATGTTCCCTTGCATATCTGCTATCTTCAAAAAGATATCTTGTATAAATTTTTGATCTTCTTCATTAGGTGAATATACATTGAGTAAATTTCAAAATTCTGAATATATCTGACATTTTATCATTACATATCTCCCTGCTGGATCTATTATTTCCTCTTCTATTTTGATTGGTACATTTTTACTGATTAATATAGCTACTCCTCTGGCTTTTGAATTATATGACGCTGCTGTTACATGTCCTATCCAATCTCTCTTTAATTTCTTGTGTTCCACTTCAGTTAGATGTGTTTCTTGTACGAATGCTATATCAATTTTTTCTTTTTTCAGTAAATTTAACAGTTTCTTCCTTTTGATTTGGTTGTATTCCATTAATATTTAAAGTCATATCGTTTAACATAGTCATTTCATACTTTGTTTATCTATCTTTTCTGTTTCCTCATCACCACCTTCCCTTCTTAACCATTTCTGCTTTCTTTTTTTGAACACATTATAAGACATTTCTAAAACATAAAATATTTCCACTATTCTCATATCTAAAATTCCTTTAACCCCAATAGTCCCTCTCCTTTACGAGTTGCCCTTTGTCCCTTGTCGGGCAACCACATCTCTCCTCTCCATTTGGATTTGCGAATCTGCTCGCAAGCGTCAACTGATTTTGCAGTGACTGTTATTCTTCCCCACCCAGCCCCCCAGAAAAGATTTTAATCTTCATATATAACAAAGGTCACTCTTTTAATTCCCTCCTTACTTCCTTTCTTCCCTTACTTTCCCTTCTTAGATACATACACACATATATACCTACATACACACATACATATAGTTTGTTGTCATTTTTGTTCTTGTTACATATCTTCATCTCTCTGTCTGTTTTGTAGTTGTTCTGCAAATTTTCGTGCTTCTTCTGCATCCGAGAATAGTTTGCTTTGCTGCCCCGGAATAACTATTTTAAGTTCCGCTGGGTATTTTAACATAAATTTATAACCTTTTTTCCATAGGGTCGTTTTTGGTGCATTGAACTCCTTCCTCTTCTTCAGGAGTTCAAAACTTGGAGGGGAGTCACGTGATGGAGTAGTGGCCGGTAGGGGAACTCCAGCCCTCTCCATAAAAGTTAAAAAAAGATAGAGAAAAAACAAAGGCACAAACTTAAAAACCAAAACAAAGTGAAAGTAAAAGTGTGAAGAAAATGGCAGCGAAGAAAGAAAAACCAAAAACAACGGGAAGAAAAGAAAAGGAAAGACGTCGGAAGAAGAAGGTGAAGGCCTTACCTGTCCGAAGAGGCCCGCCGCGGAGAGAGAAGCCCGCTCCCTCAGGTCAGTGGAGGTCCCGGGCTCTGGACTACAAAAATGGCTCGCAGAGCTGAGTAAAAGTGCGCAACTGCGCATGAAAAAAAAACACTGACGGGAGGGGGGAACAGCTGCGGAGTCGATCTCCACAGCTGAGAGAGACACCTGCAGCACAGCAGCAGGTGCAGAACACAGACAATAACGACAACAAGAAAGAAGAGGGTAAAAAGAAAACAAGGAAACAACAGATGGTCAACCCAGAGGAAGAAGAAGAAGAAGAACAGAAAGAAGTGGAAGAAGAAGAGAAAAGCAAGACAATGGATGTATCTTTTTTAAAAGAATATATGGAATCAGTGAAAGAATGGCAATTACAAGAATTTAATGAGATTAAAAGAAGAATTAAGAATGCAGAAGAAAGAATGAATAAAATGGAAGTGGCCATATCAGAATTGGCAAAAAGAGTGGAAAATATGGAAAAACAAGAAACATTTGTAGATATGGAAGTAAAAGACTTAAAAAAGAAATTGGAAGAATCTAATAAAAAAGCTAAAGAAGCACAGGAGCTGTTAGCTCAGAAGATAGATATGATAGAAAACTATAATAGAAGAAATAATATAAAGATAGTGGGCCTTAAGGAAGATGAAGAAGGCAAGAATATGAGAGAATTTATAAAAGATTGGATCCCCAGGGTCCTGGGAAGACCAGAATTACAGGAAGAAATGGAAATAGAGAGGGCACATAGAACTTTAGCCCCGAAACCACAACCGCAGCAAAAACCAAGATCCATTTTAGTAAAATTCTTAAGATATACAACAAGAGAAAATATATTGGAGAAAGCAATGAAGAAAGTAAGAGAGGACAAAAAGCCACTGGAATATAAAGGTCAAAAAAATTTTTTCTATCCAGACATAAGTTTTGAACTCCTGAAGAAGAGGAAGGAGTTCAATACAGCGAAAACGATCTTATGGAAAAAAGGATATAAATTTATGTTAAGGTACCCAGCGGTACTTAAAATAATTATTCCAGGGCAACAAAACAGACTATTCTCGGATCCAGAGGAAGCAAGGAAATTTGCAGAACAACTACAAAACAAGCAGAGAGATGAAGACATGTAATAAGAGTAAAAATGACCATGATCTATATGTGTGTGTGTAAAGGGGTATATGTGTGTATATATATAGTGTGCATACATGAAAGTATCCGTATTTAGAGGAAAATATATAGAGAATAGACAAGAATTAATAAGGGAGGGAAATGGAATAGAGGGAATAAGGAGAGAATTAAAAGAGTGACCTTTGTTACATTTAAAAATTGAAATCTTTTCTGGGGGAGGCTGGGTGGGGAGGAGTTACGATCACTGCAAAATCAGCTGACGTTTGCGAGTGAATTTGCAAATCTAAATGGAGAGGGAGATGTGGTTGTCCGACAAGGGATAAAGGGCAACTCAGGAGGGGGAGGGGAGATTGGGGTTAAAGAAGTTTGAAATAGGAGAATAGGGAAAATGTTTGATGTTTTAGAAATGTTGTCTTATAAAGTGTTCAAAACAAGAAAGCAGAAATGGATAAGAAGGAAAGGTAATGATGGAGAAACGGAAAGGGAAGATAAACAAAGTATAAAATGGCTACGTGGAACTATATGACTTTAAATATTAACGGAATACATAACCAAATTAAAAGGAAGAAACTGCTAAATTTACTGAAAAAAGAAAAAATTGATATAGCATTTGTGCAAGAAACACATTTAACTGAATTGGAGCACAAGAAATTAAAGAGAGATTGGGTAGGACACGTAACAGCTGCGTCGAATAATTCAAAAGCAAGAGGAGTAGCTATATTAATTAGTAAAAATGTGCCAATTAAAATAGAAGATGAAATAATAGATCCAGCAGGGAGATATGTAATGATAAAATGTCAGATATATTCGGAGTTTTGGAATCTTTTTTTTTCTTTGGCTTGGCTTCGCGGACGAAGATTTATGGAGGGGGTAAAAAGTCCACGTCAGCTGCAGGCTCGTTTGTGGCTGACCAGTCCGATGCGGGACAGGCAGACACGATTGCAGTGGTTGCAAGGGAAAATTGGTTGGTTGGGGTTGGGTGTTGGGTTTTTCCTCCTTTGCCTTTTGTCAGTGAGGTGGGCTCTGCGGTCTTCTTCAAAGGAGGCTGCTGCCCGCCAAACTGTGAGGCGCCAAGATGCACGGTTTGAGGCGTTATCAGCCCACTGGCGGTGGTCAATGTGGCAGGCACCAAGAGATTTCTTTAGGCAGTCCTTGTACCTTTTCTTTGGTGCACCTCTGTCACGGTGGCCAGTGGAGAGCTCGCCATATAATACGATCTTGGGAAGGCGATGGTCCTCCATTCTGGAGACGTGACCCATCCAGCGCAGCTGGATCTTCAGCAGCGTGGACTCGATGCTGTCGACCTCTGCCATCTCGAGTACCTCGACGTTAGGGGTGTGAGCGCTCCAATGGATGTTGAGGATGGAGCGGAGACAACGCTGGTGGAAGCGTTCTAGGAGCCGTAGGTGGTGCCGGTAGAGGACCCATGATTCGGAGCCGAACAGGAGTGTGGGTATGACAACGGCTCTGTATACGCTTATCTTTGTGAGGTTTTTCAGTTGGTTGTTTTTCCAGACTCTTTTGTGTAGTCTTCCAAAGGCGCTATTTGCCTTGGCGAGTCTGTTGTCTATCTCATTGTCGATCCTTGCATCTGATGAAATGGTGCAGCCGAGATAGGTAAACTGGTTGACCGTTTTGAGTTTTGTGTGCCCGATGGAGATGTGGGGGGGCTGGTAGTCATGGTGGGGAGCTGGCTGATGGAGGACCTCAGTTTTCTTCAGGCTGACTTCCAGGCCAAACATTTTGGCAGTTTCCGCAAAGCAGGACGTCAAGCGCTGAAGAGCTGGCTCTGAATGGGCAACTAAAGCGGCATCATCTGCAAAGAGTAGTTCACGGACAAGAAGCGAGCTGCCCACCAGGCTCACCTTTGGAATCTACTCAACGTATATTCACCTAACGAAGAAGATCAAAAGTTTATGCAAGATATTTTTTTGAAGATAGCAGATATGCAAGGGAACATATTAATAGGAGGGGATTTCAACCTGAATTTGGATTCAAATATGGACAAAACTGGGAAAAAAATTAACAGAAAGAACAAAGTAACCAAATTTATAATTAAATTGATGGAAGAAATGCAACTTTTGGATATATGGAGGAAACAACACCCAAAGGAAAAGGAATATTCATATTACTCGGCTAGACATAAAACATACTCAAGAATAGACCTATTTTTCTCAGCCTTTGCTGGAAGAAGAGGTGCTGCTGGGCTTTCTTGATTATGGAGCTTGTGTTAAATGACCATGTGAGGTTCTCCGCCAAATGAGCTCCAAGGTGGTTGATACTCTTGACGACCTTGACGGTTGACCCGTCAATGGTCAGCAGAACGGAACCTTTTGAACACTTAATACTAATGGTTCAAATGTTCCTTTCATTGTCATGTAGGGATGCATTAAAAATGTAACGTACAAGATATACTTCGTTTGCCATAAGGAAAACAAAGAGTCTCTATGAGCATTGCCTGGCACCCCTAACAATAGGAGAAAGAGAGCACAATCAAGTCCGTCAGAGATATTGAGTGCAGTGGATCTGCCTCCAGCCTTTGTAGCTGCAGACTCCAGGTCAAACCACCTACAGGCCCAACCCTCTGATATGATCAGGATCCTTCAGTGCCCCAAGCTCTTCAGGAGTCCTTCTTTCCCTCAGTAGATTTACTCTCAACAAGAAAGCAGAAAAGACGAGCACATTTCCAATGTCATAATGTGTGAAAATAGTAAAAATTCTGCTGGACAATAAAATATTAGAGAATGTTTCTCACTGATCGCAAAGTAAAATCCACCACAGGGAAAAAAAAAGAATAGACCTATTTTTGTTATCATCTCGTATGCAAGATAGAGTAAGAAAAACAGAATATAAAGCTAGAATATTATCGGACCATTCACCCTTAATATTGACAGTAAAGTTAGAGGACATCCCTCCAAGAATGTATAGATGGAGATTAAACTCCATGTTACTCAAAATGCAGGATTTTAGAGAATTCATTGAAAGACAAATTAAAATGTATTTTGAAATAAACACGGAATCAGTGAAAGATAAGTTTATACTATGGGATGCAATGAAAGCGTTCATTAGAGGGCAAATGATAAGTTATGTAACCAAGATGAAGAAGGACTATAATCAGGAAACAGAGCAGTTGGAAAGGGAAATAGTAAATATAGAAAAAGAATTAGCAATGAAGGATGATACAATTAAAAGAAGAGAATTGGCAGATAAAAAAATAAAATATGAAACACTACAAACATATAAGGTGGTGAAGAATATAATGAAGACAAAACAGAAATATTATGAACTGGGGAAAAAACGCACAAAATTCTTGCATGGCAGCTTAAGACAGAACAAGCTAAGAAAATGGTATTGGCATCAAGGAAAAAAGACAATTTGTTTTATTTCTTTCTACATGAATCTTCTTCCAAATATTGAGTAGATGATGTAATACTGGAGAACTTCTATGTTGTACCAATTTTTCATCCCATTTATATAATATGTGTTCAGGTATCTTTTCCCCTATTTTATCTAATTCTAATCTGGTCCAATCTGGCTTTTCCCTTGTTTGATAAAAATCTGATAGGTATCTTAATTGTGCGGCTCTATAATAATTTTTAAAGTTTGGCAGTTGTAAGCCTCCTTGTTTATACCATTCTGTTAATTTATCTAGTGCTATCCTCGGTTTCCCCCCTTTCCATAAAAATTTCCTTATTATTTTCTTAAACTCCTTGAAGAATTTCTCTGTCAGTTTTATTGGCAATGCCTAAAATAGGTACAATATCCTTGGAAAAATGTTCATTTTAATACAGTTTATCCTTCCTATTAGTGTTAGTGGTAAATCTTTCCAATGCTCTAAATCGTCCTGTAATTTTTTCATTAGTGGATAATAATTGAGTTTATATAGTTGGCCGAGATTTTTATTTATTTGTACACCTAGGTATCTTATTGCTTGCATTTGCCATCTAAATGGTAATTCCTTCTTAAATTTTGAGAAATCCGCATTATTCATAGGCATTGCTTCACTTTTATTTACGTTGATCTTGTAACCCGACACTTCTCCATATTCCTTCAATTTCTTATATAATTCTTTTATTGATAGTTTGGTTCTGTTAAGTATACTATAACATCATCCGCAAATAAACTGATTTTATATTCCTTGTCTTTTATTTTTATCCCTTTTATATTATTTTCTGTTCTTAAAAATTCTGCTAATGGTTCTATAGCTAACGCAAACAATAAAGGTGATAGTGGGCATCCCTGCCGTGTTGACCTGCTTAATTTAAATTGCTTTGATACATGTCCATTTACTGTCACTTTCGCTAATGGTCCCTTATATAATGCTTTAATCCAATTAATATACTTCTCCGGTAAACTGAATTTTTGCAATACTTTGAACAAATAATTCCATTCTACTCTGTCAAAGGCCTTCTCTGCATCTAAAGCAACTGCTATTGTTGGCGCTTTATTCTCTTCTACTGCATGAATTAAGTTAATAAATTTACAAATATTGTCTGTTGTGCGTCTTTTTTTGATAAATCCAGTTTGGTCTAGATTTACCATTTTCGGTACATACTCTGCTAATCTGTTTGCTAATAGTTTAGCTATTATCTTATAATCTGTGTTAAGTAAAGATATTGGTCTATATGACGCTGGTGTGATTTAAATATAAAGATAAAAAAGGAAACATGGGAGAAGTTATGTTCTTGAACGATGAGAAATACAATAAATACGAGGTTACATATGATACAATATAACTGGATACACAGGCTATACATTACACCTCAAAAGTTAAATAAATGGGACCCAACAGTATCTGATAGATGTTTTCGATGTAAAAAAGAAATGGGAACAACAATTCATGCAATCTGGACATGTGAGAAAGTAGAAAAATTTTGGGAAGATCTAAACCAAATATTAAATAAAATTACAGAAAACAATGTACCAAAGAATCCAGAGATTTTCCTCCTAAGTAACATAAAAAACAAAGAATTTGGAATTGATTTGGAGGATGCACAAAAAAGATTTGTTAAGATAGCTCTAGCCGTAGCAAAAAAAATGTATTATGTCAACCTGGAAATCGGAAGATAATTTGACAATACAACAATGGTATATAGAAATGAATAAATGTATTCCATTGGAAAAAATAACATATAGTTTAAGAAATAATATTGAAATATTTGAACAAATATGGGAGCCTTACATGAAACACAATAGCGAAAACCTACCGGGGACATTCACTACCTAAATTAATGAAAGGAGAAGGAAATGAAAAGAATTGACTCAGTGGAATTTCTTGTTTATTTTTATTGAATGACAACATTGTTTGACTGGTTTAATGTATCCTAGATTTTGTACTTTAAATGGACGGGAGGGGGGAGGTAGGGAGGGTGGGATGGGAGGAAGGAGGTGGGGGGGAGAAAATGGCACTGTATATATTTGAAAAGGAAAAAGTATGTATCATGGTTAATGTCGTTTATGGTGTGAAAAATAAAAAATTTTAAAAAAAAGGAGTTCAAAACTTATATCTGGATAGAAAAAAAGTTTTTGACCCTTGTATTCCAGTGGTTTTTTGTCTTCTCTTATTTTTTTCATTGCCTTCTCCAATATATTTTCTCTTGTTGTATATCTTAGGAATTTTACTAGAATGGATCTTGGTTTTTGTTTTGTCTGTGGTTTAGGGGCTAATGTTCTGTGTGCCCTTTCTATTTCAATTTCTTCATGTAATTCTGGTCTTCCTAGGACCCTGGGGATCCATTCTTTTATAAATTCTCTCATATTCTTGCCTTCTTCATCTTCCTTAAGGTCCACTATCTTTATATTTTTTCTTCTATTATAATTTTCCATTATATCTATCTTTTGAGCTAACAGCTCTTGTGTCTCTTTAACTTTTTTATCAGATTCTTCTAATTTCTTTTTTAAGTCATCTACCTCCATTTCTATGGCTGTTTCTCGTTTTTCCACATTGTCCACTCTTTTTCCTCTATCTGTCATGATCATCTCTAATCTATTCACTTTTTCTACACTTTTTATACTTCTTTTTATTTCACTGAATTCTTGTGATTGCCATTCTTTCACTGTTTCCATATCTTTCTCTTTGGCTTGGCTTCGCGGACGAAGATTTATGGAGGGGGTAAAAGTCCACGTCAGCTGCAGGCTCGTTTGTGGCTGACAAGTCCGATACGGGACAGGCAGACACGGTTGCAGCGGCTGCAGGGGAATATTGGTTGGTTGGGGTTGGGTGTTGGGTTTTTCCTCCTTTGCCTTTTGTCAGTGAGGTGGGCTCTGTGGTCTTCTTCAAAGGTGGTTGCTGCCTGCCAAACTGTGAGGCGCCAAGATGCACGGTTTGAGGCGATATCAGCCCACTGGCAGTGGTCAATGTGGCAGGCACCAAGAGATTTCTTTAGGCAGTCCTTGTACCTTTTCTTTGGTGCACCTCTGTCACGGTGGCCAGTGGAGAGCTCGCCATATAACACGATCTTGGGAAGAGTCTGGAAAAACAACCAACTGAAAAACCTCACAAAGATAAGCGTATACAGAGCCGTTGTCATACCCACACTCCTGTTCGGCTCCGAATCATGGGTCCTCTACCGGCATCACCTACGGCTCCTAGAACGCTTCCACCAGCGTTGTCTCCGCTCCATCCTCAACATCCATTGGAGCGCTTTCATCCCTAACGTCGAAGTACTCGAGATGGCAGAGGTCGACAGCATCGAGTCCACGCTGCTGAAGATCCAGCTGCGCTGGGTGGGTCACGTCTCCAGAATGGAGGACCATCGCCTTCCCAAGATCGTGTTATATGGCGAGCTCTCCACTGGCCACTGTTTCCATATATTCTTTAAAAAAATATATATCCATGTACTTGCCCTTCCCTTTATCTTCCATTTCTCTGAGTTCTTCCTCTTCTTCTTCTGAGTCCATTCCAGGATCTGTGTCCTTTACCTCTGTCTCTTCTGGTTTTCTTGTTGGGTTGTTTGTTTTATTTTGTTGGGTATTTTTGTTCTTATTTTTATTAAAAGTATCTTGGTGCTGGTCTTCTTCCTCTGGGTTGGTCATCTGTTGTTTCTTTGATTTCCTATTTTTATTCTCTTCCTTCTTGTTCTCGTTATTTTCTCTGTTTTCCTGTTGAGAGTCTTGCTGTTGTGTTGTAGTTGTCTGTTTCAGCTGTGGAGATCTACTCCTCAGCTGGTCCCCCCTCCCGTCAGTGTTATTTTTGTCTTGCGCATCGCGAATCCTCGCACATGCGCGGTTGCGCACTTTTGTTTGGCTCCGTGAGCCATTTTTGTAGTCCCAAGTTTGGGGCTTCCACTGACCTCAGGGAGCAGGCTTCTCTCTCCACGGCGGGCCTCCTCGTACCGGTAAGGCCTTCACCTTCCTCCTCCGACGTCCTTCCTTCTTTTCTTCCCGTTGTTTTTGGTTTTTCTTTCTTCGCTGCCATTTTCTCCACACCTTTACTTTCACTTTGTTATGGTTTTTATGTTTGTGCCTTTGTTTTTTCTCTATCTTTTTTTTACTTTCCTGGAGAGGGCTGGAGTTCCCCTACCGGCCACTACTCCATCACGTGACTCCTCCCCTTCTGGTCTCCATATTTGAGGAAGGATATACTGGCTTTGGAGATGGTCCAGAGGAGGTTTACTAGGTTGATCCCTGGGATGAAGGGGTTGACTTATGATGAAAGATTAAATCATCTAGGATTGTATTCGCTTGAGTTCAGAAGAATGAGAGGAGATCTTATAGAAACATATAGGATTATGAAGGGTATGGATAGGATAGATGTAGGAAGGTTTTTTGAGCTGGCCGGGGGAAACTAAAACGAGAGGACACAGTCTCAAGATTCGGGGGAGTAGATTTAGGACAGAGATGAGAAAAAATAGTTTTTCCCAGAGAGTCGTGAATGTTTGGAATTCTCTAACCAGGGAAGTGTTTGAGGCTGCCTCATTAAATATATTTAAAATTCGATTAGATAAATTTTTACATGATAGAGGAATTAGGGGATATGGGGAGAAGGCAGGTAGGTGGAGTTAGGTCATAAATTAGATCAGCCATGATCGTATTGAATGGCAGAGCAGGCTCCATGGGCCATTTTTGGCTTACTCCTGTTCCTACTTCCTATGTTCCTATGAGAGAGATGAGGGGATAGAGGGAGGGAGAGAGAGATGAAGGGAGAGAGAGAGAAGGTGAAATGGGGGAGAGACCAAGAGAGAGAGAGATGGAGGGTGAGAGAAAGTGATGGGTAGAGTGAGGGAGAGTGGGGAGTCCAGAGTCGATCAGAATGTGAAAGGGTGACCAAAGGAAAGAGACAAAGTCTATCAAGCAAGGATTGAGGGTGAGAGATCGGTGAGATACAAACCATAGCTCGTGGAATAAGGGGGGAAGTTTAGGGGGAACTTCTTCCCGGCGGGGGTGTGGAACGAGCGGCAGGCTGAAGTGGTGAATGCCGGCTCAATTTTTACATTTAAGATCATTTTTTGACGGGTACCTGGATACATTAAAGGGTTAGGTAATGAGGAACGACTGTCTGCCTTGCGACTTACTCAGTGTTTAAGGGGGATCCTCGTCGAGGTGCTCAGAACGCTGAAAGGCCAAGACAGGGTAGATGTGGCGAGAATGTTTCCCACGGAGTCCAGGAAAAGGGGGAACAACTTCAGGGAAAAAGCGGGTCAATTTAAAACCGAGACGCGGAGAAATTTCAGCCAGAGGGTCGCGAGTCTGTGGATGGGCTGCCATGGAAGCGAGGTCATTGGGGGTATTTAAGGCAGGGATTTTGATTAGTCAAGCTATCAAGGGTTACGGGGTGAAAGCTGGGGAGTGGGCTGAGTGGGTGGATGGACCAGCGGGGCGGACTTGATAGGCCTCCTTCTGTTCGGGAGGGGCTCGAACCGGGGAAGGGACCGGGTGCCAGGCCGTGGGGGTAAGGCAAAGTGACCGACTAGAAGGGTCGAAGGGGCCGGTTTGTGTGCGGTAGTGCTCCATGGTTCTGCGTTGGTGGTGAGAGGTTGATGGAGAGAATCAGTGAGGAACGGAGGGAGGGACAACGAGACTGAGTGAGAGGTGGGGGGGGGGGGGGGCGGGGAGAGAGAGAAAGAGACGAAGATGGAGAGAAGAGTGAAATAAACCAGAGGGCAAAAGCGCACATCCTCTGGCACAGTGTCTGCCTCGGTTGCTAAGACACCACCGATTCCATTAAGAAAAAAAACTTATCTGCGTCAGGTAAATTCAAATAATTCTCCCCAATTATTGCAGCTTCTGAACTGAATTTTGACCAAAATAAAAGGATCGTCAGTCTTCTTTGGGCTGTGGAGATCGAGGAGGGAGTATCTCGGCCTTTTAAAAGAACTCAATATTTCAGGACAATTCTTCCTGTACTAGGAGTTCCTGTTGTGTCCGGGGTAGAGGTGGCCTGAGTTACGGATTCAACTTCTGGGCACCCATCAATCGGACTGCATTAACACCGACTTCTCCAATTGACATTAGAACACGCCCCGCTCTTCATCCTGCCCCATTTCCTTTCTTCTAGTCCTGTCTCTTTCCCCACCCCCCACCCCTCTCTCCCTTCTCCTCTCTCTCTCCCTCCTCTCTCTCTCCGCCTCTCTCTCCCCTCCTCTCTTTTTCCCCTCTCTCTCCCTCCCTCCTCTCCTCTCCCCCTCTCTCTCTCCCTCCCTCCTCTCCCCCTCTCTCTCCCCTTTCTCTCTCCTCCTCTCTCTGTCTCCTCACCTTCCCTCTCTCCTTCTCACCTTCTCTCTCTCCTGCCCTTTTACCATGCCCAGTTAACACCTTTTTTGATTCCCGCTCTCCGCTGTGGTCTCCTCTCCGTCGGAGAGACCGGGGTGCAGGGGTTGCTTCGTCGAACGCCTCGGCTCCGGCCGCCGCAGTAGCGAGGATCTCCCGGTGGCCCCGCCCATTTCAATTCCCCATCCCGTTCCCTCGCTGATGCGTCTGCCCATGGTCTCGTGCACGGCCATACTGAGACCACCCGCAAATTGGAGGAACGAACAGCCTGTCATCTTCTGCCTGGGGCCCCTCCAACCAACGGCATTAACATCGACTTCTCTGGTTTCTGTTAAACCCCCTCCCTACTTGTTCCATCTGTTCCCTTTTCCCTAGCTCTCTCTCTCCCTCTCTCTTCCCTTTTCCCTCTGTCTCTTTTCGCAGAACCAAAATCAGTTCTCACCTCTCCTCTTATCATCTCCAATCAACACCTTTTGTTGGCCTGGACCACCCCCCCCCCCCCCGCCCCGCCCAGTCTTCAGTCTTTATTCTGATGCCTTCCTGTCCTGAACTTTGAAGATTCACGGGGAATTTGGAAAAGTTGAGCCAGGCAGTCTGCATCTGTGGAGACAGAAACCGTCGACGTTTCAGGGTAGCGACCCTCTGCCCCGATGGTCCAGGGGGAGCACCACCACCTCCAGGCCACAGGGTCCCTGGGTTTGAAGCTGACCTCGGGACGTTCCTCATCGGCGGGGGACAACGGGGCAGGAGCTGGCGAGGGATCAGGTGGGATCCAGGTGAGGAGGTGGGGGCATGGGGTGGCTGAAAGAGCCAGCCGGGGGTTGGTGGGGTGCAGGAGAAAGAGCTGATGAGTGGAGATAGCCTTGGTGGGGCTGGGGCAAGATGAATTCTAACAGGAAAGGAGGGCGGCACGGTCAGCGATGTTAAGAGCGACCAGGTCCCATGTTCGAATCTGGCGCCGTTGGATAAGGAGTTTGTCAGGTCGAGTTTATTGACATCCCGGTGAAACAGCGTCCTCGGTGCATAAACACGCAGACGCACACACATACAGACACACAATACACGCGCAGTACAAGTATTTCATCTGTATAAATAAGGATTGTTTCGCGAATATGAGAGTCTCGGATGGTTAGTGTGAGCAGTTCCTTTGGCCGTCCAGCCGATGGAAGGAGCTGTTCCTCGGCCTGGTGGTCCTTTTCATAGGTCACTGAAACGAAGCATGCAGTGAGGAAAGCTCACGGCATGTTGGCCTTCATAACAAGGGGACCTGAGTAAAGGAGCAGAGAGGTCCTTCTGCAGTTGTGCAGAGCCCTGCTGAGGCCCCACTTGCAGTAATGTGGGCAGTTTTGGTCTCCAAGTTGGAGGAAGGACATTCTTGCTGATTGAGGGAGTGCAGCGTAGGGTCAGAGGTTAATTCCCGGGATGGTGGGACTGTCACATATTGGAAGATTGGAGCACCTATTGTCTGGCTCTGATCCTCCTGGATCTCTTCCCCTAAGGGAGCAGCTGAGTGGGTGGGGGTGGTCTCCTCATGATTTTGCTCACCCTCTTCAGACAACGACCATGTCAATGAGGGGGGTGAGGGAGACCCCAGTGATCCTTCTCTTGTGTTCCCACCCATTTCCCTGCAGCCTCACACAATGCGGTTTCCCTGTGGGTTTCCTCCCCAGTCTCCAGTTCCCTACCGCCCTTCAAAGCCAACTCGGGGAATGCCAGTCAATTGGGAGTAATCGGGCTGGAAGAGCTGCGGCTGTCCCTACATCAGAGAGACCAGGTGCGGACTGAGCGATTGCTTCGCCAAGCACCTTCACTCCGTCCATGCCAGTGTCAGGGATCCTGAAGCATCCAGCCCCCTTCGGTTCTGCGTTACCCTCACGCAGCCTCACTGACTGCCCCACCAAGTTCTCCCGCAGATCGGGGTGGGGGGGGGAACGACACCTGATTTTCCATCCATGCACTCTCCAGCCAGACGGCGTTAACATCGACTTGTTCGGTTTCTCTCCCCAATCACCCTTCCCCAGCCATCCTCCTCCCTCCAATCGCTGCTGTCCCCTCCCCCTCCCTTCTACACCGATCACCTCTTGCCTTCGCACCTCCCCTTCCCCCTTACTCCTTCATTCGGGCACCTGCCGACATTTTCTTGTACTTTGATGAAGGGCTCTAGCCCAAAGCAAGATTCAGATCAAGTCACTATCATTTGTCGTTCACACGGTGAAAACGAGATTGCGTGCACGTCAGGGAAGCAGATAACGCATTAAGATATCAAGACGTCTATGGGGCACTATCCACATCTATACTGGGAGTTCAGGAATTTGATGGCTCCATCAATTACCGTCAATAGGTCAGTGCTCGCCAATGGAGAGAAATTCTGCCACTCGGGCTCCACCATGATAGCAACAAACTAACTCATTGCAGAACCGGACACACGCTTGGGAAAAGTATCCACTACCTTTGGATGCCTCCGTGCCCACGTGCGAGACAACTGCCACCTCTCCACCAAGTAGAAGGTACAAGTCTACGAGGCCTGCATGCTGAGTACTCTTCTGAGGACCGTCCACGCTCGCCGCCTGCGGTAGGCTGGCTGCCTTGTCAATATTGGAGGATGGCTGATTACCCAAAGATGTCCTTACAGTGGGCTACCAGATGCTCCCCGCCCTGTCAGCCGCCCATGTCTTCGCTACAGAGACATAATCAAACGTGATCTCCAGTCATTCTACATCAACCATACTGACTGGGAGGGCCTCGCAAAAAAATCGCATGGTACGGCATTCCGTGATTTACAGTGGCACATCACAAGAAGTTCTGCGAGGGCAGAAGAGCCATGAGGCACTGTGTTTGTCTTCACTCGCAAAGGAATGGGCCATGATGCCTTGGGAGATGAAACTTTCCCACTCTGGACTTAAGGGCTCGAGTGTTTCGGTACCTCCTGCCCGACGGCAGAATAGTTTCCGCGAGGGGTGCGTGGAGCCCTTCACAGTGTTGATTGCATTTCGCCCGCCTCAAGGGTAGTATCCATCCTCCCTGTTTGGAATTGGCCTTTCCCACTGACTTCGCTACTGAGGTCCAAGGCGGTGCTGCCTCCCGAACCAGAGGTGATGAGGGAGGCTCTCACTGCATTCACCGTAGAAGTTGTGAGGGCGGCTGGTGGGTGGGAGGTGGGCGTTCCTCCACGGGAAGTCGCGGACCCTGATTGACTCTCCCTGGATTTGTGCTTACCACGTGGCATTTCCATCTGGGAGGGAGGGCCGATGGGAGGAGAAGAGGGGTTGGGGGGAGCCAGTGGGAGAACTTGAATATCGGGTGGGGTGAGGGGGAAGGGAGAGTGGCGGCCTGGAAAACTCGGTCCTCCCATTGTCGGGTTGCCCCATGGAGGACATGAGGTGTCGTCCCCGGTATGAATGTCTGCCTGCCCTTTGAAAACAATATCAAGAAAGGGGGATGAGCCCCCCTCCCTCCGCCTGCTACAGGAGCTACAAGTGGGTTGCTTGCTGGAGTTAGTCTATATGCATGAGACAATACTCTTTAGACTGTGTGTGTGAATCTCTCCAGCCCACACACATCCCCTTGGAAGGCAGAATTTCTGAATGATATTCTGTGACGTTTCACTGGCTTCAGTTCCATGTAAGGAGATGTCAGCGTGAGGCGTGGCTTTATTTTAATCCTCTGAATTGTGTGAGTGTGTGCTCGGCATTCATTCCCATCTAATTCTGTCTCCACTCGTGTCAGAGTGACTCACGCGTCTCCCCAAACCCGCCTGCCTTCCTGCAAAGCTCAGTGCACCACTCCATCGATATTCTTTTGATTCAAGAAGCCAACAGGCCCTGGGGCTAAAAATAAATACCCGCCCTGCGCTTGAGACGCCACCTCCATGAGGCCTTGGGCTGTGCTGGGCCGCGCTCTGCTGAGATGGATGGTCTGCTGGGGGAGGGGGGGTGTGCAGTAGCGGCAACACCCGAGATAGACGTGGGCATGTCCGGAAAAAAAAATGGAGGGGAGATCAGGTTTGTTGTCGTCTGATCGCTCCACTTGTCTCTCCAGTCCGCACGGCGTAACACACATACGGACAAGCACTGCCCACGCAGGACAAGTATTTCATCTGTACAAATAGGTGAATCTTGTTTTATGAAAGTGAGAGTCTCGGAGGGTGAGTGGGAGTGGTTCCTTTGGTCGCATAGTGTTCTCGCTGCCCTCTGGGAAGACGCTGTTTCTCGGCCTGGTGGCGCTGACTCTGATCCTCCTGAATCTCTTCCCCCGATGGGAGCAAGTGGAAGATGCTGTGTGTGGGGTGGAACGTGGTTTAGTGTGGACCTCACCCTCGAAAGACATTGGCCTCCTAATGTTATGGGTCCAGAGGACCCCAAAATCCAGCAGCAATAGAAATTCACCAAGACAAATGGTTACTTAAACAAAAGATGCTTTTAATTATCTTCAAACATGAAAACAGGATCAAACTTTAACTTATTATTATTAACTTAACCCCCTTCTAATTCTAAGTGCACCTGTGTGGTGGTACACCACCGGCCTCGTGCAGGGGGCAGCCTTAGTACCTGTAGGAGATAAGGGGTCAGGACAACACCTGGCCAGTTGCCAGTCAGCCTGAATGGATCAAGACCTACCCGTTCAAGTGTCAATCACCCTCCGGGATATAAGCCTGCTCCGACTTCCTGAGGCCTCACACTGAGTTGCAGCAGCCACAGCCAGGCTCGCTCTGTGGAAGTCTTTGTGGATTAAAGCCCAGTCTTTACCTTGGTCTGATTCTGTCTAACAGCACCCCACAATTTAATCCACAAAGTTTTCCCATGGCTGCCATGGAAAAACTCCTGAGCGCCGGGAGCCTCAAGGTTGACCCACGCCACCCAGAAGCCCTGACATGCTTTGAGATCTGGTATCACGCGGTCGAGGCAATCATCGAGGCACACGAGGGTAACTTCCTGGACTTCGATCGGAAGAGGTTGGTCCTACTCCGGTCAAAGCTGGGTCCCCGCACCTTCCAGGTAACCATAGGCTGCTCCATGTAAAAGAGTGCATGCAATGCACACTCTCGAGAACTTGTACAAGGCCCCCATGAATGTGGTCTGTGCAAGGTACCTTCTCAACACCCGAGCACAGCAACCTGGGGAGACGGCTGAGTCTTACCTGGGACACTTGCGAGAGTTGGCCCGACTGTGTCTGGCTGAACCTGAGATAGGTGTAGAGGAGGTTGGGAGGCTGATCCGGGACGCCTTTATCCAAGGGCTATGCTTGAGGGCCATCCGGCAGAAGCTGCTGGAAGATGATATCTATGCCCTAACCAGGACTGTGGAAGTGGTCCAAACCATGGCAGCAGCAGCCCTGCACGTCGAAGCCTTCGATTCCAGGTTCCCCCAGGCTCCCTCATGGCCCTCTCACACTGCAGCTGCACCCCCAGGCTGAGCTGGGGAGGAGAACGTCGCTGCGGCAGACGCCCAGCACCCCTGTAAGTACTGTGGGTCCTGGTGTGGGTCAGATCGACGATTGCGGCAAAACTGCCAGTATTGTTCCCGATGCGGCAAGAAAGGCCATTTTGCAAAAGTGTGCCTCTCTAAACCTGCCGGCATCTCAGCGCCCCTCTATGACCTCCCTACCTCCCCCGCGGCCCCTCCCGTGTGCGCGTGCCAGGCGGCGCCATTGTCTCCGCGACGACTTCCCCCTTCCCTGACTTCAACCGTGCAACATCCGGCCCCACCAGCGACCTTCACAGTGTGTGCCCCGAGCATCTGCACCAGCCCCCGCCCTCGCTGGTGCCGTTCACTGAGAACTACAGTAATGTCACCTCCGGCTCACGGAGTGACTTCACTTCTGGCTGACGTAACGACATCACTGTTGCTGGCCGTGATGACGTCACTTCCCCTGGCACAGCAGACACGGCTGGGGAAGGAGGCCAGCCACGCAGTGGCTCCCCACGTGCCACCACCATCTTGGATCAGGCAGTGTCCGACACAGAGGGCCCCCGACGATGTTGAGAATGACGTGGTCAACACGGGTGATGACCAGGCCACCCTACCGACGCTGCCCATGCCTCTGGGTGCCATCAGCAGCCACACCCAGTGACCAACGGCAACGTGGTCAACATGGGCGATGACCAGGCTGCCCTATCGACGCTCCCCATCCCTCTGGATAGTGACGACTCTGATTCCAAGATGGTCCTTGCCGCCTCCACGCTGACCAAGGACATTCACCACGATCTCGGGTGCTCGATGATGCGAGTCAACAGGCAGATAACAAAGTGCCTATTAGACAGTGGTAGCACCGAGACTTTCATTCACCCGAGCGTGGACCTAAGGTTAAAGGTCCACCCCACCACCTGCTCGATCGCCCTCGCCACCAAGGATAAGACTGTTAATATCCTCAGGCACTGCTCGGTCGATATAATGGTGGGAGGGGAGACTTACACAGGATTCAGGCTCCTGGTCATGTCCAAACTCTGTGCACCACTCCTCCTGAGCCTGGATTTCCAGTGCCACTTGCAGAGTGTCACCCTTGCCTTCAGGGGGCCCCATCCTCCACTCACATTGCACAGCACACCAACCTACCAGCCCTGAGGAACCTGCGGCCTCTCCACAATGCGCAACACCCCACCAGCGCTCTTTCCACATCTTGCGCTAGGCTGCAAGCCGATCGCCGCCAGAAGTAGGCACTACTGTGCTGCAGACAAGAACTTCATCAAGGCAGAGGTGCAGCAACTCCTGGCAGAAGGCGTTATAGAGCCCAGTAACACCCCTGGGAGAGCCCAAGACCTGGTGGTCAAAGGGTGAAGTAAGCCAAGGATGGTCATGGATTACAGCCAGACCATTAATTGGTACACCCAGCTGGATGCCTACCCACTGCTGAGGATTGCCAACATGGTCAATGAGATAGCCCACTCCGGGTTTTCTCCACGATTGACCTGAAGTCAGCATATCACCAAATCCCTATCCACCTGAAGGACAAGCCCTACTCCACCTTTGAGGTGGACGGGCACCTGTACCAGTTCTGCCGGGTTCCTTTTGGGGTCACGAACAGGGTCTTTGTCTTCCAGTGGGAGATGGATCGCATGGTAGACCGGCACAAGATGAAGGCAATATTCCCATATATGGATAATGTCACTATCTGCGGCCGTGACCAGCAGGACCATGACACTAACTGGAGAAATTCCTCCAGACGGCCGGAGAGCTGAACCTCACTTACAACAAGGAGAATTGTGTGTTCAGCATCACCCGCCTTGCCATCCTGGGGTACATCATGGCCCATGGAGTCGTCAGCCCAGATCCGGAAAGGATATGCCCATTAATGGAGTTACCCCTCCCCCCCCACACTAAAGGCCCTCCGCAGGTACCTGGGCCTGTTCTCTTATTACTCGCAGTGGGTCCCTCGCTTCTCAGACAAGGTCCGCCCACTGTCCCAAGCCACGACTTTTCCCCTCCCACCTGAGCGCAGGCAGCCTTCACCCGCAACAGGCAAGACATCGCAGACGGCATGATGCAGGCTGTGGATGAGGACTTCCCCTTGCAGGTGGAGAGCGATGCCTCCGAGGTGGCCCTCGCTGCTACCCTCAACCAAGGGGGGCACCCTGTCGCCTTCTTCTCCAGGACCTCCACGGCTCTGAGCTAGGGCACTCCGCCATTGAAAAGGAGGCCCAGGCAATTGTGGAAGCAGTCCGCCACTGGAGCCACTACCTGGCCGGCAGGAGATTCACACTCCTCACGGACCACAAGAGCAAGATCAAGAATGACAAGATCCTGCACTGGAGAGTCAAGCTGGCAACATACAGCTATGACATCCAGAATCGCCCCGGGAAGTTCAACGACTCCCCGATGCCCTGTCTCGCACCTGTGTGTCTATGTATGACGATAGATTGCAGGCATTGCATGAGTCCCTCTGGCATCCGGGCTTCACCCGGTGTACCATTTCGTTAAGTCCCGAAATCTGCCGTACACCATCAGGAACGTCAGGGACATGACTGAGGCCTGTTGGGCCTGTGGGGAGTGTAAACCCCACTTCTTCCGCCCTCCCCAGGCCCACGTTGTAAAGGCTACTCAGTGTTTCGAGCGTCTCGGCATGGACTTCAAATGCCCCCTGCCTTCCACAAACCGAAACGTCTTCTTCCTCAAGGTAGTGGATGAATACTCATGCTTCCCTTTCGCCATCCCTTGTCCGGATACCTTCATGGTCACTGTCACCAGGGCCTTGGGGCAGATTTTCACCATGTTTGGCTACCCCGCCTTCATCCACAGCGACCGGGGGTTTAGTTTCATGACCGACGAGCTGTGCCAGTACCTGATGGCGAGGGGCATCGCGACCAGTCGCACGACAAGCAATAACCCGAGAGGCAACGGGCAAGTGGAATGCGAGAATGGGGTGGTCTGGAAGGCAGTCCTCCTGACTCTCAGGTCAAAAGGGTGGGCTGTTGAGTACTGGCAGGACGCTCCATGTCATTAGGTCACAGCTGTGCACAGCTACCAACGAAACCCCTCACAAATGCCTGTTCTCATTCCCCAGGAGGTCAGTGACTGGAATGTCATTCCCAGCATGGCTCATGATGTCCCCAGGACCGGTGCTTCTCCGTAAGCATGTACGGACACACAAGGCCAAAGCCCTGGTAGAGCAGGTTTTCCTCCTTCATGCAAACCATAACTACGCCTATGTTAGGTTTGGCAGTGGCAGGGAGGACACCGTCTCAACCAGGGACCTGGCGCCAGCAGGAGCCATCCTCCAACCCAGGACAATGCTGACCAGGCATACATCCCCGTCCCCAGGCTGCTATGGGGCATGCAGGCATCCTTGACCACCAGGGGCCCGCTTCAGCCTTAGGAGACAAACCCGCCCCCCCACCTATCTAATATGATCCACATACATCGACCCCGGGCCCCCTGACCACCCCTCCGTGCGGCACCACACCAGCCACACACACCCCTGCCACCAGCCCCCTCACTTCCCCTCTGACCAGTGACCAGGAGCCAGTCCTACGACGGTCACAGAGACCCCGGCAGCCGCCGAATCGTCTCAACCTGTAAATATTGTAAGTACACAGTGGGTGCAATTCCTTGTTACTGCCCCTCTCTGAGACAATTTTAAAGAAGTGGGTGAATGTGGACCGGCCTACTGCAGGAGGCAACCTCTGTACCTGCAGGAGTGTAAGGGGACAGGACAACACCTGGCCGGCTGCCAATCAGTCAGCCTGAATGGATCAAGCCCCACCCGGTCGGGTGTCAATCACCCTCCGGTATATAAGCCTGTGCCGGCCTCCCAAGGCCTCACTCAGAGTTGCTGCAACCACAGCCAGCCTGTCTCTGTGGAAGTCTTTGTGGATTAAAGCCTGTTGTACAATCTTTACCTTGTGTGTGTCTGATTCTGTCTATCAGCGTACCACAACGTGTGTGTAATGTGTGTAAGTTCAGAAAAGTTCTTTGATTCACAGTCCAATCTCACTTCTCCCTCCTCCAAGTTCACTGGTATCAGGCTATTCTTATACTGTGCACAGAATTTAACATTTATAAAGTTCATCAGGCTTTAGTACTTGAAAGGTAAATAGTTACCACTCAGGAAGGTTTTTGTCAGTTTTCAGAGAGAGATTTGTTGCTCATTGGACACCCACAACTGATTTCTTCCAATCAGCCACTTCAGCGTCTTGCTGACGAAACTTGTCCCCTCAGGGTTCTTCAGGTGATAACGTCTTTCTTTCAGGTCACCACAGAGTTCCTTTTCTGTTAACCTCATTTCAAGTGAAACATTAGACAACCAGTCCTCTCCTCTTCTATGGACCACAACAGCTTTGTCCAGGCTGGACTAAGAACTGACAACCCGTCTTCCAAATGGGGGTTTTCCACAAGCTTCCCAGCTTGTCCTGTTCCAGTCTCAGCTGCAAATCTCTGCTGAACTGTATTCTCTCTCAGAGAAAAGCTTGTTTGATGCTCTCTGCTTGCAAAACTACGTGACCCTCCTAGAACAGCAAACTGCATTCAGACAGACTGCGGAACAGGTCCTGAGTTTGTTCATCTATAGCTTTCCAAAACAATAATCCATTATTCCACAGCATGTCCAATCAACACCTACTTGTGAAGTCTCTATAGGCATTCTTCAAAGTTTTTGCAAAGGCACTCGGAGCCTGGACTATCTGGCTTGACCAGAGCTCTGGCACTTTAAATGAGATCTATTTTGAAGTCTTTGTATGTGTCCTGCACTAAAAAACCTGCCACAATTTATCCCCTATAATACAATATAAAATACCACATAATCTGTCACACTATCAAGCAACCCCTTGCCATTCCCCAACAGCCACCATAACAGGACATTTTGACCTATTCTCACACTGATCACAACTGCCTGAGTTTGACCTGTGCCCCAAATGAAGAATAACTGCAAAAACAACCACGCCTTTAAAATAAAGTGGCGGGGGGTGGGGGGAGCAGTGAGTGGAGATACGGCGCTGCTCTGCAGGGTCCCAATGCCCGGTCCTGGCCAGCTTTAAGTGGCCTGTAAAAGGAGCCAATGGTGGTCCGTGCCCAAGGTGCAGTGCCTGTGCTTGACAGTCTACCACGAGGGGGTCTCAGACTCCCGGGGGAGCAGCGGACTGGTGCATGGCACCAGGGACAGGGAGAACACACCCCCCCAGTTTGACCTGCTGAGTTTCTCCACCGTCATATTTTTACACCATCCATGTGAGTCTCTTCTGCACTCTCTTGGTAGCATCCACCTCCTTCTTGCAGTGTGGTGACCAGAAATGAACACAAGTAGAGTCTAACTAAAGTCTCGTACAGATTGAACCATTACGAGTGGACTGGGCAGGGTAGATTCCCACTGGTGCTCGAGTCTCGGACACAAGGACTTGGTCTACAAGATTGAGGGCAGTTGATTAAAAGTGATGCATGTCGACATTTCTTTTTGGACTGGATTCTAGAATTCTCTGCCTCCTGATGGTGGCTGAAGGCAGAGGAAGATCACACTGTTGAAAGGTCAGGGTACTGGGGACCTGCTGAGTGGTTCTGGCAGTGTTGAGGCCAGCATAGCTTGGATGGATGGCAATGAGGAGTGAGAGGAGTCAGCTGGTTGAGTGATGCCACACCGGCAACCTTGTGTTCAACATCAGCAAAACAAAGGAACTGAATTAGGACATCAGGAGGGGGAAGCTAGGGGAGTTTGACCCAGTCCTCATTGAGGGGGCCAGCCGTAGAGAAGGTCAAGTTCCTGGGTGTCAGATTCTCCGAGGAGCCGTCCTGGGGGGCCTCCATGTCGATGCAATCACAAGGAAGGCCCGGCAGCGGCTGGACGGTGAGGATGTTTTCTATTTAAATTTAGACTAACAGGCCCTTCTGGCCCACGAGCCTGTGCTCCCCAATTAACCTACAACCCCCGGTATGTGTTGAAGGGTGGGAGGATGCCGGAGCCCCTTGGGAAAATAGTATAAATTCTGTACAGACAGCGCCAGATGTCTGGCGCTGTAACTACAGTGCGCTAACCATGCCCAAAGCCTCTTGCAAGAATCTACAGGTGTACTGTGGAGAGCATCCTGACCGGCCTCTGGTATGGAGGCGCCAATGCTCAGGACGGGAGAAAAAAAACTCCAGAGGGTCGGGGGAACCTGGCCTGCACCATCACGAACAAGAGAAAGCAGCCTCTCTCCTCAAGGGACCTCCCCAACAACCAGGCCCGTGGGCCCAACCGCACCTTCACTCTGCCACCATCGGGAAGGAGGTCTAGGAGCCTGGAGGCGGGCATCCAGCATCTATCCTCCACCACTGGAGGATGGAACCCACAGCCTCATTGGCAGACGCTCCTCGATTTACAACGGGAGAGGGAGAGATGAGTAGAGGTGGGGAGGGGGAGGAGAGAGATGGGGAGAGGGAGAGAGATGGGGAGAGGGAGAGATGGGAAGATGGAGAGAGAAAGGGGGAAATAGGTAGAGACGGGGAGGGGGAGATGGAAGGTGAGAATGGGAGAGCCTTTCCATCTCTCTAAATTGCGGCAGCGGCTGCGCTCTGGGGCTGGCGAGTGCAACCAAAGGCCAGCAGGCACCATGGCTCCAACGAGCGGATGGCAAGGGCGGCTGAAAAGGCTGGCGACCCCGCAGTGGCCCCAGCCAGCAGCCGGGTATAGCGTGCGGGGAAGAAGGGCCTCGTCATGCAGGGAAGTACCCACGTGCGGGTGTAAAAAAAGAACGGGCGGGAACAGCGGGCCTGAACCCCCGATAAAGCGCGGAGCCCAACCTGGCTACCTTCTCTCGAGTAGCATGTGGCTACAGAAGGTGCTGGGGGGAAGAAAATAATCCCCCATTAATATGCACAGCTGAAAACAAAGGGAAGGTCTGAAGCTTGAATGTAACTATGCGAGAGAGCAGCGGCCCCGCATATCTCAAACTGATCGCAATTCGGTCGGAAGTATGGATTCAAACCGTCGTAACTCTGAGAAGTTGGCTCATCGGAGGTAAGGAAGCTCTCTGCGATCTTGCCGCATAACAACGAAGCTCACAACAGCTTCACGGCCCTAAATCCTGATTGTGAACAGGAGAGCCTCGAGGGCCGACTTCATGAACACCAGTCACGCGCAGAGAAGTTGGTGGGGCTGCAAGGAGATGTTTTTGAGTGATGTTCAGTGCTTATATAACTGTTGCGGAGAGAGCGGGGGAAATTGTTTTAAATTCCATGTAAAATTGAATAAATGTTGGGTAAAAATAGCACGTCCAATTGTGGTGTGTTGAAGGTAAAAAAGCTAAACAGAGTGAGATATAAATAGGCTAAAGTTCTTAGTCTGACTGACCTGTTATGCAGTGCGCACAGTCCTGACTGTGTTGCTGCACCCGGAGATGGAGGGTGGGGGGGGGGGGGGGGGAGGTGCTGGGGATTTGTGAATGGCAGCCTGGCCCCTCGGTGTTGGAGGGGTGGGTTGAGGGGCCAAGGTTGGGGTCGGAGATGGTCAGAGATCAGCAGCTAAGGTCCCTCTGGGTGCTCTGATGTTGACTGCGTGTATCACTGCCTGCGTTTATCACTGCCTGTATGCACCACTGCCTTTCTCTTCCCCATCTCTCTCCACATCTTTCTCTCTACCCCCTTCTCCCTTTCCCCACTTCCTCTTCTCCCCTTTTTTCCTTATGTCCCTTTCCTCCATTGTCTCTCCCTTTCCCCCTCACCCCTTTTTGCTCCCCTTCCCCATCTCTACCCCCCTCTCTCCCCTTCTCTCCCTCCCCATCACCTCCATTCCCACCTCCTTCTCCCTCTCCCCTTTATCCTTCATCTATCCCTCCCATTCTCACCTTCCATCTCCCCCTCCCCGTCTCTACCTATTTCCCTCTCTCTCTACATCTCCCCATCTCTCTCCTTCTCCCCTCCCCACCTCTACCCATCTCTCCCTCTCACTCACCTTTTCTCCCCACTCCCCTCTTCACTTTTCTCCCCCTCTCTCCTCCCCATCTCTACCCCTGTCCCTCGCTCACCTGTTCCCTCTCTCCCTCCTTTTTCACCTCACTCCCTGCCTTTCTTCCCCCTCCCCATCTCTACCCCCTCTCACTTTTCTCCCCTTCCCCTCTCCCCCTTTCTCCCCTCCCCCTCTCTCTCTCTCCCCTCCCCCCCATCTCCACTCCCTCTGTCTGTTACACAGCCACTACCCTTGAGCGAGCACCCCCCCCCCAACCCTCCCTCCCCAGCATTGCTGGGTTAAGTAGCAATGCGTCACTATGGTATCCAGGCGACGGAGATCTAAATACTGCACTGCGTGGGCACCGGGCAGGAGGGAGGATGTGATGCTGGGGAATATGCCTCCAGCCTGCCCATCTCGTCCAGCAGACAGGATAAATAAAAACACTTTTCAGGAACAAAATCCTCCAAAAGTAAAACTCGAAAGTCTGCAGTACAGGCCCTTCAGCCCTTGATGTCATGCTGACCCATTTTATACCAAAAAAACACCTTTTTCTTCCATCCGTGTGCCTCTTAAATGTTCCAGCCTCCACCACCACCCCCTGGTGAGGCATTCCAGGCCCCCGCCACTCTCCATGTGAAATAAACTTCCCCCTGACGTCTCCCCTAAACTCCCCCCACCCCCCACCCCTTTCACTTTGTACAGATGTCCTCTGGTGTTCGCTGCTTCTACCCTGGGAAACAGGCGCCGGGAGTCTGCCCTGTTGACGCCTCTCGGAATCCTATAGAGACTGTGTTGTCTCCTAAACCTCCAAAGATCAGAAAGAAACATCAAAGTTTGCAGACCCCATGAAAAGACGACACTGGAGAAACTCTGCAGGCCACCCAGCGCCCGTTATCGAGCAAGGATAAAGATACATGACTGGCATTTCGTGCAAAATGTGAGCGGCTGCAGTCCCGTCAAGGCCACCTGTAAACCCCTCGTATTCTATCTGGATGGAATTGACGTCTCTGGCTTCTGCCGGCCCACTTCCCATTCTCCCTCCCTTCCCCCATGCCTCTGCCTCCTTCCCTCTGGCACTCCACCCCTCCCCCTGTGGGCTGGTTTGCCCTCCCTCCCTTCTCCATCCCCCACAACCTGCAGGACCGAGTCCCTCCCCTTTGCCCCTCCTCCTCCCTCCCCCCCACCATTCCGTTCAGGCACCTGGCGAACCTTTGCTCGCACTTTGACAAAGAGCTCAAGCCCGAAACGCTGGTGATGTTAGGACTTTATTCCCTGGAGCGTAGAAGAATGAGAGGGGGATTTGATCGAGGTATTTGGGACAGACAGAGTCAATGTAGGTTTGCTTTACCCACTGAGGGTGGGTGAGATACAAACCAGAGGATATGGGTTAAGGGTGAAAGGGAAATAGTTTAGGAGGATCATTAAATTTTTAGTTTAAATTAAATTTAGATGTACAGCCCGGTAACGGGCCCCTTTGGCCCACGAGCCACTGCCGCCCACATACACCCAATTAACCTGCAACCCCTGGTATGTTTCGAAGGGTGGGAGGAAACCAGAACCCAACGCAGCCATGGGGAGAACATGCAAACTCCTCACAGGGCGTGGGATTTGAACCCCACCCGGTCCTGATCGCTGGCGCCATAAAGTCATGGAACTGACCACCAGCTGGGCCACCACCTCCCCCAGAGGGATTCTCTTCACGGAGAGCGGTGGGAGGGTGGAACGAGCTCAGTTTTAATGTTTGAGAAGAGTTTGGATGGGTATGTGGACGGGAGGGGGATGGAGGGATACGCTCAGGGTGCAGGTCAGTGAGACAAGGAAGAACAGCACACACTAGAAGGGTCAAAGGGCCTGTTTCAGTGCTGAATTGTTCTACAGTTCCCTGTATCTATCTTTGCTATATAAACCTGCTGAGTTTCTCTTCTTACAGGAAATCTTCTAGATGTGGGACAAACCACCCTACCTGATGGGGCCCTGGCTCTCTGCATTAGCATTGGTCCTTGGGTCAGAGACATTGTCTTCTCTTAATTGCAGCAGTGGGTGGGGGGGGGGGAATAAGATTCAGACCTGCACCCTGTTCCACGAGGGACCAGTAGAGGGAAGGGGATCCCTACCTCTCTCTCTGCCCATCTGAATTGGATCACATGCCTCGCAAGGCGAGGTCAGCAGAGCTGGGACTTTTGGAGCGAAGGATGAGAGGAGTCTCAATGGAGGGTGACAAGATTCTGAGAGGCGTCAACAGGGTGGATGGCCAGCGCCTGTTTCCCAGGGTGGGATCGGTGAACACCCAGAGGACGTCTGTACAAAGTGAAGGAAGGGAAGTTTTTTTTAATGCAGAGAGTTGTGGTGACCTCGAATGCCTCGCCGGGGGTTGGTGGTGGAGGCTGGAACATTTAAGAGATAGGCCCATGGATGGGAGAAAAATAGAGGGTTACGGGGTAGGGAGGGGTTAGTGGGTTTTTTTTTGGTTGGTATATATGGATCGGCATAACATTGTGGGCCGAAGGGCCTGTGCCTGTGTTCTATCTCACTGGATTTCCAGGGGTGTTCATCAATGCAGTATATGTGCAGGTCACCTGGTTGGAATAGGGAGCCTGGGGTGGGGGGGGGGGGGGGGGGGGGAGAGAAGGCCGCAAGGAGCAGGAATAGCCATTCAGCCCATCAAGTCTGCCCGCCATTTGAATCACGAGCTGATCCACCCTCCCCCTCAGCCCCACTGCCTGGCCTTCTCCCCATAACCTTTGATGCCTGGCTAATCTAGAAACTATCGAATCGTATACCCAATGACCCAGCCTCCACAACCAACAGATTCACCACCCTCCGGCTGAAGAAATCCCTCTGCGTCTCTGTTCTAAGCAGACGCCCTTTCATCCTGAAGTTGTGCCCCCTTGTCCTAGACTCTCCCACCATGGGAAAAAATTTTCTACATTCAAAATGTTTCACTGAGATTCCCCCCCACATTCTCCTAAATTCAAACGCGTGCAGGCCGTCAAACGCTCCTCGTACAATAACCCTTTCATTCCTGGAATCATCCTCGTGAACCTTTGAACCCTCTCCTACATCAGCCCATCCTTTCTCAATCAAGGAGCCCAAAACTGCTCACAATTCTCCACGTGAGGTCTCTCCCGGTGGGATTCAGAGACCTGTCCATCCCCCCCAGTGAGAGTCAGAATATTCAAATAGTTCTGATGCCTTAAAGGTGTGTTTGGACTGTGAGGGAGTGCCCTGGGCAGAGATTGTCGCCTGGCGTTGTGTACACAGAATCTTTGTCAAGATGAGATCCTGGGCGAGGTGCTGGGGAGACCACGCCTGGAATATTGGGCGCAGATCTGGCCTCCCAGTAGTAGGAAGAACGTCAATGTTGGTGGGGGTGCAGAGGAGTTGAGCAATAGGGAGAGGATGGAGATGCTTTCTCTCCACTCTCCCTCTCCTTCCCCCCTTACCCTGCTGCTGCTTCTCTCTCCCTCTTCCCCTTCTCTCTCTCACTCTGACTTTTCCTCTCTTCCTCTTTCCTCCACTCTCTCCCTCCCTTCTCCCCCCTCTCTCCCCTCCCCTTCTCTCTCTCTCTCTCTCTCCCCCTTTCTCTCCCATTTCTCCCTCTCTCTCCCTCTCCCCTCCCTTTCCCTTTCTCTCTCTCCCATTCCCTCCTCCCTCCCTCTCTCCCATTTCACCCTCTCTCTCCCATTTTCCCCCTCTCTCCCCTTTCTCCCCCATTTCCCCCTTCTCTCTCCTCTTTCCCATTCCCCCCTTTCTTCCCTTCCCTCTCTCTCTCTCCCATTTCACTCTCCTTTTCTCCCTTTCCTCCCTCTTCCCCATCTCCCTCTTTCCCTCTCCTCTATATCTCCCTCCCCTGTTCTGTCTCCCCTCCTCTCTTCTGCCCCCTTCTCTCTTTCTTTCCTGTCTCCCTCCCGCCCCCCTCCCTCTCTCCCCCCCTCTCTATGAATCACAGTGCTTTGAATGATGCAGTGCCTCGCTGAGAGGAGATTGGCTGCTATTCTGTACAAGTATCTACATAAATATCTTGCTATAAATAGATTTTGACTTTATTAGGTACAATATATATAGATGAAGGTATAGAGGTGGAGGTTCTATAATGATGGGTATTAATAGATGTTTCTTGTTTTAGTCCGTGAATGTGTGAGATAATTGTAAGCTCTTTTGCCTTGAATCCAGGTGAACACAACCCACTCCCCACATCAACCCCTTAAATCAAGGTGCTCCCGTGAACCCCCCCCCCCGCCCCCGACTGTGGCACAGACAATGCTCGGGCATTGTGGGGAAGGACCTCAGTATGAAGCAGCTATACTCAACGGACACCCTGCAGAACCCCTGGGGGTGGTGGGGGGGGGGGGCACGTAATGGTGTTTTTTTTGTGGCTTAGCTGGGAGGAGAGAATAGTCAGGCGGTGTCACATCAACAACCCTCCAAGACCATGGTGATTGGGAACTTCAGGAGGGAGTCAGGGGGACACGGCCTGGTCCTCATCGAGGGGCTCAGCCGTGGAGTGGGGGGGACAAGAACTTCAAATTCCTGGGGGGGGGGTCAATGTCTCCAAGGATCTGTCCTGCAATCACAAAGAAGGCTCGCCAGCGGCTAGACTTTGTGAGGTGTCTGAGGAGATTCAGTACATTACCAAAGTCTCTCGTAAACCTCTACGGGGGAACTGTGGAGAGCATTTTGGCTAGTTGCATCACTGCCTGGTACGGAGGCACCAACTCTCAGGACAAGAATAAACTCCAGAGGTTTGTTAACCTGTGCCATCACAGGCCCCAGACTCCACTCCATAGGGGACATCGACGTGAGGTGGGATCTTAGAAAAGCAGCTTCTCTCCTCAAAGACCCCACCACCCTCTTCACTCTACTACCATTGGGAAGGAGGTCCAGGAGCCTGAAAACGAGCTCCCAGTGGCACAAAGACCCCTTCTTCCCCTCCACCATCAGTTTCCTGAATGGACAATGAACTAAAGACTTTCTCTTGCCCTATTTAATTTTTTTTTTGGTGAGGTGGTTTATAGAAACGTTTGCCCCCCACCCCCGACCCGTGGAGCTGCTGCAGACAAGAACTTTCGCAACACGTTCATGATAATAAATCCTGATTCTGATTCTGACCCTTCCCGATGGTAGCAAGAGTGCTGGGGGCGGGGGTGGTCCTTGAGGAGGGAGGCTGCTTTTATTTTAAAGACCCTGCCTCTTGCTGACGTCCCCGATGGAGTGAAATCTGGAGCCCGTGATGTCACCGGCCCAGCCCTCTGGAGCCTGCACCTGTTCAGTGCGTTGGCGCCTCTGCACCCGACGGTGATGCCACCAGGCATCACCCCCAACCCCCCTTCTCTCTCCCTCCCTCGACCTGCGAATGCCTGTGTGGCCTGTGTGCTGTACCACTCTCTCTACCTGTGCTGCCACCTTCAGGGATGTATAGACTGGTGCAGTGAGCTCAGGACGCTGCCTGGATTGGAGAATGTGTGTAGCCAACGCCAGAGAATGACTATTTTAAAGAGAGGAAGGTTTAGGGGAGAAGATCTTTTTACGCAGAGAGTTGCAGGGGCCTGGAAAACCTTGGCCAGAGGCTGGAACATTTAAGAGAGACCAGCACAGGGATGGAAGAAAAATAGAGGGTTACAGGTGCGAAGGAGGTTTAGATTCAACCTTACCTGCGCCTCCTCCAGTCCCTGCCCCCTCTGCCCCCAGCACAAGATTCCCCTCACCCACCACTCACCAGCCCCCACATCCCACATGTAATCCTGTGAAATTCCCACACGATTCTGCCACCAGGCACATCCTCCCCAGGGAGTGACCGATTGCGTCCGGTGCTCCCGCTGCAGCTCGGTTTCTCTATCAGAGAGACGGGGTGGTTGCTACACCGAGCCCCTTTACACTGCCTGCATTCGGTGTCAGGGACCTTCCGGTGGCCATTCTGCACCCCGCTCCTGCACCTGTCCAGGGCCTCGTGTCCAATCAAACCCAGACCACCCATACATGGAGGAGCAGCACCACATTAGGCCCTCTCCAACCAGGTGGAATTAACATGGATTATCACCGGCCCACTCCCCATTCTCCCTCACTTCCCCATCCCCCTCCTACTCTCCACCTCCTTCCCTCTCTGCCCACAGAGCCATTCCTCCCCCCCCCACCATCTGCTGGTGTGCCCTCCCTCCCTTATCCACCTATGGGACCGCCCCAACACCATTTTGTTCGGGCACCTGCCGACATTTTGCTCGCACCTCGATGAAGGGCTTGGGCTCGAGACATCGGCAATGCATCTCTGTGTGACCAGCTGGGTGTCATGTTTTGACTTTTGCTCCGATTGTTGAGTTGGTGCATGTGGGTAGGCACAGCATCATGGGCCAAAGGGGCCTGCACTGCGCTGTAAAGAGCTTTTCTGCCACTCACCCCTCTGATTGTGCCCCAGAGAGCGAGATGGAGGTTCCCATGTATTGCCTCGAGTGTTTCTTTACAGGACGCATACAACCTGTTCGCCCGGCATCGCATCAAGACAAGAAAGACGAGCGGGCTTTTACCCACTGAAAGTGGGTGAGATACAAACCAGAGGACACGGGTTAGAGGTGAAAGTTTAGGAGGAACTTCTCCACACAGCAAGTGTGGAACAAGATGAGGTGGTGAATTTTAACATTTAAGAAGAATTTGGAGAGGTTCGTGGATGGGAGGGAGTTAAAACACGATGCTGGAGAAACTCAGCAGGTCAAACAGCAAAGGTAACCAACGTTTCAGGCTTGAGCACTTTATTGCAGGGTATTCTCCAGATGCAGGTCAGGGGGACTAGCCTGAACAATGGTTGGGCACAGAGTAGAGGGGCAGAAGGGCCTGTGCTGCAGTATTCTTGCTGCCGAGAGTCTGCAAATCTCGCCACCTCCTCCAGCACTCTCTGGCAACCCTCTGAACTCCTCTGTCTGTCCCATGGGGTGGTGGGGGAAACTGGAGCTCCCTCTCCTCCCAGTTCCCCGGCCTCCAGCAAGGGGCAAGCTCTTGGGGTCGCGTCTTTGGGGTCACTGAGCCCGTCCCCCCCACCTTCATCCACTTCTCAGTGCCCTGCACCCCTCCACGTCCCCAGGTCCAAGGGCTCCTCGACGAAGTGAGGCTCAACGGCTGGGACCAGCTGGCGCACTCCGGCCGATGGCATTAACATCCTGCTCCCTCCCTTCCCAGTTTTCCTCCCTCCTTTCCCCTGGCCATCCTTCCCCCCCCTACCTGATCACTGCCGCCCCCTCCCTCCCTTCTCCACCTAATGCCTCCTGCCCTTCCCCCCCCACCACTCTTTTGCCTACCATTTCCCTTGACTGTGACAGAGGACTCTGGCCCGAAACGTCGGTGACTTGTTTTTTTCACCTTTGCTGCGTAAAGGATGTTGCTTGACCTGCTGAGTTTCACCGGCTCCGTGCATTTTGACCCTAACTCCAGCATCCCAGGGTAGCAAAAGTGATGCAGGCTTCCAGCCTACAAACAGAGAGCTGCGCGTTATCTAACGACATTAGTGGTGCGCCTCAGAGATTGGCTGCTTTACAGTGGGGGGCACTGAACTAGCCGCGTGAAATCAGTGCGTGATGGCACCGGGTGCATGATTCTGGCTTCTAAAAGACGACGAAGAGTGAATCCGTTTGGTCCACTGCGATTCCGGTGGCCACAGTTTGGGTGACCCCCCCCACGCCGAGGAACTCCAAAGCATACTTTTTGGACCAATGCGGGCTCTTCCAGCCATCGTCGCGAAGCTGTCACCCTTCGGGGCAGCTGAGCATGGGCTACAGTTCCAGCACAGCTTCACCTTGGTGAAGATGAGTTGGACACCACTTGTCAGGTGCCCTGGGCCAGGCCGTCGCCAAGGGGGCCAGCGACGTCCTATGGGATCCACAAGTATGATGCTTTAAAAGCACTTTTGTCATGTGTGTATGTGCTACATCCCATAGGGAAAAGGGCAGCCAAACGACTATGTCTCGAAGGGTTGGGAGAGCGCACCCCTTCCAATCTAAAGGATAAAGTCCTGCTCCTGGCAGCTGGGGGTAGGCCCAATATGTTATTCCAGCAGCTCTTTTTTAGAGTGAATGCCAGATGATATTAGGCTCTTGTTATCCAAGTGTTCATTCGCAGACCCAAGGGCTGTAGCAAGCGGCAGAGACAGACGATCTATGGCTGGCTAAAAAGCACAGAGAGAAAAGACAAGTCTGCACAACCAACCCCTCCGATATTGACCCCTATACCACCAACGTCACACGCTTCCTTTGTGCCTAAAAACCTAAAAAAAACTGCGAATGTGTCTTCGGCCAAAGGGGAACACTTGTGTGGAGTTTTTCAATCTAGAGGCTGTGTCCCCTCATTCTGGTCTCACCTCTCAGTAAAAACCATCTTCCTGCTTCTATCTTATCTCTCCCTTTCATAAATTTATACGTTTCTGTAAGATCCCCCTTCTCATTCTTCTAAATCCCAACAAGTCCAGTCCCAGATGACTCAATCTCTCCTCATAGGCTGACCCCCTCATCCCTGGAATCAGCCTGGCGAACCTCCTCTGTGCCGCCCCCAAATCCAGTCCATTCTTCCTCGAGAAGGAGACCAGATCTGCACGCAGTTCTCCGGATGCAGCCTCACTGGGACCTCATCCAGTTGCAGCTGAACTTCCCAGCTCCTAAATTCAATCCCTCCTCTGACGAAGGCCAACATTCCACTTGCCTTCTTGATGCGGACCTGGGAGCCCTCGTGCAGGATCCCCTAAACATCAACTTCCAGGTTGAGTTGGGGGTGAAGAAGGCAAATGCAAGGTTGACGTTCATTTCTGGAGGGATAGGATACAAGCAGGGATGTGATGTTGAGATTCTGTAGGACACTCGTGAGACCTCATGTGGAGAACTGTGGATAGTTTTGGGCACCGTATTTAAGAAAGGATGTGCTGGCATTGGAGAGAGGTCAGAGATTTACTAGAATGATACCAGGAATGAAAGGGATAGGTTACAAGGAATGATTGTCAGCTCTTGGATTGGACTCGGGGTACAGAAGGATGAGGGGAGCCTCATTGAGGTGTTTTGAATGATGAAAGGCCTGGACAGAGTCGATGTGGTGAGGATGTCTCCTGTGGTCAGGGAGTTGAGGACAAGAGGGTATAATATCAGAATTAAAGGTGTCAATTTAAAACAGAGGGGTGGAAAAATTTCTTTCGCCAGAGGGTCGTGAGTCTGTGGAATGTGAGGCCACAGGCAGCTGTGGAATGTGAGGCCACAGGCAGCTGTGGAAGCGAGGTCATCAGGTGTATTTAAGGCAGAGATTGACGGGTGTTTGATTGCAGGGAAAAAGCTGAGGAAAGGGGCTGAGTGCAAGGATGGATCAGCTCAAGATTAGAATGGCGGGGCAGACTCGATGGGCCAATGGGCCTCCTTCTACTCCTATATCTTGTGAATGTGAGCATGTTTGCAGATGACACTAAGATTGGAGGTGTTGTGGATGGTGAAGGAGGTTTTCAAAGCTTGCAGAGGGATCTGGACCAGTTGTAAAAATGGGCTGGAAAATGGCCGATGGAATTTAATGCAGACAAGTGTGCGGGGTTGCATTTTGGAAGGACAAACCAAGAAAGGACATACATGGTGAATGGTCGGGGACTAAGGAGTGGGGTAGAACAGAGGGATCTGGGAATACAGATACATAATTCCCCGAAAGTGGTGTCACAGGTGGACAGGGTTGTAAAGAGAGATTTTGGCACATTGGGCTTCATAAATCAAAGTATTGAGTCCAGGAGTTGGGATGTTATAGTAAAGTTGTACAAGACACTGGTGAGGCTAAATTTGGAGAATTGTGTGCAGTTTTGGTCACCGAAGTACAGGAAAGTTATCAATAAGATGGAAAGAGGGCAGAGAAGATCTACTAGGATGTTGCCCGGACTTCAGGGACTGAGTTACAGGGAAAGGTTAAACAGGTACGGACTTTATTCCCTGGAGAGTAGAAGAATGAGGGGAGATTTGATCGAGGTGTTTAAAATGAAGGGGACAGACAGAGTAAATGTAGTTCGGCTTTTCCCACTGAGGGTAGGTGAGATACCAACCAGACGACATGGATTAAGGGCGAAGGGGAAAGATTTGGGAGGAACTTCTTCACAGAGAGCAGTGGGTGTGGGGAACGAACTGAAGTGGTGAATGTGGGCTCAATTTTAACATTTGAGAAGAATTTGGACAGGTCCATGGATGGGAGGGGTATGGAGGGCTATGGGCTGGGTGCTAGGGACTAGGGAGAATAATAGTTTGGCACAGACTAGAAGGGCTGAAGGGCCTATTTTCCATGCTGTAATGTTCTGCATTCTATGGACATGGAAGAGAGGTCACTCTGGGGTGGGTTGGGGCCTGTTCCCCAAAGCCCAAACAGAAATTCAGCCCCTTCTGAACAACTGCATCTCATCGCTGTGATTTGGATCTATTCTAATGGCTAACGAGGGTTGGAGATTTCAGGGTTGATGTGAGACAGAAATATCATCAATGTTGCTAGGTAACCTTCGCCGAAATTCAATCTGATGGGATGACAGAGGTAGTGAATCTGATTTGGTTTTTTATTCTGCAGATACTTGACAAGTAAGGAAATAGCCAAAAATTCATCACATGATCCCATTGTATCTGAGTGTCCTGGGAGGCAGATCTCCTGCACTGGAGGGATGGGTCCCACCTATACTGACCCTCACTGGGGGGGGTCCTCACACTGACCCACACTGGGGGGGCAAAGGTCCCACACACACTGACCCTCATTAGGGGGGATGGGACCCACACACACGGACCCTCACTGGGGGGATGGGTCCCACACACACGGACCCTCACTGGGGGGGACAGGTCCCACACACATGGACCCTCACTGGGGGAATGGGTCCCACACACACTGACCCTTTCTAGGGGGAATGGGTCACACGCTCGTGCACACCCACACACACATCCACACATCTCACACACACATTGACTATCATTTGTAATCTATGCCTCTCTAGCCTGTGTGTTTCATTGTGATATTGCTCAGGCCCTTCAGCTCACTTTATGCATGCTGGCATTTATGTTGGCATTCTCAACTCACCCCATTTGCCTCCATCTCTTCTTTACTAAACCCCCCCACGCCATAATTCTATCCAAACATGTTTTAAACATTGTCATTGTATCAGTTTCTATTCCTTTCTCTGGCATTTAGTTCCAGATGCAGACCTATCTACTGAATGGAAAAGTTACCCCTTGTTCCTTCTTGTAGCTTTACCTCCTCACCTTTGAACTCTCATTCTAAAATGTTCTCTCCTGAGAGCATTCACTTTATTCCTGCCCCTAATTCAGTGGTTCTCAACCTTTTTTCCACTCACATACTACCTTATGTAATCCCTTAGGTTGGAAATCCATACATCCCTCAAGGTCGCCACCCAGGTTGATAGGTTAGTTAAGAAGGCTGATGGAACGCTGGGCTTCATTAGTTGGGGTATTGAGTTCAGGAGTTGAGAGATCATGTTGCAACTTGACAGATCTCTGGTGAGACCCCACTTGCATATTGTTTCCATTTCTGGTCACCTCATTACATCCTCCCTGGGGAAGCTGTGGAGAGGGGGCAGAGGAGATTCACCAGGATGTTGCCTGGATTGGGGAACAAGTCTCATGAGATGGGGTTGTCAGAGCTGGGACTTTTTTCTCTGGAGCGAAGAAGGACTAGGGGAAACTTGATCGAGGTGGACAAGATTCTGAGAGGCATAGATAAGGTGAACAGCCAGCGCCTGTTTCCCAGGGCGGGATCAGCAAACACCAGAGGACATCTGTACAAAGTGATGGGAGGGAAGTTTAGTGGCTCTTTTTTTTTTTTTTTTTTTTTTTTTTTTTTTTTTTTTTTTTTTTTTTTTTCACACACAGAGGCGGCCTGGAATACTTTGCCAGGTGGTGGTGGTGGAGGCTGGAACACTTTAAGAGACAGGCCCATGGATGGAAGAAAAACAGAGGGTTACGGGGTAAGGAGGCTTTAGATTTTTTTTAGGTAGGAATATATGGGTGGGCACAACATTGAGGGCCGAAGGGCCTGTGCTGCTTTATGTTCTAACCACAGAGCAATAGGTGGGAAAAAAGGTTGAGATCCATTGCTCCATTGATTCTATCAACCGCTCTACAAGGTCACTCCTCAGCCGAACACCCTCCTTTCAACGACGACGGGGTCTCCTTGTCTGAGGCTCTCTCTGCGTCATTTTCTGACCGTCTCTCTCTCTCTCTCTGCTCTTCGTAGTTCCTCCTCATTCGAAGCGTGGGGCCGCCCTGAGCGGCTGTTCCCCCCCGCTGCCCGACTTTTCCCATTCACAAAGGCTCACAACGCGCCGAACACAACAATTTAAATCAGGTCCGCATCCCCCTTCCCTCGGCAGGGAGTCCCCTCCTCACCGCCAGACGACACCAATGACTGCATGCCCCTCGGATGTGGAGGGAGGTTCGGCAGGGAATCCCTCAGTTGGGATGCCCGGGTTATATTTGAGGAAAGTGACGTCTTTTTCGCTGAAATGTGTCTGCCACCAGCAGGTGTTCCCCTCCTCTCCCCCTCTTATTCTCTTTGTCTTTTTCTTTCCTTCCCTCTCTCTTCCCCCTCTCCATCTCCTTTCTCTCTCTATCTCTCCCCTCTCTCCCCTCTCTTCCCCCTCTCTTTTTTTCTTTCATGTTCCTTCTTTTTCTCTTCCCTCCCTCTTTCTTTCTCTCTCCTGTTTCTTGCTCCCTCCCTATCTCCCTCTTTCTATTTCTCTCCTTTTTCTCTCTCTCTTTCTCCCTACCGCTCTCACACACACACACACACACACACACACTCCCCCTCTCCCTACTTTCCTCCCCTTGTGCTCAACCCAGTTGTGCCCCGTCTCTGTTACCGGAGTTGGGAACGGCGCTATCCACGGGTTGCGGTGCTGAAACCTCCCGTCTCGGTGCGCGCATTGTTCTTCGTTTCTCTCTCTCTCTCCGTTCACCCCGAGCCCTTCTTCCGCCGGACCAACGCACGAATCCCCGACTGTTCAAAGCCACCTTTCTGCAGAGCGTCTTTCCTGAAAATCTCTCCGTTTCCTCTCCATTGAAATCTATTCATTTATCTGAACGCCTCATCCCACTTTACATGAATCTCTTCGTCCCCTTCTCTCCGAGGACCCCCTAACATTCCCTGCCCCTTTCTCCGCGCTATTCACCGCATTCTCTTAACCTCCTCTCCCCCTGCATGGACCACCCTTTCTCAAATCCCCCCTTCCTCTTCCTCATCCACCCCTCTCTCGTTTCTGTCGCAATCACATCAACTTTCGGGGATATTTCTCTTCTCGACCCCCTCTCTCGGTTCCCCCTCTCATCTATCTTTCACTGTGCCCATTCCTTTATCTCTCAATTCCCCCATTTTCGTTATCATTCTCTTTTCAACCTCACTTTCACATCTCTGTATTTCTTCTGTAGTTTTTTTCTCTCTCCCCCTCTCAATCTCAATCTGTTTGCCTCTCAATCTGTTTCCCTTACTGACCGTATATATTCGCAGTCTCTCTTTCTATCATCTATTTGCCTCTGTTTCTCAATCTTTCTGTTTCTTTCACTATACGTATGTGCGTTTCCCTCTTTCTCCTCTGTCTCTCTCTCTTTCTGTTTGTCTACCTATCCATCTATCCATCTACAGTATCTATCTATTTATAGTATCCATCTATCTATCTCTGCCTCTGGCACAATTTCCATCTATCTCTCTCTCTCTCTCCCCCCCTCCCTCCCTCTCCTTGCACATTTTTCTATATTTCCCACGTTTCCTCCCCCACCAGTGCGAGGTACGGAGATTTTTTCCAAATCGGGATGCCTGGAGTTCTGGCGTCAGAACGCCGAAGTGACGCGTGGATTTAGTCACAGAGAACGATCCTTCTCTCTGCCTTCCCCTTGCCGTGCGTTGATGTGAAACCATCTCATCACGCCGGCCCTGCCCCTCGGCGCTCAACTCCCTATAAAACGCAGCTCACCTCAGCTTCAGCACCAGAGGATTCCGATCTGGTCCAGAACAGAGACTAAGAGGCGGAGTGACAGCGGCAGAGAAAGGGGGAAGAGGGCTCGCACCATGTACAGGTCGACGAAGGGAGCTTCAAAAGCGCGGAGAGACCAGATAAACGCGGAGATCAGGAATCTGAAGGAACTGTTGCCCATCTCGGATGCCGATAAGTCGAGGCTCTCTTACCTACACATCATGTCCCTGGCGTGTATTTACACCAGGAAATCTGTCTTCTTCAGCCGAGGTACGTTCAACTCGGAATCCCCCTCCTGCGAACCGTTCGGCCCATCACTTCTGTGTTTGCTCTTTGGATGCGGTTTTTAAAACAAAAATTATATGTAAACGTTAAGTTTTAGAGATGGTTGCGGTCTCTTGTTGAATGCGGGTAGGTGGCCCTTCGGTCCGTCTTTGGTGTGCTGACCCTTGCCCCCTTCGTTGCAGGTGAGGACGCGGCGGAGTGCCTTCCCCTGCTCTCGCCCCATGAGCTAACGGACTTCGTCCAGTCGCTTCCCGGGTTCCTTATTGCTCTAAGCAGCGACGGGAAGCTTATCTATGTTTCCGAGAACGTGTCCGACCATCTGGGTCACTCGCTGGTAAGTTGCGGCTAACACCGAAGCACACCAATGACTGCATGCGCCTCCCCTATTCTTGGGGGAGTTTCCACCGGGAGGGAGAAATAGCGTGCGGAAGTGTTGTAGAAAGTTGGATTCCAGGGCTTTGTGGGGAAATTGGGGAGGGCGAAGGATCCGAAGCGAGGGGGGGGGGGGGGGGAGGAAAAGAAGGGGATGGCAGGGGAGGGGAATCCTTTGCAATCTCGCTGGAACCGCGCATCAGGTACGTACATGACATCACATCCAATCCTGAGATACACATGCAATACACAGAGACAGAGAGAGAGAGAATCAATAAGACACTGATTTAATTTGTCGTTGAGGAGTCTGGCGGGGGAGGAGGTGGCAGCTCCCGAACCTGCTGGAGCGTGTCTTGTGGCCCCTGCACCTCTTTCTTGACGGCAGCAGCGAGAACAGAGCGTGTGCTCGGGCTGGGGTGGGTCCTCGATGATCGCTGCTGCTCTCCCGACGGCAGCGTTCCCCCCGTCGACGTTCTCGATGGTGGGGAGGGGTTTGCCTGAGCTATTTCCACTACCTTTTACGCTCAGGGTTGTGATGCAACCAGTTATTGAATGTGGGATCTTGCTGTGCTTCCAGGTGGATCTGGTGGCGCAGGGTGACAGTATTTACGACATCACGGACCCTCTGGACCATTTGGTGTTGAGCGCCAATCTGATGCAGAACTCGCAGGCGGAGACCGGTGAGTATCCTCACGTCCCAGCGCCGCTGCTTCTCCCCCTTGGCTTCTCCACTGCGTGCCCCGGTCTTACCCGCCCCCCCCCCCCTCACTCGCGTACCCCGGTCTTACCCCACCCCCTCTCTCTCCCTTGCAGAGCGTCTCTTCCGCTGCCGCTTCAACACCTCGAGGTCGGTCAGGCGGCAGAGCGCCGGCAACAAGATGGTGCTGGTCCGCGGCCGCTATCACCAGCCCCCGGACGGAACCTACTGGTCTTCCAAGCCGGTGTTCGTCGCCTTCTGCGCGCCGCTGGACACCCGGCCGCGGCTCTTCGACAACCACCTCTTCCTGGCCTTCTTCGAGAGTCGGCATTCCAAGGACATGATGGTTGTGGAAGTTTCCGACAGGTAGGAAAGGCGCTGGCGCCCACAGATGGTCCCTGACCCTGTCCGGTATCCCACCTCCCCACCGCGGGGCGCGGAGGTAGGCAGAGGCGAGCACAGGCACACTAACACTTATACACACGCATACACACATAATACACACACACTCTTACACACGCATACACACTCACACACATTCTTACATACTCACTCTTACGCACACATAACACTCACAACATTCACACACATACACGCACTCAGACACTCTCTCACACACATGCACTCAAAGACACACTCTCACGCAGACTCAACTACATACACTCACAAAGACATTCACTCACACACAGACACTACACACTCACTGACACACACACTTACACATTCCCACACACTCACACACAAATACACACCCTCACATACACACACATATAAGGACACATTCACACAGTCAGACATATATACACACACTCATACCTTCTCTCTTTCTCCCTCTCCCCCTCCTCTTTCCCTTTATCTCTACCTACTTCCCTCCCCCTCTCTCTGTTCCCTCTCCCCCTACCTTCTCCACTGCCCTCTCTCCCTCCCTCTTTCTTCTCTCTTTCCTGACCCCTGCAATATCTCCCCCTGCGAGTCCCCCAGTGAAAGCGATGTGTGGAGGGTGGACAAGATGGTCAAACAGCAGAGCGCCCCCCAACCCCACGGGACTGGATCGTTACTGTGAACAGACACTCACTAACCACTCTCTCTGTCTCCCCACAGCGTGACCTTCCACTTGGGTTACAAGAGCAACGAGTTGATTGGCACATCCTGGTACAGCCTGGTCCACCCTCAGGATCTCGCCCACGCCTCTGCTCGCCATTACCTCCTGGGTGAGTAGAGAGAGCGGGGTCGCTCTCTGCCCCTTGCCCCTTAGCTCTCCCTAGTTCAGGGCTTGCCAGTACTAACCAGCTCTGTGTATTTCCTTCCCGCCGCCCCCCCCCCCCCCCAGCAGTGAGCTCACGGAGTGAGGCGAGGGTGGAGATGGTGGTGCGACTCCAGAGCAAGGACAGCACGTGGGTGTGGATATACCTGGCTGCGCAGGTGGAGAGCGCGGAAACGCCCGTGGTATGCCACAACTACTGCATCAGGTGAGTTCCCTGCAGGGAACCCTCTCCCCCTCTCCCCTTCCCCCCTCCCCTCCCCAAGGACTCGGGAGCAGGGCTCCAACCCGCTGAGGGGTGAGGCCGTTGGACAAATTGAGGGAATTCCAACCCATTGAGGGCTAGGAGACCTTTTCACTCATTGAGGGATAGAAGAATGCCATTTGGCCCATTGACTGGGCTAGGAGGATGCCATTTAATCCATTGAGGGTCAGAAGGCCATTCGGAGGACACCTAACCCATTAAGAATGACAAGAGGCCATTCAATCCATCAGGGACAGGCCATTCAGTCCTTCAAGAGGGATTGAACCCCATTCAGCCCATTAGTTAGGGCAGGTCATTTGGCACTGCTGGGAGAAGGGGCCCAGCCAACCCATTTAGGGGGTAGAAAAGGCCATCCAGCCCATTGAGTGGGGACAGGCCCCTCCACGGTGAAGATGCCTATCTTACCGTGTCACCTCTGGGAAGCGGTGGAGGGGAATCAGAGTCCGAGAGAGAGAGAGAGAGAGAGAGAGGGGGGGTGGGTGGGAGAGAAAGGATGAAGAGAGAGGAGGGAAAAGAGAGAGTGAAATCCCACGAGGAGTGACAGCGCAGGGGAACAAACCTCTCGGATGTATACTTACCACCCCGGGACTCTCCAAGCGAGATGTGTGTGGGAGAGGGGTGGGCCTTAATTTGGGGTGGTGAAACTTTGGACAGGAGGGGTGTTCCTAACACTGGACTCTCTGCTTGCAGCGAGGCTGAAGCATGGTGCCTCCGGCAGCAGCTGACCGAGGAGGAAGAGACGGAGAGCCAAGTGTGGCCCTACGCCCTGTCTGCCCTGCCCGCTCTCCAGGAACCTCTGGAGTCGCCAGCCTACCTGTCGAGCCCGGACACTGTCTTCACCTCCGGCACCCCCACCAGCGTCGTTTCGGCCCTCTCCTTCGACTTCAGCGGCATCTGCGGCTTGGATTTCGCTGAGAGCTCCTCGGGAACCGGCGGCGGCGGCGGCGGCGGCGGTGGCGAAGACGAGGAAGGGTCGGGGCTCAGCCGCCGCCGCCGCCCTCCACTGCCCCCGCCGCAGGACGAAGAGCCGCCGGCACCCCCCGGCCACGGCGCCCGGCTCCCCGAGCTCAGCTACGGCGACTGCTCCTTCCTGCCCGAGTCGCCCACTCCTCTCCCCTTGGGGAGGGCTCGGGAAACTTACAGCGCGACAGCCGGCGAGCTCTGCTACCGCGCCGCCCTCTACGAGAGGTTGCCCCCTTCGCCGGACAGCCCGGGCCACGGAGGAGGGGTCCCGGCGGCGATGGGCTTCCAGAAACTCCGGGCTCCTCTCTACATCCACGTCGCCCCCACCCCCGAGGGTCTGCTCACCCCGGAGGCGTCTCCCATCAAGATCCCGCCGGGCGGCACCTTCGGGACGGGGGAGGGTCACTCAGGACTTGGCTCGCCGACTCAGGCGCTGCCCCTCCCCGACGCCCCAGCCTGGCGCACCGTGGACTTCACGGCCGTCGCCCCTGGCCAGGAAGGTGAAGACCCCATCGAAAACCTTCTCAAGGACTTGGAGGCTCCTGGCGCAGCGGCCAGCAGTAACAGCAGTCCCCGTCCCGTCTCCCAAGAGCGGGACACCTGTTCCGGAGGGTCCCACAGCCCGGCTTTGCGCCCCGCCACAGATCTATCTCCGGAAGAGCGATCCTTACTTGAAGAACTGGCTTCGTACGAAACAGTATTTGAGACGTTTGCCTCAAGGTCTCCCTGTGACGGGTTTAATGCTGAGTTGTATCAACTCCAAAGGCAAGGCCCGGAATACTTCCACCCAGGTAGGTGCGCTTGGACGTTGGGAAACCCTGGGGTGGGGGGCGGCAGGAGGAGGCCGTTCAGCCCGTCAAGGGCATTCATGTTTGGGAGAGGAACGGGGCCGTATCAGTGTTGAGATGGAGAACATTCCGCCCCCTGCGGGTCAGGACTGGGCCATTCAATGTAGGAAGGGAGGCCGTTCAGCCCAGCTGGGACAGGAATGGGCCATTCAATGTAGGAAGGGAGGTCGCTCGGCTCATCTGGGACAGCGGGGGGAGGGGCATTCCATATGGAGCAGGGTGTTCCGCCCAACTGGGACAGGATTGGTCCACTCAGTGTGGAGTGGGAGGGCGATTTAGCCGAGCTGGGACAGGAGTGGTCAATTCAATGTTGGACAGACGGCCGTTCAGCCCATCTGAGGTAAGAATGGGACATTCAGTACAGAGCAGGAAGCCATTCTGCCCATCCAGGACAGAAATGGTCCATTCCATTGCAGAACAGGAGGCCATTCAGCCCACCATTTTGGGACAGGATGGAACCATTCAACAGAGAGGGGGTCATACAGCCCCTCCAGGACAGGAATGGGCCATTCAGTGCAGAGCAGGAGGCAATTTAGCGCTCCCCTCCCCATTCTGGGACAGGAATGGGCCATTCCTTTTAGGACAGGATGCCTAGAATTCCATCTATCTGTAACCCACTGTTCACTGTAATTTCTCCCACTGGGACGCTAAATAGTCAGCCCTTTCATTAACCAGCACAATCCCCTTCCCGCGAGCAACATCCAGCCTGACTCCCCCGAGAGCGTGGATCTCTCCTTGTGCCAGGATTCCCTGCCTGGTGAACCTTTGGGGAAACAAAACCGCCTCCTCCTGGTCCCCAGGGTTTCTCCTCACGTGGTGCGGTCGAACTCGGGTCTGAATGATGGTCTTGTCATGCTTTTGATATGGCAATGTTAGTCCCGTGGAATGTAAGGGGTATCTATCCCTACGTGGCCCCGATGTCATGAGGTGCAGTTGGCAACCGCGTCAATTCCCCACCCACCAACGTCGGTTTTGAGTGTTTGCCCCAGTACTTCAGGATGGTCATAGAATCATACTGCGTAAGACAGTCCATTTGGCCCATCCACCTCCCTGCTGGCCAAGCCCCACAGGCCTTCCTGCCCATAAATCCCTTGTTCCCTAGTCTCCAGCTTCAACCTGAAGGCACGGATCACCCTATGAGTGGAAAAGGTTGGCCTTTTTGGCCACTCCTTTCACCTTGAACCCATGCCCTCTAGCTCTGGAATCACCTACACTGAGGGGGGGAGGAGGAATTCTATGAGAATTTCCATGCCCCTCATGATAGTTATCAACCTCCCTACATTCCAGGGGCTAAAGATCTAGCCCATCCAACCTCTCCCTTTAGGACCTCCAGTTCTGCACCATCCCAGGGAATGACCATATGCGAACGATCCACCTGCACAAGTGAAACCTAATTTTCATTTGTGCACTAAACTGCATTTATCCACAAATCCAGCCTTGGTTTGGTCCATTCCCATTGAGTCTAGTGGCTGCAGCAAGTAAGAACCTTGGTGTACATGTCTATAAGGGCAGAAATAGGCTCTTCGGTCCATCGAGTCTGTCCTGCCATTCATTCGTTGATCTCCATTTCCCCCGCTGCCTGGCTTTGTCAATCTCTGCCTAATGGCCCGGTCTCCACAACCGCCTGTGGTAACAATATTTCGATAGACCAACAAAATTCTTCTGCATCTCGGTTCTGAGCGGGTGCCCATCAATCCCGAAGTTGTGCCCCTCATTTTAACTGTGGGTGACCAATCTCTGCCTTAAATGACGTCGCTTTTTTGTACGTTCGTGTTGCCTGAAAATGAACCCGCGTTTTTTATGACTCTGGGCAACAATTTTTTTTCCCCAAACGGTTTTGCTTCCTGAACAAAAATTGGGGGTGATGACAGCCGACTTCAAGCTGGACACAAAGATAATTTTAGATTTGCTGCATCACGTGCGTAGTTGGAGAAATATTGAATTAACTTTGATTGAACTTGGTGCGTTTAATCGCATAATGACGTCTGCACGTTGCATTAGTTCAACCGACCTAAAAATGTTTTGCCGCTGATTTTCGTTTGTACTCAGCATCTGATGCCTCTTGTGTCAGTGGCCAACAATAGTCAGCTGGTCTTGATGGACTGTGGTTTCCTTGATGCCTAGCCGAGCTCTCAAGTTGACTGTACTAATTGCACGACAAAATGTGAGGAGCCCAGGGTTTGTCTTGCTCACCAATTTTGCGACCGACGTAGAGCTCATAGGCTTCCCTCATCAGTGCAGTCAGGCTGTGGCTTTGGGCGGTAAGTATACACAAATGTAACAGAATGTGGGAACGTTGATGAGATATTTCTGGCCTATTGAATCTTCCTGAAGACAATAAATCCTATCATTAAGGACACTCACCATGCTATTGGTTGAAGAACATGTGCATCAACCTCCATTCAATCCATATCAATGTAATGCACAGCATCTAGATAATGAGCTGCTTTTATTGACAGTCTGAATCTATCCTGACCAAACATGCCCAGCCCGAAGACAACAGTTGCGGTGAACCGGCATTGAGTCCAAGGCTTGGACTGATCAAAACAGCTCGCTGTGTGGGTAATATACTTAAAACATGACAGGACATTAGGTTGCAAGTGATATAACTATTTTAAGATGATTTCTGCGACAAGGCAGTTCAGAACTTCGTAAAAAAAACTGCACCCCAATGCGTCCAGGAAGCAAAACCTCCATTGTCCAGCTCGTTCAGATTCAGATGCCCGGTCCGTGAAACTAACCAGGTCTCTTTCTCATTCTCTCGCGCAGGTGGAAGTGGAGGTGGTCCCTCATTCTGAAATAAGTCTGTGACTTACTTCATCGAGTATGGCATATTGTCATATTTTGTGAAGCTGATATGACCGAACACGTCGTCGTTTTTCTTTTTTTGGGGGGGAGCTACTTCAATCTCCGTTATCTCCTGGGAATGCGATGCATGGGGTGGGACGGGGGAGTTTTATGTAAACCAGAAGTTCTACCTTTTGTAACCCTGCAAACCCGAAACCATGCGAGCCTTCGAGTAATGACCAAACTTTGAGAATAGTGTAGCTATGGAGAAGGACATCGTAAGATTAAACTCGTATTCACTTGTAGTGATTTTCTAAATCGTAAATAAGAGACAGTTAAAGCTTCTTTTGATATGTATCTGTACACATGACATATTCTGAATTTTTATTATTGCTGTGTCATGAATACTATGTAGAACTATCTACAACCAAGTATAGGGAATTGAATCCTGTTTATCTTTCGTATTTTCACACAGAAAGATTATATATGTATGTACATATATACATCTATCTATATATATAAATATATAAATACACGAGCATTTAACAAATGTAAGCACTTTTAATGATCAAGAGCCGTGCGTTGTGAAACTGTGTTTTTGCGTGCGTTTTCGGAGTGTTGTACATCCTGCTGTTATTGGGGGGGGGGGGGGGGGGGGGGGAGGAGGGGAGAGAAAACTATTTATATTAAAAAGTGCATTTCAAATCAACCATGGCGTTGCTCCGAATTTTTTGCCTCTGTTCATTTCCGCTCACCGGCACCAAGAGCTGTGAGGAAACCACTCCCCTCCCTTCCCGATCCTCTTGGCTGCTCACCCAGGAAGTAACCTCAGGGGTTCCCTCGATGGCCGTGCAACGGGTCAGGCGCAGGGTTTCCTTCTGCCTGCTGTAAGTGCGGCATTAGGGGCGTCGGCCCCACCCCTCCCCACTGGCGCCCCCTTGATGTTAGAAGGAGAGAAGGGAACCCCCCCCCCCAACCCGCCCTCCTGGTTCCGGACTCTCCTATCACCTTCCCACGTTCACTCTGCCCACGCACGTCAAAGTTAGAGATGTTTCAAATGAGAGGACCCCCCCCCCCCCCGGTTCTCCTAAATCCCAGCGACTATAAGCCCAAACGCTCCTCATTCCCAGAATCACCCTCTGAACCCTGTCTGACGTCAGCCCATCCTTTCTCAAATGAAAAGCCCAAAACTGCTTACAATTCTCCACATGAGGCCTCACCGGGGCCTGATAAATCCTCAACATCCCATCCCTGCCCTTAGATTCTATTCCGGTTGTAACGAACGCCAGCATTGCATTTGCCTTCTTCACCCCCGACTCAACCTGCACGTTTCCCTCCAGCAGGTCCTGCACGAAGATCCCAGCTCCCTTCACATCTGGGGATTTTCAATTTGCTCCCCATTTAGAAAACAGTCTGCCCCATTATTTCTTCCACCCAAGTGCACGACCATCCACTCTCCATTTCATTTGTCACTTCTCTGCCCCCTTCTCCTCCTCTGTCCATCTTCAGCCTCCCTGTTCCTTACCTGCTCCTCCACCCATCTTCGCTTCATTGGCAATGGTCGGGGCTGGGACTTTGATACCGTCGGCTGCAGGAACTGGAGATGGGGGCGCAGGTGCTCAGCGAAGCGGTCACCAAGCCGATGCCTGGTGTTACATCCTAGATCAGCAGCAATGGTAAATTACCAAAGACAAATAGTATTTTCAAAACCATTAATTTTAACCCCACTGTGCACGAATGTATATAGGTGTGTGTGCGTGTTAAAACCCAAGTCATTACAGTTTAAGCTTGATTCTGAAGAGATTATTCAGTTTCAGAAATCTTTTGTGTTGAACCTCAAAGTCTTTACTGTGGTTCAAAAGCAACAATGAAGTAGTTTGAAACATCATCAGGCCTCTTTAAAGCATCTTCAGACCTTTAAAACATCATCAGACCCGTTTAAAACATTATAAATCCCCTTTAAAACTCACAAATGTCTTTTGCAGAGTTGTTTTCAGAGCAATGTTTCTTCATAGTTGATTTTCTCTCTCTTGCATGGAGATTTCAGAATCTGGGCTCTTTTCCAAAGAAACAGTGAAGTGAATTCAGCATTATAGATTTAGGATTAGTTAGTTACCATCTTTTTTCCTTTTGTTTTTTTTTCCTGAGGGAACAAAGGATAAAATATTAACTTCTGTCCATTTGTTTATCATTACTTGCGATGTTCATTTTTATTTTAGGATACATTGTAATTACTTTTTACCTGGACAAGTTAGATTTCTCATTCTTACACTTTTTGTTGAATATATATATTTATAAAATTCAATAAAAGGGACAGCGAAGTGGGTAAATACTACCTACGGGATGGCCAGGTCACTGCTTCCCTCTGTTCCAAAGAGACAGCGATAAGATCTTCAAAGACCGCTTTTCCTGAAGAGAAATAACCAGCCCCTTTTTCGTTGCTGTAGTTCAATCCTGTGTCACCTACAGGATGGTCAGGCGACTTCTTCTGGTCTCAAGAACTGCCTCTCGTCCAGTGATACCTTTCTCCGAAAAGTCTCATCACATGGATGTGTGACATCATTTCCACCATTTCCCCGAAAGCATGGCCTTCTGAAGTCCTTTCATGTCTACAAGCTGAAAAGCATCTCTGTTCACTTCCACCCACTACAAAAGTATGAAGTCCATGGACTCCGGCCTGCTGTGCAGACCATTGAATTAAAAGTCCTGCTAGTTTGAACAGCGGCCTCTCAATTTTCATTCTAACGCCATAAGTAAATAAGCGAAGTGTCTTGTATTTAAACAGATGGCCTCCTTGAGCACTTCATCTTTACAGCTGTTTGCGTGTCTCCCACTGACAACTGATTTACAGACAAACTGATTTACAGACAAACGTCTCCGAAATCTGCCAGCTTCCATTTCCAAAGGGTCTCTGAGTCCAACCGTGCGTCCGTAAAAATGCAAAGATGCCCTGTCCACCCAAAAACTAAATTTACTAAGAAATATATATTATATAACTAAAGATTTTTCATTTTAAAAATTAATTTTAGCACAGATCCGTAACACTAATGTCACCCGCCGCCTCCTGGAGGGGACTCTCTTTTGCTTCTCTTTCTCTGACTGTAAAAGGCGCCGGGCGATTTCTGCCAGCGGTGAATCTTTGCCTGCCTTGCGGCAAAGTAATTTTTTGTGTAACGTTACACCTGTTATTATAGGACAATAAAGGAACCCTGCTAAATCTGCCTGTGTTGACATTTAGTGACTAGCCCTTCCCAGCCCCTGGACCAGCACTGGCCCCTGCTGGTGACGCAGGGCATTGCCGGGACCACACTGAAATTCACATGAAATTCTCCAAGCAGCCAGGGATTCGATGGCCCCAATAAGATTTGCTCAGAGTCGGACACCAGCTTCAGGAAGTCTTCATTTAGGCCCAATCCTGATGCTGAGAGCAAGGTGCACTAAGATCCCTCCTCTTCACCACTCCTTCACGCTCCTCCCCACTGCCCATCCCACAACACACCTTCCTCACCACCCCCTCGCCCCTCAAAACCCCTCCCACAGTGTTCCTCCTCCCTTTCCCCCCTCACCAGCCCCCTTTACCACCCTCCCACAGCACTCCCCTCCTCACCGCCTCTCCCACAGCGCTCCATGCCCCTCCTCACTACCTCCCCACACTCCTCCCACAGCACTCCCCCATGCCCCTCCTCACTACCTCCCCACGCCCCTCCTACAGCGCTCCCCCATGCCCCTCCTCACTACCTCCCCACGCCCCTCCCACAGTGCTCCCCCACGCCCCTCCCACAGCGCTCCCCCATGCCCCTCCTCACTACCTCCCCACGCCCCTCCCACAGCGCTCCCCCATGCCCCTCCTCACTACCTCCCCACGCCCCTCCCACAGCACTCCCCCCACGCCCCTCCTCCTCCTCCCCAGACCCCTCATGACTCACCTCACCGGCCCCTTATCTCTCCCTCAGCACTTCTCCCACGCCCCTCCTCCTCGTCCTCACCACCCCTCCTTCCTCACCATTTCCCCACACCCCTCCCTCCTCACCACCCCCTCCCACAGCACTCCCTCCTACATCCTCACCGACCCTCTCCCAAGAACATTTCCAAATGCAACTGTGGTAGATTTTATTAAAAATTATAAATAGGACCCAACACACGGGACAAACGAGCCAGTGATCAGCAGCAAAGCACTGACGTGAGCCCACACTCTCTTGTGAGGCACATCAAATCCTTTGACCCCACAGGCCAGGAACATCTGAAGCCTGGAGGCATGAAGAGGAGAAGGTGTAAATGTGTGGGATATGTGGGGAGGAGGAGAGGTTAACAGAGGAGGGTACAGAGGAATGGTTTGGGGCCGGCTGGGGTTTGCCGGTCGATGCTGAATTCAGGTTAGCTCCTTCCCCCTCGTCGTGGACACCGACTCCCACCCCCAACATCACTTCTTCTTGGTGGCTGCAGCCTCCAGCAGGACTGCCTCTGCCTTCAGCTGCTCCTCCCTCTGCTCCCGAAACCTGACGTAGTCCTCAGCGGAGAGGCTGAGAGAGGGGAGGAGAGAGGGAAGGGGGAGAGGGAGGGGGGAGGGAGGAAGAGAGAGGGAGATGTTAACAGTGTCGTGAAGGACACACGATCCAGGTGAAGGATGGTGGAGCTTTCGCACACATGGATCCCACCCCCCTGACCCGCACATCGCGATGCAGCTGGCTGAGATGACCGCAGGGTCCGTGGACAAGGATGAGGTCGCAGACAGTGCACTCCTCCCCCTTGTCATCGCCAGAGACTGTTCAGCCCCTTGCAACCTGCCCAGCATCCAGTGAGTCTGTGGCCGATCCTTCTTCCGTAATACAATGGGGCCACTCAGCCCAACAGCTCTATGCTAGGCCCTCCCCCCACCAGGGCCGACCCTGAGTCCCATTCTCCTTCCTTCCTTGTTGTGCTGAAACCCACTCCCTGCGAATCCTAACCCAAGCGGACAGGGCTAGGTCCCAACGCCGATGAACTCATATTTGCTGGATGTACAGCAGTGAGAGACAAGACCAATGGTGAACCATCATGGCGGTTATTGACCTAACCGCCTCTTTCCCGCCACCCTGAATTCCCCGACTTTGCATTTGACTGTCTGCATTTTAAATGCCAAAGTGCAGCAGGAACTCACAACCTCCTTCAGAGGTTAACCGATGTTTCGGGACCTGAATCCTTCCTCAAAGAAGGGCTCTGGCCCAAAATGTCGCTAATGCATCTTTACCTCCCGCAGACGCTGGTGCATTTTGAACTCATTCAACGAGGCAGTACCCCCTTGGGCAGAGAATTCCACCAGGCGATTCCTCTGTCTCTATCTTCCCAAATTTTAAATGTTTCCACAAGATCCTCTCTCATTCAGCGAAATTTCAGTAAGTAAGGCCCCAGGTTTAAAAGTGAAAGAGGGTGCTCCCATGGGTTCCGTCACCACAGCCATCAGGATCCTGAATGAGCCCCATAACAGTGCTCTCCTATTTGGTGATAACACTGGACAACAATTTTTAAAAAAAGTTTGCTTCCTGAAATAAAATTGGGGATTATGATAGAGAACTTCAAGGTGAACAGAAAGATCATTTCAGATTTGATGTATCACGTGGGAAGTTGGAGGAACATTAAATTAACTTTGATTGAATTTATCCCGTTCAATCGATTAATGTTGTTGACACATTGCGTGAGTTCAACCGACCCAATTACGTTCTGCTGCTGATTTTCGTTTGTACTCGGCATCTGATGCCTCTCTGGTCAGTGTCCGGCAATCGTCAGCCGGCACGGATGGATTCTGCTTGGCCCGATACCACTTTTCCAGGGACGCAGTGTCCCGGTGAAATCTTTCATCGTGTTCGTCACTGACCTGCACTGAAGACGTCCGAGAGCGAACGCAGAAAATTAATTGTCGACAACACATTGACCTTCACGATTTTGTTGGCTTGAAGCAGACTTAAAATATGAGAGGTAATCGCAAAAATAGGTTAGATTTTAAAAATCGGAACGTGGTGGGAACATCCTCAGATGATTTTTGTGATCCGCAGACCCAAAGTCCATAAAATCCGTTTAAAAGTGTTCAGGAAGCAAAATCTTTGTTGTCCAGTGTAACCGGCCTTTTATCGCAACCCTGCACTATGCAAATTGTGCTCGTCACATGGCAGTATGAATGTTAGCGATAACCTGCTGGTTTGCTTGCTGAAGAACACAGGTCGCTGGACTAGGTACAAGGGATAATGAACTTGTTGCCCAGATTTCAGTATCTGCTGTATTCTGAGTGGCTCCAGTTCGAACAGTGGTTCTCAACTCTTCTCTTTCCACTCACAGACCTTAAGTAATTTCTAGGCCATCGATGCTCTGTGATCAGTAAGGGGTTGCTTAAGGTGGACAGAAAAAGTTTGAAAACCACCGTTTTAATCGACCCTCATGGACTTGTTATGTGCACCGCTTCAGAACTCCCAAAGGAAATGGGCCAATGAGCATTTTTCTTAAGCAAAATATTTTAGAAACAATCAGGTCTGGAACAGTAATTCCCAACCTTCCCTTCCCACCTTAAGCAATCTCTTACTAATCACAAAGCCCCGATGGCACAGGGATTACTTAGAGTGGGACATGAGTGGAAAGAGAAAGGATCAGAACCACGGAGTTTAATTGGTGAACCCAAGAAGTGGGGAACATTCCAAACTCCATGCAGACAGCGCTGGGGTGGGGAGGTTAAGGATCGACTCTCCCTCGATTTTCCGCAGTGTTCCCAGCCAGGTATATGCATTTCTCCACGGCCGGGAAGTGGGTGGAGACTTACTCTGGCACCACTTTGATCCCAAGGGACTGGGCTGATCCAATGAGACACTTGCAGACATTCTGGAGTGACATGTCCTGGAGGTGGAAACTCTCATCCTGCATCTTCACCTTGGCGATCTCGTAGATGTGTTTCACGCTCACCACGCCCGCAACCTCGTGACCTGCCGCATAGATGGAGCTGTCAAAAGGCCAAAGACGACCCAAACCCCAGGCTTTCACTACAGTGAAAGAAGTGAAAGACAGGGGCCTAATCCAGGGGTTCCAGGTGGAGGAGGGGGTGGAACAGAAGGTTTGAGCGGTGGGGGAGTGGGGTTATATGTAGAATAACAGATCCCCGGGAGTGGGTTACAGGCTGGGGTCTGATCCAGGGGTTCGGGGAGGGGGGTTTACACATAGATCCCCAGGAGTGGGTTACAGGCTGGGGTCTGATCCAGGGGTTCAGGGGGTTTATATATAGATTAACAGATCCCCGGGTGTGGGTTACAGGCTGGGGTCTGATCCAGGGGTTGGGGGGGTTTATATATGGAATAACAGATCCCTGGGAGTGGGTGACAGGCTCCGGTCTGATCCAGGTGTTCGGGGGGGGGGGGTTTATATATAGAATAACAGATCCTCAAGAGTGGGAACAGGCTGGGGCCTGATCCAAGGGAGGGTTCAAGGGTTATAGAGAATGACAGATCTGAGAGTGGGTCACAGGTTGGGGTCAGACCCAGGGGTCTTGGTAGTGTTGTGCCAACACGGCTCATGCTCTCTGTGAGCCTTGCTCGACCATCCCCCACACCACCCGGCCAGCCAGCAATGTGGGTGGGGGGAGTTTTGCTCACCTGCCCTGGAAGCCCCTTTCTCGATCCCGGCTGCCGCCTTCAGGAAGTAGGAGACGGTGGGCTTATTGACTTTCAGCTCGTAGGTGCGATCGGGCTGAGAACACACACACAGGGAAAGGTGAACAGGGGAGATCCGCTCCCTCCAGATTCGGGCAGACCCTTCCCCCTCAACCTTGTCTTGGGGGGGGGTGCCACCCTCTCCAATAACGTTTCATAAACCCATCACCAACCGAAATCCCGCAGAATTCAGCTCTCAATGCACCACCACATCCTTTTTATCAGCTGAGAAATTTGAGGGGTTGCAAGGTTAACAGGGTCCCGGAGCGAAGGGTTGACTTAACCCTTTGGGCTCCGAATCCCATAGACCCAGTCTGGAGTATATATTGTAAAAGGCTAAAAATGTCCGGAGTCCAGAGGGTTAATAGAGGTCTACAAGATTATTCAAGGCACAGATAGTATCTTGGGGGTGACAGTAGCAAACACCAGAGGACGTTTGTACAAGGTGAAGGGAGGGAAGTTTAGGGGAGACGTCAGGGGTAAGAGTTTTTTTTTATACAGAGAGTTGTGTGGGCCCGGAATGCCTTGCTAAGGGGTGGGGGTAGAGGCTGGAACATTGGGGGTAGGTACATGGATGGAAGGAAAATAGAGGGTATGGGTGTGAGGTAGGGCAGGTTTTTAAGAGAATGACATATCATTGTTGGGCTGAAGGGCCTGGCCTGCCTGTGATTTTTATATTTAGATGTCCAGCATTGCAACAGGCCCTTCTGGCACAAGACCCCCTGCCGCCCAATTACACCCCAATTGATCGACCTCCCTTTTGTTTTTGAACAGGGGGGAGGGAGACCCACGCGGACATGGGGAAGAATGTAGAAACTCCTTACATTCAGCGCCAGATTCGAACCAGTTTCACTGGCGATGTAATGGCGTGGTGCTGCCCAAGTTCTGTGCTTTTCAGGAGGTCTGATGTGGACGGGATCTGCACAGTGAAGAGGAGCAGAAGGATCTTGGAGGGTAGGTACATAGTGCCTTGAATGTGGTGTCATAGGTAGATAGGGTGGTCAGAAAGGCTTTCGGCGCTTCGGCTTACAGCACCAGCAATCAGGACTGGTGTTCCAATCCCGTGCTGTCTGTAAGGGGCTTGTACGTTCTCCTCATGTCTGCATGGGTTTTCCCCGGGGGCTCCGGTTTCCTCCCACTGTTTGAACCTTACCGGGGAGGAGATTGTGTAGGTTAACGGGGTGTAAATTGGGTGGACGGGCTCATGGGCCAAAACGGCCTGTTACCCTGTGTTGTATATCTAATTTAAAAAGTTGGGAGGTCACATTGCAGTTGTATAACACATTGGTGAGGGCCCATTTGGAGCCTTGTGTTCGGCTTTACATTGAACATTCCAACACATTACAGGTCCTTCGGCCCACAATGTTGAGCCAACCTATATAAACCTACTCAACAAATTAACCCTTCCCTCCCTCACATCTATAACCCTTAATATTTCTTCCATCCACGTGCCTGTCGAAGAGTCTCTTAAATGCTCCTAATGTTCCAGCCTCCACCCCCATCTAGGCATTCCTCTGCGTAAAAAAAAACTTACCCCTGAAGTCTCCCCTGAACTTCCCTCTCTTCACTTTGTACAGACGTCCTCTGGTGTTTGCTGCTCCCACCCTGGGAAACAGGCGCTGGCCGTCCACCCTGTCTATGCCTCTCAGAATCTTGTAGATCTAAGTCTCCTCTCAACCTTCTACAGTCCAAAGAAAAAAATTCCCAGCTCTGCTAACCTTCCCTCATTTGTTTCCCAATTCAGGCAATGTCCTGGTGAATCTCTTCTGCCCCCTCTCCACAGTGTCCACATCCTTCCTGTAATGAGGTGACCAGAACTGAACACAATACTCCGTGGGGTCTCACCAGTTTTATAGAATTGCAACATGACCCCTCAACTCCTGAACTCAATTCCCCAACTAATTAAGCTCAGCGTCCCATTGGCCTTCTTAACTACCCTATCAACCTGCGCAGCGACCTTGAGGGATGTATGGAATTGGACTCCAAGGTCCTTCTGTTCCTTCACACTGTTAAGAATCCGACCATTAACCCTGTATTCTGCCTTCAGGTTTGTCATTCCAAAATGCAACACCTCACGCTGATCCTGATTGAACTCCATCTGCCACTTTTCTGCCCAACCCGTCCATATCCCCTTGTGACCTGCGACAACCTTCGGCTCCATCCACAAGTCCTCCAACCTCATGCCACTTGCTGCAGGAAAGAGATTGTCAAGCTGGAGAGGGTGTAGAGAAGACCACCAAGAATGTTTGTAGGACTTGGAGACCTGAGTTATTGGGATAAAACATTACAGCATGGAAAACAGGCCCTTCTAGACTGTACCACACTATCATTCTGCCTAGTCCCGCTGACCTGCACCTAGTCCCTACTCCTCCCCTCCATGTACCTGTCCAAATTTTTCTTAAATGTGAAAATTGAGCCGGCATTTAGCTGGCAGCTCGTTCCACGCCCCCACTGCCCTCTGTGTGAAGAAGTTCCCCCTAAACTTTTCCCCTTTCACCCTTTACCCATGTCCTCTGGTTTGTATCTCACCCATCCTCAGTAGAAAAACCTACTTGCATTTATATAATCATATAACAATTACAGTATGGAAGCAGGCCATCTCGGCCCCTCTAGTCTGCACCAATTTAAGTGAAACTTCACCAGTTCCACCTACCTACTCCCTGCCCATAACCCTCCAACCCCCTCACATCCATACACTCATCCAACCTCCTCTTAAATGACAGAATTGACCCTGCTGCAACCACCTCTTCCGGAAGGTCATTCCACTCAGCCACCCCTCTCTGAGTGAAAAGCTTCCTCTTATGTTACCTCTAAAGCTTTGCCCCCTCACCCTTAACTTATGACCCCTCATTCCAATCTATCCTACCCTCAAGGGAAAGACCCTATTTACATCTACTCTATCTATTTCCCTCATAATTTTATCAAATCCCCTCTCAACCTTCTACACTCCAATGAATAAAGTCCCAGTCTACTCAATCTTTCTCCGTATTCTAGATACTGCAATCCCGGAAACATTTTAGTAAATCTTCTCTGCACCCTATTGATATCCTTCCTCTAATTTGGGAACCAGAACTGCACACAATATTCCAAACTTGGCCTCACCAATGCCTTGAACAGCCTCAACTTCACCTCCCAGCTCCTATATTCCATGCAATGATTTATGAAGGCCAGCATACCAAAAGTCTTCTTCACCACCCTACCTACATGCGAATCCACTTTCAAAGAACGATGAACAGTTATTCCAAGATCCCTCTGTTCCTCTGCATTCCTCAATGCCCTCCCCTCACCACATATGTCTTATTTTGATTATTCTTCCCAAAAATGAAGGACCTCACATTTATCCACATTAAACTCCATCTGCCACCTTTCAGCCCACTCTTCTAAGCAGTCTAAATCCTTCTGCAGTCCCCGAAAACCATCCTCACTATCCACAACTCCCCCTATTTTTGTATCGTCCACATACTCTGTCGATCTCCTTAATAATTTTGCACACCACTATCAAATCTCTCCTCATTCTTCTACGCTCCAGGAAATAAAGTCCTAATCTCTTTAATCTTTCCCTGTAACTTAGTTCCTGAAGTCCGGGCAACATCCTGGTAAATCTTCTCTGCCTTCCTTCTATCTTATTGAGATCTTTCCTGTAGTTTGGTGACCAAATTTGCACACAATTCTCCAAATGTGGCCTCACCAATATCTTATGCAACTTTACCACAACATCCCAACTCCTATACTCAATACTTTGATTTGTGAAGGAGAGGTTGAGCCGGCTTTGGGGGGGGGTTTTAATTCCTTGGAATGGAGGAGGGTGAGGGGTGATCTCACAGAGGCGACCATGAGAGGTGAACGCAGTGAGCTGGGGAATCGATAAGTAGAGGACAGAGGTGAGAGACTGAACAGAAACCTAAAGGGTAATGTTTTCTCTACAGGAGGTGGTGGGTGTACGGAATGGGCTGCCGGAAGAGGTGGTTGAGGCGGGTACTGTTGCAATGTTTAAGGGAGAAATAAAAATTGGACAGCAGGTCACGCAGCGCCCACAGGAAGCGAAGGGCAACCAGTATTTTGGGCCTGGGCCCTTTGTCAAGGGGCTAGGTGCCTGAATAAAGGGGTTGAGGGAGGGAGGAGGCCACCCTCTACTTCATGAGGTTCATCAGCACTTTTACATATTGCCGATACATGGATAGGGATGGGTTTAGACTAGGGGCCCCATCCCTGTCCATCCGCCACCGCCCCATCCTCATCCATCTGCTACCTCCCATCCCCGACCAGCTCTGCCATCACCCAAAGGTTTCCACGCTGTGAAGGATCAAGGATTCCATGAAGTTCTCAATGGTCTAAAACGTGGGACCAGTGTGGGTGGGACACTTGGGTCAGCATGGGGCAGTTGGGTCAAAGGGCCTTGTTTTCACACCAGATCGCCGTTTCCTTGTTTACAGCAGTGTCACAGATCTTCAGTGGCACTCCTTGAGAAGACCAGAGGCAGGGCAAGTCACCGGAGGAACAGCAGTCTCTCGTTTAGACTCACATTGACGATGATCTTGATGGGCAATGGGATACCCTCTTTCATCTCCTTGGTCCTCTCGTTGAACTCCTTGCAGAACTGGCCAATGGGAATCCCTCGCTGCAGATGGAAGACATGGGAGTCAGTTACACGGCACCTCCCAGCTCTGCACCACCCCACTCCTCCACCCATGGCTGCATCGGGGCCTGGGTTGATAAATCCCGGGGAAGGCTGGAGTAAGCAGCAAAGGGTCGCCCAGTCCGACACAGGCAGACATCTGTAAGGCATGGACCTCAAGAAAGCAGCCAACGTCATGACGAACCCCTCTCACTGTCACCTTCAGGCAGAAGGTACTAAAAGCTGAGGACCAGCACCTTTAAGTTATTTTCCCCCAACAGTTATCGGGCTCTTGAACCTCCCTGTACCACCCTAATCCTAATCTACTCTGGGACCACCAATACTATTTACTGTTGTGAAATAAAACAGAAATGTAATATTACATGAAATTTACCTCCCATGGAGGCTAAGATTCTCCATTAGCGATACCCGGTGTATGAGAGAAGGAGAAGCAAAAGGGAGTCCTTTCATTGACACTGAGTGTCCATGGATTTGCATCCCGCAGACTCCTGTTCAATCCGCCGGCCGGACCTGAGCTCCCTTCGGGAGCCCTCGTCCTCAGCACCCTCTCGAATCCTGGTTCTGAAACTTGGTTCCCATGAGCCGGCCTCCAGCAGCCCGAGTGGGTCCTTTGACCTCTAGTTTTTAATCTCTCCTCAGTGAGGAAAGGCCGGAAGGAGTCACGTGATGGAGTAGTGGCCGGCAGGGGAATACCAGCTCTCTCCAGAAAAGAAGAAATAAAGTGAAGAAAATACAAAGTTCAAGAAATACAAAACATAACAAATAGAAGATAAAGTTGTGGAGAAAAGAAAGAAAATGGCATCCAAGAAGGAAAAAGTAAAAACAACGGGAAAAAAAGAAGAAAAGACGCCAGAAGAGAAAGGAGAAGGCGTTACCTGCATGAAGAAACAGGGAGCCGTCGTGGAAAAGAGAGCCCGTTCTCCAAGGTTGGTGATGACCCCGCAGAGTCGCTACCCCTCCCCCCACCCCCCGACCGCTGGACTGCAAAAATGGCTCTTTGAGCCAAACAAAAGTGCGCTTACTAAGGAAAAGGAGAACACCGACAGGAGGGGGGCTCAGCTGAGGACCAGGCAAACACAACGCAACCAGCTGAGGGATGCCCGGCACCAGGGCTCTCAGCTGGAAGAAGAGGAAAGCGACAGGAAAGGGAGTGAAAGGAAAGAAGAGCAGCAGCAGGAGGCTCAGTTGAGTAGCTCAGAAGAAGAGAACCAACAGCAAGAGGCCAAGCAAGAAGAAACCCAGCAAAGTGAGACAAGCAACTCATCAGGAAAGTCAGAAGAGACACAGATACAAGGAAGAGAAGAAGAAGACACAAACACAGGTACAGACACAGAAGAAGAGGAAGAAGATGACCAAGATCTGCACAGAGAAACAGAAGGTAAAATAGATGGACGGAATATAGATTTTAAAAAAATTTCCAAGAACAAATGAGAGCATTAAAAGAATGGTTGACATTAGAATTTAGTGAAATTAAAAGAAAAATGAAAAGTACAGAAGAAAAAGTGAATAGAATAGAGCTGGTCATGACAGAAATAGGGAAAAGATTAGAAAATATGGAAGAACAAGAAATGGCTGTAGAAATGGAAGTGAATGACTTAAGAAAAAAATTGGAAGAAAGTGACAAAAAAGTTAAAGAGAAACAAGAGTTGTTCACTCAGAAAATGAATATAATGGACAACTATAATCGGCGAAACAACATAAAGATAGTGGGCCTAAAGGAAGATGAAGAAGGCACAGATATGAAGGAATTTATAAAAGAATGGATCCCCAGGGTCCTGGGAATGACAGAAATACAGGAAGGAATGGAAATAGAAAGGGCACACAGAACACTAGCTCCGAAACCACAGACACATCAAAAATCAAGATCTGTTTTTGTAAAATTTTTGAGATACACGACAAGAGAAAATATACTGGAGCGGGCAAGATATAAAATTAAAGAAGACAAAAAACCATTGGAATACAAGGGTCAAAAAATATTTTTTTACCCAGACATAAGTTTTGAACTCTTAAAGAAGAGGAAGGAGTTTAATACTAGCAAAATTGATCCCATGGAAAAAAGGTTATAAATTCTTTTCTTTTTCAATCTTTTTATTATTATTATAATTTATAAACACATACAGTTCAAAGAGATATAAAAAAAATACATAGTAAGTAATGAATTAATACAGAGATATTAAACAATAATATTACAGAATAAAAATATATCATAAAAAAATTTTTTGATCAGTTTAGGGTGTGAACTATCTCTAAAAAAAGATATAATTAATAACAATATATGAAAAAAGAGAAAAAAAAACCCCAAAAAAGAAGAAAAAACAAATCTGAATTTAAAAAAAAACTTAAAAAAAAAACCTACAGATATAGCTAAACCACGCCGATCTCATCTTACAGCCCAATTATCATACATAATCATAGAAAGAAAACAGAGCCAGATCAACTCACCACAAATGAAAATATTGAATAAATGGTCGCCAGGTTAACTCAAACTTAGAAGGGGATTCATAGACAGAGTTTCTAATTTTCTCTAAATTTAAACATAGTATGGTTTGGGTAAACCATTGGAAAACAGTGGGAGGATTTACCTCTTTCCAATTTAATAGTATAGATCTTCTAGCCATTAGTGTAAGAAAAGCAATCATACGATCCGCAGGAAGAGATAAATAAGTCAAATCTATCATAGGTAATCCAAAAATTGCAGTAATGGGATGTGGTTGTAAATCAATATTCAAAACAGTAGATATAATGGAAAAAATTTCCTTCCAATAATTCTGTAAAGAGGGACAGGACCAAAACATATGTGTAAGGGAAGCTGTTTCCAATTGACATTTATCACATATAGGATCGATATGAGAATAAAAGCGATGGAGTTTATCTTTAGACATATGAGCTCTATGAACAACTTTAAACTGTATTAGTGAATGTTTTGCACATAGAGAAGAAGAGTTTACCAGTCGCAGAATTTTATTCCAATTTTCATTAGAAATATGAAGGTTGAGTTCTCTTTCCCAATCATTTTTAAACTTTTCAAAAGTCCCAAATTTATTTTTGTAATTATATTATATAATTTAGATATCACACCTTTTGGAGGGAATTTTGAATATAGTATATCCTCTAAAACAGTCGTAGTCTCCCGATTGGAAAAAGAGGGTAAAGTCGAAACTAAGAAACTCCTAATCTGCAAATATCGAAAGAAATGAGATCGAGGTAAATCATATTTCATGGATAATTGTTCAAATGACATGAAAGAGTTATCCAAGAATAAATCCGAAAAGCATGTTATACCTTTAACTTTCCAGAGTAAATAAGCTTGATCAATTAGAGAGGGATGAAAAAGGAAATTTAGTACAATAGGAGTTTCCAAGATAAAATGACTTAGGCCAAAAAATCTCCGGAATTGAAACCATATACGTAGTGTATGTTTAGCCATTGGATTATCAATTTGTTTATATAATTTAGTAAGAGTAAAAGGGAGAGCAGCTCCCAAAATAGAGCTAATTGAAAAATTTTGTATCGGTTTAATTTCTAAATTTACCCAATGGGGATTTAGAGATAATTCTGAATAATTCAACCAATACCTTAAGTAACTAATATTAATTGCCCAGTAATAAATTCTAAAGTTGGGCAATGCCAACCCTCCCTCTAGTTTAGATTTCTGTAAATATTTTTTCCCCAATCTAGGATTCTTGTTTTGCCAGATATACGAGGACAATTTAGAATCGACCTTATCAAAAAAAGATTTAGGAACAAAAATAGGTATAGCTTGGAATATATATAAAAATTTAGGTAAGATCATCATCTTAATAGCATTAATTCGGCCTATCATGGATAGGGATAATGGTGACCAATTGGTAAGTAAACTGCCGATCAGGTCCAATAGAGGGAAAAAATTAGTCCTAAACAAATCTTTATGTTTTTTAAAAAGGTTATAAATTTATGTTAAGATATCCAGCTGTGCTTAAAATATTTATCCCTGGGGAGTAAAACAGACTGTTCTCAGATCCGGAGGTAGCATGATAATTTGCAGAATGCCTGTAAGACAGAAGGAGAGATGAAGAGACATCACAAGAATGAAGAACAGTGATAAAATACATATAAAGATGTAAAAATAATGTATATGAAAGAACTAAAGAAGGGAAGAAAGGAAGTAAGTGGAAAAAAAAGAGGGTGAGGTTTGTTATATGTGAAGTAAAAAGTCTTTTCTGGGGGGGGTTTGGGAGGGAGAAAATAACCGTCACTGCGAAATCAGTTGACGCTTGTGAGCGGGTTTGCAATCCAAATGGAGAAGGGAGTTGTGGTTGCCCGGCAAGGGATAAGGGGAAACTCAGAGGGGGGGGGGGAATATTTGGGGCTAAGGGAATATTAGATGTGGGAGTTGATGAAGTATTTTATGTTTTAAATGTGTTGTCATACATTGAGTTTAAAAAGGGAAAACTGAGAGATGAAAATGGGGAAAACGGGGATGGTGGTGGTGAGGAAGCAGAAATGAGGTGTAAACAGGATATGACATGGCCATGTTGAACTATATGACTATAAATATTAATGGAATACATTACCAAATCAAAAGGAAGAGGCTATTAAATTTACTGAGAAAAGAAAAGATATAGAATTCGTGCAGGAAATGCATCTAACTGAAGTGGAACATAATAAATTAAAGAGAGACTGGGTAGGGCACGTAACGGTAGCATCATATAATTCAAAAGCTAGAGGTGTAGCTATATTAATTAATAAAAATGGACCAATCAAAATAGAGGAGGAAATAATAGATCCAGCAGGGAGGTATGTAATTATAAAGTGTCATATATATTCAGAATTTTGGAATTTTCTCAATATATATGCACCTAATGAAGAGGATCAAAAGTTTATGCAAGATATTTTTTTGAAGATTGTAGATACGCAGGAGAATATATTGATAGGAGGGGATTTTAACCTTAATTTGTATCCAATGTTGGATAAAACTGGACAAAAGACTAGCAAAAAGAATAAAGTGGCCAAATTTATGATTAAATCAATGCAGGAAATGAAATTTATGGATATATATATGGAGGCAGCACCCAAGGGAGAAGGAATACTCATATTATTTAAGTAGGCATAAAACATACTCAAGGATTGATATGTTTTTGTTGTCGGCCCATATTCAAGGGAGAATTAGGAAAACTGAATATCAAGCTAGATTATTATCTGATCATTCACCCCTGTTATTAGCAATAGAACTGGAGGACATCCCAACAAGAACATACAGATGGTTATAAACTCCATGCTACTTAAAAGGCAGGAATTTAGAGAGTTTATTGAACGCCAAATTAAAATGTGAAAGACAAATTTATATTATGGGATGCAATGAAAGCCTTCATTAGAGGGCAGATAATAAGTTATGTAACTCAGATGAAAAAGGACTACAATCGGGAAATAGAACAGTTGGAAAGGGAGATAGTAAGTACAGAAAAGGAACTAGCAACAAGGGATGATATAACAAAAAGAAGAGAATTGGCGGACAAAAAAATAACATACGAAACATTACAAATGTATAAGGTGGAGAAGAACATAATGAAAATAAAGCAAAAAGTATTTCAAGCTCGGAGAAAAAACACACAAAATATTAGCCTGGCAACTTAAAACAGAACAAGCTAAAAGAACTGTATTGGCATCAAGGAAAAAGGACAAAGGAGGAGTCACGTGATGGAGTAGTGGCCGGACGGAGAACTCCAGCCCTCTCCAGAAAAGTCGGGAAAAACAAGAGAAAATACAAAGGCACAGAAATAAAAGTTAAAGAAAAGTGAGTATAAAGGTGGAAAGAAGATGGAGACAAAAGAAGAAAAATCAAAATCAACGGTAAGAAGAGAGGAAGAGAAGACAACGGAGGAAAAAGGTGAAGGCCTTACCTGTCCGAAGAGGCCCGCTGTGGAGAGAGGAGCCCGCTACCTCAGGTCGGTAGAAAAAGAACTACAACAATGGCTCACAGAGCCGAGTAAAAGTGCGCAACCGCGCAGGAAAAAAAACACACCGACGGGAGGGGGGACCAGCTGGGGAGTCGATCTCCACAGCCGGCAACGACAGCTGCCGAACACCTGCAGCAAGAAGAGACCACAGAAGACAATAGAAACAAGAAAGAAGAGAAGGAAAGGGCAACAAAGAAACAACAGATGGCCAACCCAGAGGAAGAAGAAGAGGAAGAATACAGTGAAATAGATGAAGGGAAAGGCAAGGTAAAGGATATACTTTCTCTTGTTAGAGGATACATGGAGTCATTTAAAGAATGGCAAACACAGGAATTCAATGATTTAAGAAGAAGAATAAACAACACAGAAGAGAAAGTGAATAAAATAGATATGACCTTAACAGAAATGGGGAAAAAAATGGACAAGATGGAAGAACGGGCAGTAGCAGCAGAAATGGAGGTAGAAGACTTAAAAAAGAAATTGGAGGAATCTAATAAAAAAACTAAAGAGACACAAGAACTACTAGCTCAAAAAATAGATATAATGGAAAATTATAACAGAAGAAATAACATAAAGATAGTGGGCCTTAAGGAAGATGAAGAAGGCAAGAATATGAGGGAGTTTATAAAAGAGTGGATCCCTAAGACCCTAGGATGTCCAGAACTACAGCAAGAAATGGAAATAGAAAGGGCACATAGAGCATTGGCCTCTAAACCACAACCACAACAAAAACCAAGATCTATTGTAGTAAAATTCCTAAGATATACTACAAGAGAAAAGGTACTGGAGAAGACAATGGAAAAAGTAAGAGAGGGCAACAAACCACTGGAGTATAAAGGGCAAAAAATCTTCATTTATCCAGATATAAGTTTTGAACTCCTAAAGAAGAGAAAAGAGTTCAATACAGCAAAGGCGATTTTATGGAAGAAAGGGTATAAATTTATACTGAAGCATCCTGCGGTATTGAAAATATTTATTCCAGGACAACAAAACAGACTGTTCTCGGATCCAGAAGAAGTACGAAAATTTGCAGAACAATTACAAAAATAGACTGAGGGATGAAGACGGGTAATGAGAGTAAAAATGATCACGATTGATATGTATGTGGGTAAAGACAAAAATAGACTGAGGGATGAAGACGGGTAATGAGGGTAAAAATGACCACGATTGATATGTATGCGGGTAAAGAGGTATAAGAGTGAATAGAGACAATGTGCATACGTTAAAGTATCTGTAATTAGAGGAAAATATAGGTAGTATAGACAAGAATTAATAAGGGAAGGTAATGGAATAGAGAGAATAAGGAGGAAATTAAAAGAGTGACCTTTGTGACATATGAAAAGTGAAATCTTTTCTGGGGGGGGCTGGGTGGGGGAAAAGAGCGGTCACTGCAAAATCAGTTGACGCTTGCGAGTGGATTCGCAAATCCAAATGGAGAGGGGAGATGTGGTTGTCCGACAAGGGATAAAGGACAACTCAGGAGGGGAAGGGGAGATTGGGGATAAAGAAGATAGAAATAGGAGAATAAGGAAAATGTTAGATGTTGTAGGAATGTTGTCTTGTAAAGAGTTGAAAATAAGAAAACTGAAATGGAAAAGGAGGAAAGGTAATGATGGAAAAACGGAAAGAGAAGATAAACAAAATATAAAATGGCTACGCTGAACTATATGACTATAAATATTAATGGAATACATAACCAAATTAAAAGGAAGAAACTACTAAACTTACTGAAAAAGGAAAAAATAGATATAGCATTTGTCCAAGAAACACACTTAACTGAATTGGAGCACAAGAAATTAAAGAGAGATTGGGTAGGACATGTAATAGCAGCATCGTATAATTCAAAAGCAAGAGGAGTGGCTATATTAATTAGCAAAAATATGCCATTTAAAATAGAAGAGGAAGTAATAGATCCAGCAGGGAGATATGTTATGGTAAAATGTCAGATATATTCGGAGCTTTGGAATCTACTTAATATATATTCACCTAACGAAGAAGATCAAAAGTTTATGCAAGATATCTTTTTGAAGGTAGCTAATACGCAAGGGAACATACTACTAGGAGGGGATTTCAATCTGAATTTGGATCCAAATATGGATAAAACAGGGAAAAAAATTAACAGGAAGAACAAAGTAACCAAATTTATAATTAAATCAATGCAAGAAATGAAACTTGTGGACATATGGAGGAAACAAAACCCAAAAGAAAAGGAATACTCATACTACTCGACTAGACATAAAACATACTCAAGAATAGACCTATTTTTGTTATCAGCTAGTATGCAGGATAGAGTAAGAAAAACAGAACATAAAGCGAGAATGCTATCGGACCATTCACCCTTAATACTGACAGTAAAGCTAGAGGACATCCCTCCAAGAATGTATAGATGGAGATTAAACCCCATGCTACTTAAAAGACAGGATTTTAGAGAATTTATTGAAAAACAATTTAAAATGTATTTTGAAGTAAATACGGAATCAGTGGAAGATAAGTTTATACTATGGGACGCAATGAAAGCATTCATTAGAGGGCAAATAATAAGTTATGTAACCAAGATGAAGAAGGACTATAATCAGGAAACAGAGCAGTTGGAAAGGGAAATAGTAAACATAGAAAAAAAATTAGCAATAAAGGAAGATACAACCAAAAGAAGAGAATTGGCGGATAAAAAAATAAAATATGAAACATTACAAACATATAAGGTGGAGAAGAATATAATGAAGACAAAACAGAAATATTATGAACTAGGTGAAAAAACACACAAAATCTTAGCATGGCAGCTTAAGACAGAGCAAACTAAGAAAATGGTATTGGCAACAAGGAAAAAAGACAAACAAATTACATATAATCCAAAAGAAATTAAGGAAAACTTCAGAGAATTCTATGAACAATTATACCGAACTGAAAACGAAGGGAAAGAAGGGAAAATAGATGAATTTTTGACGAAAATTGAACTACCAAAACTACAAATAGAGGAACAAAATAAATTAACAGAACCATTTGGAACAGTAGAAATACAAGAGATAATAAAAAAATTACCAAATAATAAGACACCAGGAGAGGATGGACTCCCAATAGAATTCTACAAAACATTTAAACACCTATTAATACCGCCCCTCCTGGATGTAATCAACCAGATTGATGAGACACAAAACTTACCAGATTCATGTAAAACAGCAATAATTACAGTGATACTAAAACAAGGGAAAGATCCACTCTCACCAGCGTCATATAGACCAATATCTTTGCTAAACACAGATTATAAGATAATAGCTAAACTATTAGCAAACAGATTAGCAGAACAGGTACCGAAAATGGTAAATTTAGACCAAACTGGATTTATCAAAAAAAGACGCACAACAGACAATATTTGTAAATTTATTAACTTAATTCATGCAGTAGAAGGAAATAAAGCACCTGCAGTAGCAGTTGCTTTAGACGCAGAGAAGGCCTTCGACAGAGTAGAATGGAATTATTTGTTCAAAGTATTGCAAAAATTCAGTTTACCGGAGAAGTATATTAATTGGATTAAAGCATTATATAAGGGACCGTTAGCGAAAGTGACAGTAAATGGACGTGTATCAAAGCAATTTAACTTAAGCAGGTCAACGCGGCAGGGATGCCCACTATCACCATTATTGTTTGCGCTAGCTATAGAACCACTAGCAGAATCGATAAGAATAGATAATAATATAAAAGGAATAAAAATAAAAGACAGGGAATATAAAATCAGTCTATTTGCGGATGATGTGATAGTGTACTTAACAGAACCAGAACTATCAATAAAAGAACTATATAAGAAATTGAAGGAATATGGAGAAGTGTCGGGATACAAGATAAACGTAAATAAAAGTGAAGCAATGCCTATGAATAACGCGGATTTATCAAAATTTAAGAAGGATTCCCCATTCAGATGGCAAATGCAGGCAATAAGATACCTAGGTGTACAAATAAACAAAAATCTAGGCCAATTATATAAACTCAATTACAAACCACTAATGAAAAAATTACAGGACGATTTAGAGCATTGGAAAGAGCTACCACTAACACTGATAGGAAGGATAAACTGTATTAAAATGAACATTTTTCCAAGGATACTTTACTTATTTCAGGCATTGCCAATACAACTGACAGAAAAATTCTTCAAAGAGTTAAAGAAAATAATAAGGAAATTTTTATGGAGAGGGGGGAAACCGAGGATAGCACTAGATAAATTAACAGAATGGTATAAACAAGGAGGCTTACAATTGCCAAACTTCAAAAATTATTATAGAGCCGCACAATTAAGGTACCTATCAGATTTTTATCAAACAAGGGAAAAACCAGACTGGACGAGATCAGAATTAGATAAAATAGGGGAAAAGATACCTGAACACATATTATATAAATGGGACGAAAAATTGGTACAACATAGAACTTCTCCAGTATTACACCATCTCCTCAATATATGGAAGAAGATTCATGTAGAAAGAAATAAAACAAATTATCAATTACCAAAACTAATATTGACGCAAAATAAGCTACTCCCTTTTACAATAGACAACCTTTCCTTTAGAAAATGGGAAAAAAAAGGGATTAAAAGAATAGAAAATTGTTTTTCAGGAAGTAGATTCTTATCCTTTGAACAAATGAGAGATAAGTACAAAATAACTGGAGATACAGCGCTGGCATATTACCAACTGAGATCCTACTTGAAAGATAAATTAGGAAGCAATTTGATTTTACCAGAGGGAAGTAACCTTGAATATGTGATTACAGATACAATGTTAATCAAAAGATTTATAACAAATATGTATATTAAACTGCAAGAAAAGGAGAATGAGGAAACAAATGGTAAAACTAAACAAAAATGGGAACAAGATTTAAATATAAAGATAAAAAAGGAAACATGGGAGAAATTATGTTCTGGAACGATGAGAAATACAATAAATACGAGGCTGCGTATGATACAATATAATTGGTTACACAGACTATACATTACACCGCAAAAGTTAAATAAATGGGACCCAACAGTATCTGATAGATGTTTTCGATGTAAAAAAGAAAGGGGAACAACAATTCATGCAATCTGGACATGTGAGAGAGTAGAAAAATTTTGGGATGATCTCAATCAGATATTAAATAAAATAACAGAAAACAATATACCAAAGAATCCAGAGATCTTTCTCCTAAGTAACATAAAAAATAAAGAATTTGGAATTGACTTGGAAGATGCACAAAAAAGATTTGTTAAGATAGCCCTAGCCGTAGCAAAAAAATGTATTATGTCAACCTGGAAATTGGAAGATAATTTGAAAATACAACAATGGTATATAGAAATGAATAAATGTATTCCATTAGAAAAAATAACATATAGTTTAAGAAATAATATTGAAATATTCGAACAAGTATGGGAGCCTTACATTAAATACAATAGCGAAAACCTACCGGGAACAAACATTACCTAAGTTGATGGAAGGAGAAGAAAAGAAAAGAATGGACTCAGTAGAATTTCTGGTGTATTTTTGTTGAATGACAACATTGTCTGACTGGCTTAATGCAACCTAGATTGTATACCTAAAATGGATGAGAGGGGGGGGTGGGGGGGGTGGCTTGGGAGGAGGGAGGGGGGGGGGGGAGAAAAAGTCACTGTATATGTGTGAAAAAGAAAAAGTGTATATCATGGCTAACGTGATTTATGGTGTGAAAAATAAAAAAAATTTTAAAAAAAGGAAAAAGGACAAACAAATTACATATAATCCAATGGAGATTAATGAGAACTTTAAGGAATTTTATGAACAATTATACCAAACTGAGAACAAGGGGAAAGATGATAAAATAGTAGAGTTTTTAGATAAGATTGAACTGCCCAAAATTGCAAGAAGAGGAGCAAAACAAACTGATAAAACCATTTGAAATAGAGGAAGTACAGGATATATTAAAAAAGCTGCCGAACAATAAAACGCCTGGAGACAATGGATTCCCAATAGAATTCTATAAAACATTTAAAGAGTTATTAATTCCTCTTCTCCTGGAAGTAATGAACCAGAAAGAAGAAACACAAAACTTGCCAGATTCATGTAAGACAGCAATAATTACAGTAATACCAAAGACGGGGAAGGATCAACTAATACCAGCATCATATAGACCAATATCTCTACTTAATTCAGATTATAAGATAATAGCAAAATTATTAGCAAACAGATTGGGTGATTGTGAACCAAAAATAGTAAAACAAGATCAAACTGGATTTATTAAGAAAAGACGAAAAGCGGATAATGTCTGTAAATTTATTAATCTAATTCATGCAGTTCAAGGAAATAAGAAGCCAACAGTGGCTGTTGCTTTAGAGGCAGAAAAAGCCTTTGACTGGGTAGAATGGAATTATTTATTTAAAGTATTACAGAGGTTCAATCTACCAGAAAAATATATTAATTGGATTAAAGCGTTATATAATGGACCATTGGCGAAGGTAACAGTAAATGGATATGTATCGAACCAATTTAAATTAAGTAGGTTAACTAGGCAGGGATGTCCACTATCTCCCTTACTGTTCGCTTTAGCAATAGAACCATTGGCAGAACTGATAGGAACAGAAAATAAAATAAAAGGAATAAAAATAAAGGAGGAGTATAAAATCAGTTTATTTGCAGATGACATCATAGTATACTTAACAGAACCAGAAATATCAATAAAAGAATTACATAAGAAAATGAAGGAGGGGAGGAGTCACGTGATGGAGTAGTGGCCGGTCAGGGAATTCCAGCCCTCTCCCGAAAAGTTTAAAAAAAACACACAAAGCACAAAGGTACAAGATTAAAATTTACAATAAAGTAAAAATAAAGGTGAGAAGAAAATGGCAGCGAAGGGAGAAAAGTCGAAAACAACGGGAAGAAAAGAGGAAGAAAGAACGTCGGAAGAAGAAGGTGAAGGCCTTACCTGTCCGAAGAGGCCTGCCGCGGAGAGAGAAGCCCGCTCCTTCAGGTCAGTGGAAGTCCCGGGCTCGGGACTACAAAAATGGCTCACAGAGCCGAGTAAAAGTGCGCAACCGCGCATGCAAAAAAACAAACTGACGGGAGGGGGGAACAGCTGCGGAGTCGATCTCCACAGCTGAGAGAGACACCTGCAACACAGCAGCAGGTGAAGAACACAGAAAATAACGACAACAAGAAAGAAGAGGGTAAAAGGAAAACAAGGAAACAGCAGATGGTCAATCCAGAGGAAGAAGAAGAAGAACAGAAAGAAATGGAAGAAGAAAAAGGCAAGACAATGGATGTATCTTTTTTTAAAGAATATATGGAATCAGTGAAAGAATGGCAATTACAAGAATTTAATGAGATAAAAAGAAGAATTAAGAATGCAGAAGAAAAAATGAATAAAATAGAAATGGTCATGTCAGAAATAGGAAAAAGAGTGGAAAATAGGGAAGAACGAGAAATAATTGTAGAAATGGAAGTAGAGGACTTAAAAGAGAAATTAGAAGAATCTAATAAAAAAAGTTAAAGAGGCACATGAGCTGTTAGCTCAGAAGATAGATATAATGGAAAACTATAATAGAAGAAATAATATAAAGATAGTGGGCCTTAAGGAAGATGAAGAAGGCAAGAATATGAGAGAATTTATAAAAGATTGGATCCCCAGGGTCCTAGGAAGACCAGAATTATAGGAAGAAATGGAAATAGAGAGGGCACATAGAACTTTAGCCCCGAAACCACAACCTCAGCAAAAACCAAGATCCATTTTAGTAAAATTCTTAAGATATACAACAAGAGAAAATATATTGGAGAAAGCAATGAAGAAAATAAGAGAAGACAAAAAAAACAACTGGAATATAAAGGTCAAAAATTTTTTTTCTATCCAGACATAAGTTTTGAACTCCTGAAGAAGAGGAAGGAGTTCAATACAGCAAAAACGATCTTATGGAAAAAAGGATATAAATTTATGTTAAAGTACCCAGCGGTACTTAACATAGTTATTCCAGGACAACAAAACAGACTATTCTCGGAACCAGAGGAAGCAAGGAAATTTGCAGAACTACAAAACAAGCAGAGAGATGAAGACATGTAATGAGAGCAAAAATGACCACGAACTATATGTATGTGAGTATAGGGGTATATGTGTGTATATATATAATGTGTATACATGAATGTATCCGTATTTAGAGGAAAATATATAGAGTATAGATAAGAATTAATAAGGGAGGGAAAGGGAATAGAGGGAATAAGGAGGGAATTAAAAGAGTGAACTTTGTTACATATGAAAATTGAAATCTTTTCCGGGGGGGCTGGGTGGGGAGGAGTTACGGTCACTGCAAAATCAGTTGACGTTTGCGAGGGAATTCGCAAATCCAAATGGAGAGGGGAGATGTGGTTGCCCGACAAGGGATAAAGGGCAACTCAGTAGGGGGAGGGGAGAATGGGGTTAAAGAAGTTTTAAATAGGAGAATAAGGAAAATGTTTGATGTTTAGAAATGTTGTCTTATAAAGTGTTCAAAACAAGAAAGCAGAAATGGATAAGAAGGAAAGGTGATGATGGAGAAACGGAAAGGGAAGATAAACAAAGTATGAAATGGCTACGCTGAACTATATGACTTTAAATATTAACGGAATATATAAGCAAATCAAAAGGAAGAAACTGCTAAATTTACTGAAAAAAGAAAAAATTGATATAGCATTTGTGCAAGAAACACATTTAACTGAATTGGAGCACAAGAAATTAAAGAGAGATTGGGTAGGACACGTAAAGCAGCGTCGTATAATTCAAAAGCAAGAGGAGTAGCTATATTAATTGGTAAAAATGTGCCAATTAAAATAGAAGAGGAAATAATAGATCCAGCAGGTAGATATGTAATGATAAAATGTCAGATATATTCAGAGTTTTGGAATCTACTCAATGTATATTTACCTAACGAAGAAGATCAAAAGTTTATGCAAGATATTTTTTTGAAGATAGCAGATACGCAAGGGAACATATTAATAGGAGGGGATTTCAACCTGAATTTGGATTCAAATATGGACAAAACTGGGAAAAAAATTAACAGAAAGAACAAAGTAACCAAATTTATAATTAAATCGATGGAAGAAATGCAACTTTTGGATATATGGAGGAAACAACACCCAAATGAAAAGGAATATTCATATTACTCTGCTAGACATAAAACATACTCAAGAATAGACCTATTTTTGTTATCAGCTCGTATGCAAGATAGAGTAAGAAAAACAGAATATAAAGCTAGAATATTATCGGACCATTCACCCTTGATATTGACAATAGAGTTAGAGGACATCCCTCCAAGAATGTATAGATGGAGATTAAACTCCATGCTACTCAAAAGGCAGGATTTTAGAGAATTCATTGAAAGACAAATTAAAATGTATGTTGAAATAAATACGGAATCAGTGAAAGATAAGTTTATACTATAGGATGCAATGAAAGCATTCATTAGAGGGCAAATAATGAGTTATGTAACCAAGATGAAGAAGGACTATAATCAGGAAACAGATCAGTTGGAAAGGGAAATAGTAAATATAGAAAAAGAATTAGCAATGAAGGAAGACACAACTAAAAGAAGAGAATTGGCAGATAAAAAAATAAAATATGAAACACTACAAACATATAAGGTGGAGAAGAACATAATGAAGACAAAGCAGAAATATTATGAACTAGGGGAAAAAACACACAAAATTCTAGCATGGCAGCTTAAGACAGAACAAGCTAAGAAAATGGTATTGGCATCAAGGAAAAAAGACAAACAAATCACATATAATCCAACGGAGATCAAGGAAAACTTTAGAGAATTCTATGAACAATTATACCAAACTGAAAACGAAGGGAAAGAAGGCAAAATAGATGAATTTTTAACTAAAATTGAACTACCAAAATTACAAATAGAGGAACAAAAAAAATTAATAGAACCATTTGAAACAGTAGAAATACAAGAGATAATAAAAAAATTACCAAATAATAAAACACCAGGAGAGAATGGATTCCCAATAGAATTCTATAAAACATTTAAAGATTTATTAATTCCTCCCCTCCTGGAAGTAATCAACCAGATTGATAAAACACAAAGCTTACCAGATTCATGTAAAACAGCAATAATTACAGTAATACTAAAGCAAGGGAAAGATCCACTCACACCAGCGTCATATAGACCAATATCATTACTTAACACAGATTATAAGATCTTTCTCTTTGGCTTGGCTTCGCGGACGAAGATTTATGGAGGGGGTAAATGTCCACGTCAGCTGCAGGCTCGTTTGTGGCTGACAAGTCCGATGCGGGACAGGCAGACACGGTTGCAGCGGTTGCAGGGGAAAATTGGTTGGTTGGGGTTGGGTGTTGGGTTTTTCCTCCTTTGCCTTTTGTCAGTGAGGTGGGCTCTGCGGTCTTCTTCAAAGGAGGTTGCTGCCCGCCAAACTGTGAGGCGCCAAGATGCACGGTTTGAGGCGATATCAGCCCACTGGCGGTGGTCAATGTGGCAGGTACCAAGAGATTTCTTTAGGCAGTCCTTGTACCTTTTCTTTGGTGCACCTCTGTCACGGAGGCCAGTGGAGAGCTCGCCATATAACACGATCTTGGGAAGGCGATGGTCCTCCATTCTGGAGACGTGACCCACCCAGTGCAGCTGGATCTTCAGCAGTGTGGACTCGATGCTGTCGACCTCTGCCATCTCGAGTACTTCGACGTTAGGGATGAAAGCACTGCAATGAATGTTGAGGATGGAGCGGAGACAACGCTGGTGGAAGCGTTCTAGGAGCCGTAGGTGATGCCGGTAGAGGACCCATGATTCGGAGCTGAACAGGAGTGTGGGTATGACAACGGATTATAAGATAATAGCTAAGCTATTAGCAAACAGATTAGCAGAGTATGTACCTAAAATGGTAAATCTAGACCAAACTGGATTTATTAAAAAAAGACACACAACAGACAATATTTGTAAATTTATTAACTTAATTCATGCATTAGAAGGGAGTAAAGCGCCAACAGTAGCAGTTGCTTTAGACGCAGAGAAGGCTTTTGACAGAGTAGAATGGAATTATTTATTCAAAGTATTGCAAAAATTCAGTTTACCAGAGAAGTATATTAATTGGATTAAAGCATTATATAAGGGGCCATTGGTGAAAGTGACAGTAAATGGATATATATCAAAGCAATTTAACTTAAGCAGGTCAACACGGCCGGGATGCCCACTATCACCCTTATTGTTCGCGTTAGCTATAAAACCACTAGCAGAATTGATAAGAACAGAAAATAATATAAAAGGGATAAAAATAAAAGACAAGGAATATAAAATCAGTTTATTTGCGGATGATGTTATAGTATACTTAACAGAACAAAACTATCAATAAAAGAATTATATAAGAAATTGAAGGAATATGGAGAAGTGTTGGGTTACAAGATAAACGTAAATAAAAGTGAAGCAATGCCTATGAATAATGCGGATTTCTCAAAATTTAAGAAGGAATCACCATTTAGATGGCAAATGCAAGCAATAAGATACCTAGGTGTACAAATAAACAAAAATCTCGGCCAACTATATAAACTCAATTATTATCCACTAATGAAAAAATTACAGGACGATTTAGAGCATTGGAAAGATTTATCACTAACACTAATAGGAAGGATAAACTGTATTAAAATGAACATTTTTCCAAGGATATTATACTTATTTCAGGCATTGCCAATACAACTGACAGAGAAATTCTTCAAGGAGTTAAAGAAAATAATAAGGAAATTTTTATGGAGAGGGGGGAAACCAAGGATAGCACTAGATAAATTAACAGAATGGTATAAACAAGGAGGCTTACAACTGCCAAATTTTAAAAATTATTATAGAGCCGCACAATTAAGATACCTATCAGATTTTTATCAAACAAGGGAAAAGCCAGATTGGACTAGATTAGAACTAGATAAAATAGGGGAAAAGATACCTGAACACATATTATATAAATGGGATGAAAAATTGGTACAACGTTGGAGTTCTCCAGTATTACATCATCTACTCAATATTTGGAAGAAGATTCATGTAGAAAGGAATAAAACAATTTACCAATTACCAAAACTAATATCAGTTACTCCCTTTTACAATAGATAACCTTTCCTTTAGAGAATGGAAGAAAAAAGGGATCAAAAGAATAGAAAATTGTTTTTCAGGAAATAGATTATTATCCTTTGAACAAATGAAAGATAAATACAATATAACTCAAGATACAGTGCTGGAATATTACCAATTGAGATCCTACTTGAAGGACAAATTAGGAAGCAGTCTGAGGTTACCAGAGGGAAGTAACTTTGAATATGTGATTACAGATAGAATGATAATCAAAAGATTTATAACAAATATGTATATTAAACTGCAAGAAAAGGAGAATGAGGAAACAAATGGTAAAACTAAACAAAAATGGGAACAAGATTTAAATATAAAGATAAAAAAGGAAACATGGGAGAAGTTATGTTCTGGAACGATGAGAAATGCAATAAATACGAGGTTACGTATGATACAATATAAGTGGATACACAGGCTATACATTACACCTCAAAAGTTAAATAAATGGGACCCAACAGTATCTGACAGATGTTTTCGATGTAAAAAAGAAATGGGAACAACAATTCATGCAATCTGGACATGTGAGAAAGTAGAAAAATTTTGGGAAGATCTAAACCAGATATTAAATAAAATTACAGAAAACAATATACCAAAAAATCCAGAGATCTTCCTCCTAAGTAACATAAAAAATAAAGAATTTGGAATTGATTTGGATGGTGCACAAAAAAGATTTGTTAAGATAGCTCTAGCCGTAGCAAAAAAATGTATTATGTCAACCTGGAAATTGGAAGGTAATTTGAAAATACAACAATGGTATATAGAAATGAATAAATGTATTCCATTAGAAGAAATAACATATAGTTTAAGAAATAATATTGAAATATTTGAACAAATATGGGAGCCTTACATGAAACACAATAGAGAAAACCTATTGGGGACATTCACTACCTAAATTAACGAAAGGAGAAGGAAATGAAAAGGATTGACTCAATGGAATTTCTTGTTTATTTTTATTGAATGACAACATTGTTTGACTGGTTTCTTGTATCTTAGATTTTGTACTTTAAATGGATGGGAGGGGAGGTAGGGAGGGTGGGATGGGAGGAGGGAGGGTGGGGAGAAAATGACACTATATATTTGAAAAGGAAAATGTATGTATCATGGTCAATGTGGTTTATGGTGTGAAAAATAAAAAATTTAAAAAGAAATTGAAGGAGTATGGAGAAATATCGGGGTACAAGATCAACGCAAATAAAAGTGAAGTGATGCCAATGAGTAATGCGGATTATACAGAATTTAAAAAAGAATCAGCATTTAAATGGCAAACATAAGCAATCTGATACCTCCGTATTAGGTTAGATAATAATTTAAGCCACTTGTACAAATTAAATTATCAGCCACTAACAGAGAAATTGCAGGAAGACTTAGAACATTGGAAAGATTTACCACTAACGTTGATAGGGAGGGTAAATTGCATTAAAATGAATGTCTTCCCAAGGATACAATACCTATTTCAATCATTACCAATTCCCTTAACAGATAAATTCTTTAATGAACTAAAGAGAATTATAAGGAAATTTTTATGGAAAGGGGGGGAAACTGAGGATAGAATTAGATAAATTAACAGAGAGGTACAACCAAGGTGGTTTGCAGTTACCAAACTTTAACAATTATTATAGAGCAGCACCATTAAGCTATTTATCAGATTTTTATCAGACAAGGGAAAAACCAGATTGCACTAAGATAGAGCTAAATAAAATAGGGGAGAAGATACCGGAACATATACTTTATAAGTGGGATGAAAAGCTGGTACGATATAAAAGCTCACCAGTATTGCATCATTTACTCAATATATGGAAGAAGATTCACTTAGAAAGGAAAAAAACAAATTACCAAATACCAAAATTAATATTGACGCAACATCAGCTAATCCCTTTTACAATAACCTTTCCTTTAGAGCACACATGTCAAACTCAGGCCCGCGGGCCAAATTTGGCCTGTGATATAATTATATTTGGCCCGCAAGATCATATCAAATATGTATTAGAGCTGGCCCACTGGCTGCCGCGCCAGTATAGCGCATGCACACCTAATACTACAAATCCCAGAATGCTTTGAAAATGCATTGGCACCGGCCCGTCAGCCTGCTAATCGCCCCCACCTCCTCTCTTTACTTTCATTGGCATCTGTGACCTGTCGCCGAACTCACATAAACCCCTTACGAAAAATGGCCAAACGAAAGACAGAAAACAGGACCTTTCAAGACAGGTGGGAGGAAAACTCTGACCCCAGAGTTTGATGAACTTGCATCTAAGAAGAGATGCCAAGTATCTGGTTCAGACCCAGGTGCATCAGAGTAAATCACAGTGTAGCAAGCTAAGCTTGGATTAATATTTTCTTTGGTTCACTTTGGACTGTTCATAGTTGAAAGATTGGATTTTCATTGAAGCAAGTTGTTATTTTTTTGACTTGTTGGCTTGTGAAAAAAAATACATTTAAAAGGAGCTTAAAGGCTATAGAGAAATATTATTGATTGAATATTTTATTTCTCATTTGTTAATGCTTCTTCTGGAAAGAGTTTATCCAAAACTATTATTAAACATTTATTTTAATAAGAAAAAGTTTAACATTACATATGTTGAAAGAAGAGAAAACATGCAGATGTTGTTGAAAATTTTCAATAAATATTTAGTTTGGCCCACGACTTAGTCCAAGTTTTTAATTTTGGCCCTCTGTGAATTTGAGTTTGACACCCCTGCTTTAGAGAATGGGAGAGAAAAGGAATTAAAAGAATAGAAAATTGTTTTTTGGGAAATAATTGAATAAATGAAGTACAAATATGGAATAACTCATGGTACAATGTTTGCATACCATCAATTGAAAGCCTACTTAAAGGATAAATTGGGAAAAAGACTGAGATTACCAGAAGGAAGCAGCTTTGAATATGTGATTACAGACACAATGATAATAAAAAAAATTATAATGAACATGTACATCAAGCTGCAAGAGAAGGAAAATGATGAAATAAGCTATAAACCCAAACAAAAGTGGGAAAAAGATTTAAACATAAAGATTAAAAAAAAACATGGGAAAAGTTATGTTCTGGAACTATGAAGAATATAATAAACACAAGGTTACGCATGATACAGTATAATTGGTTACACAGGTTATATATCACGCCCCAGAAGTTAAAAGAATGGGATCCAACATTATCAGATAGATGTTTTTGCTGTAAGAAGGAAATGGGAACAACAGTACATGCAATTTGGGCATGTGAGAAAGTGAAAATGTTTTGGAAAGATCTAAATCAGGTATTAAATAAAATCACAAAAAATATCATACCAAAAAATCCAGAGATTTTTCTTCTAAGTAATATAAGAAGTAAGGAATTAAGCCTCAAACTGGATGAAGTGCAAAAAAGATTTATTATGATAGCCTCAGCTGCAGCAAAAGAATGTATAATGTCAACTTGGAAAATGGAAGAGAGCCTGAGAGTACAGCAGTGGTACATGGAAATGAATAAATATATTCCATTGGAAAAAATAACATACAATTTAAAAAATAAAATCACATTATTTGAACAAATTTGGGAACCGTACATGGAACATAACAGAGAGGGCTTGTCTCGGACCTCCACCCCCTAAAATGATAAGAAGACAAAATGACTTGATCCAGTGTGTAAAAGTAGATGACACATTTTTCTTGTTTATTTTTCATTGTGAAATGACATTGTTTAATGGTTTCATTGTATATGTTGAATGTTTATTGGTTTTGGAGGGGGGTGGGAAGGTAAGGGGGAAAAAAAGGGGAGAAAATATCACTGTGTATATTTAAGAGGAAAATGTTTGTATGTATTTTGGTTGATATGTGTGAAAAAAAAAGTGAGGAAAGGCCTGCTTTCTCTGTCTAACACCCCTCATTATTTTCTGCAACGTTTTAAGCCGTGATCCCTGGTCTTCAAATCTCCAATGAGGGAACGTGCTCCCTGCACCAAGATCCCCTCAGCATTATTTTAGACAGAGAGTAACAGGTTCTTGATTAGCCGGGGCATCAAAGGTTATGGGGTGAAGGTTGGGCAGAGGGGCTGGGTGGGGAAATGGATCAGCTCATGATTAAATGGTGGGGTAGACTCGATGGGCTGAATGGCCTATTTTGCTCCTACCATATATTCTTGTGGAATAGTTGGATTTTTCTGGACCAATTTTTTTGGGTTAAATTTGGGTGGGGGGGTCAGCTTTTACATGGGTCATACTTTTGACCGCGTTAAGTATCTGTGTCGTCTGAGGCATTGGGAGGTCGGATGGCTGGGCGGCCGGGGTCTAGGAGCTCGGATGGGTGGGCGGCTGAGGTCTAGGAGAGAGTCTGCGTTCGAGGCGTCAGGAGCTCAGATGGGTGGGTGGCCGGAGTCTAGGAGAGAGTCTGTGTTCAAGGCATCAGGAGCTCAGATGGGTGGGTTCTAGGAGAGTCTACGTTTGGGACGTCAGGAGCTTGGATGGGTGGGGTCTAGGAGAGAGTCTGCGATCAGGGCATTGGGAGATCTGGTGGACAGGTGGTTGAGGCCAGGATCCACAGTCAGGGGATTTATGAGCTTGGATGGGCAGGCAGCAGGAGAAGCAAAGGGCTAAATCGAACCAGGGAGTAACCATTTTAAAAAAGGGGGCTGACTACCCAAGCCAGGAGGGTCCTTACCTGACCGAGGATGGGGCCAAGCGGTGGCCCCGGGGCTGCCTGACCAGAGTGCACGATGGCGCGGATCACATTCCCGAGGTCCACCTTCTTCACGGCTTTTGTCACCCTGGAGAGTTTGGACATTGCACCTCCACGGGAGGAAGAGAAGGTAAATATTCGCAGCAACAATTCCTGGAATATTGAGATCAGCACATGAGGAACTCTTGGACTGTGCTTCTTGGCATTCAGAAGAATGAAAGGGTTGGGGGTGGTGGGGGGGGGAACCTCATAAAAGTATTTTGAATGTTGAACAGCTAGGACAGAGATTTGGTAGGTCATCAAAGGTGTACATGGAGAGCATTCTGACTGTCTGGTATGGCGGGGCCAATGCACAAGGCAGGAAATAACACTGCCTCTTTTAGATGTCCTTGATGGAGTGAAGACTGATGCCCATGATGGCAGTGGCTGAGTTCACAACCGTCTGTAGCCTTACCCTGTTCTGTGCATTGCCACTTGTATTCCAGCGAGCGATGCAACCAGTCATAATGCTTTCCACGATACCAAATAACTAGAAATCTCAGCAGCTATAGTTTGTGAAGAGTCTGAGGAGGTTCGGCCCATCACCGAAGACTCTCGAAAACTTCTACAGATGTACCGAGGAGAACATTCTGGCTATCAGGACAGGGGAAAAAAAATCCAGAGGGTTGTGAACTCGGCCTACGACATCACAGGCACCAGACTTCACTCCATCGAAGACAGTGCCAAGAGGTGATGGCTTCAGAAACCAGCCTCCATCCTCAAGGATGCCATCTCCCAGGTCGTGCCCTCTTCACTCTGCTACCTTTGGGAAAAAGGTATGGAAGCCTTTAGACGAGCACCCAGCGACACAAGGACAGCTTCTTCCCCTCCGCCATAAGAATCCTGAATGGTCAATGAACCACAGACATGGCCTCACCTTTTCTTGCACTATTTTTATTTATTCTGTCAAAATCAGGATTTATTGTCATGAAATTCTGTGTTTTGTGGCAGCGTCATAGAGCAAACATACATATTATAACCATTTTACAGCATTACTATAAAAATAAAATAAAGTAGTAATAACAATAATAGTTCACAGAAAGTAAGGCAGTGTCTTAAGTTCAATAATTATTCAGGAGGTGCACACACCCCCCCAAGAAGGTTCAGACCCCCCCAAGAAGGTTCAGACCCCCCAAAAATTGCACAGCCCCCCAAGAAGGTTCAGACATCCCCATAGCCGGTGTACACCCTCCCTTAGAAGATGCACACCCCCCCCCCCCAAGAAGGTTCAGTCATCCCCCTAGAAGGTTCACCCCCACACCCCCTTAGAAGGTTCAGACCCCCCCCCCCCAAATAAGGTGGTCCGTCCTAAAGAGCAGAAAAGTTCCCAGGAAAAGCACTCACAGTTAAAAGTAACCCGGAATTACAGACCTAGGCCTTTGACACACTGGGCGCCGCCATTTTAGGTTAAAGGTTGACTCCTGAGGATTTTAAATACTTTGGATTAACAATATAAACGAAAAGGAAATAAAGAAGGGTTTTACTGTTATCAAAAAAAGTCGTCATTATTATTTGGGTGGTGACAGACAGCCCTGTTGAAAGAAGCTTAAGGCCAGGAGGGGCTGTGATGCAATTTGGGAAATGTAGTTCGAGATCCAAAGTCCTGCGGCCTGCGTTTCAAGTGTTGATTGACAGCCGGCGACAACCTAGCGTGATCGGAGGGTTGATGGCGCCCTTTCACCAATCAAAGCGGAGGAGCGTCGTTCAGTGGGAGCCAGAGAACCAATAGGATCGGGGGAGGGCGGGACCTTTGGCACAGCGGAGTTTGGTTGAGGCGGCAGCGACATTTGCCTCCGTGTGTGTGTGCCGAGCAAGATGGCGGATGCGTCGTCCGGTGGGGACGGGCCCGAACTGGGGACATGGAGCATCGCCGAACTCCAGGCCAAGCTCAACGACATCGGCTTCTCGCCGCAAGGTACGGGTGTCGGAGAAGGGAGGGGGAAAGTGGGGGAGACACTCGGGCTTGGGGCCTAGCAGTACCCGGAGCCCGCCCGGCGTCCCTGCCATAGGATGGAGGAGCATGTCTCCAGGGCCCACCGACTTAGTTTGCAAGGGAAACAGTAAATGAATGAATAATTGAAAATAAATAGATGAAATTATGAATTACAGGTGATGATTTGAAGGATCAAGGTTCAATTTATAGAAATAGTAATAAAGCAGTGTCATATTGCATGAAATTTCTTGTTACCTGGTGCAAGGTGGACAGATTTAGCGCCTCTTCGTAGTCAGACAGAGGACAGCAAGAGAGTCCATCCCTAGGGTGACCGTGGATTCGCCTCACGGAGTCCAGTCCGAACCATTGGCGTCCTGAACCAACGTCACGGACGGGGACCCCTTCGGTGCATCCCGTTACCCCCCCCCCCCCCCCCCCCCCCGCGGATGGCATTAACGTGAGGGTTGGTGCAGCGATCACCTTTACAACTCAAGCGAATCTGGCCATCTCTGCAAGGAGTTTGCACGTTCTCCCCATGTCTGCGTGGGTTCTTCTGGGCCCTCCCGATTTCCTCCCACCCTTCAAAATGTAGGTTAACTGGGTTGAATTGGCTTCTACTGTGTTGTGAATATTACTTAATTTAAAACATTTGTATTGCCTATTGCTGCAGATTGTGGAGTTGTCAATGAGTTAAGTCTTGATGGTTTCAGTGAGACAGTTGATAAAAGCAAGAGAGATCTCAATGGTGGAAAGGGGCTGGTGTCAATTATAGGCCTATTTCTTTACATTCATTGTAACGCCTTGAATCTTTCTTTTGGAAGGTGTGCGAGAAGAGCTCATCGAACGACTGAAAAACTACAGTTTACAGGTGAATGATTCCACAATGCACATCGCTGCAATGGTGCATGCCATGCTGGAGAGGTCACCCTCTGAGAAAGATATGTCAATAACCTTTCCTTCTCAAATCGGGGGAAACGCAGAATAACGCCAGCGCCAGACACCAACGCGGACTGGGATAACACTGAGAGAACAAGACTGCTGACGTGGGGCTTAATGGGGTTTGGGTAAAACTGCAGGGAGCAGGTGGCATCTGATGCTCTGCATCAGAGGAGGGGCGAAACGACTGTTGACATTTCAGGTTGGCCTTCTGTGTCAGAACTGGGAGTGTGGAGGGAAGATGGCCAGGAGTTAAATGTGATTCTGTTGGGAAGGAGTTTGGGCTCAGAGCTCTGGCCAGAAAGTTTTCAGTGTGATACTGCTCTCTTCAGAGTCTGCCTTAAACCAGCCGTTCTCAACCTCTTACTTCAGTGAACCTTGACTTTAACAATTTAAAACCCTATTATTCTTAATTTATTTTAATTTTAAAATTTATTTTCCTTGATTTTTTTTGAGGTTAATTGCGGCTACTGGTGGCTTGAATTCCAGACACTTGCCTGGATGTGTTTCTGCATTTTTTACATTGAGGACCAGAGAATGCTGTTTCCTCTATATATTGCCGATGTCTCAGGCTTGAGCCCTTCTTCCGAAATGTTGGCAATATAATCTTTATCTCCTATGTACGCTGAAAAGACGAGCTGAGTTGTTTCCAGCATTTCAGTGCATTTATACCTTTATTGCTTTGCCAAGCCTGAAAACACCATTGTAACAAGAGGCACTGCCAAGCAGCTAATAAGCAATAAAGGTACTTGTCCTGATTTACGGTGGGTGGTCCTGGAAATTTGTTTTGTGGTTTGAAGTGAAGACTTTCACAGACCAACCGCTCACTGCTTTCTCAAGATTCTAAGAGCCTGGGTATCTCCAATGATCTGACTGATGCTTGCTTTTCAATCAAATGTTGAATGTTTGATCACATTGGAGGCAGTAATAAGGGAGCAGAGTATTATTTAAATGGACTCAAGCTTGGGATTGGGGTAGTGCAAAGGGATCTGGGTGGACTTGTATGCTAGTCACTGAAAGCTAGCATACAGGTTCAGCAAGCTGTGAAGAAGGCAAAGGGCATGTTGGCTTTCATAAAAAGGGGGTTGGAGTATGGGAGCAGAGATGCCCTCCTTCAGTTGCACAGGGCCCTGGTGAGACCTCACCTGGAATATTGCGTCGAGTTCTGGTCCCCATATTTGAGGAAGGACATACTAGCTATAGAGGGAGTGCAGCGCAGATTTACAAGGTTGGTTCCCAGGATGGTGGGATTGACAGACGCTGAAAGGTTAGAAAGACTGGGCTTATATGCGATGGAGTTTAGAGGGATAAGGGAAGATATGATTAGGTATATAAGGTTGTCAAGGTGGTAGACATGGTGCAATCGGATTATATGTTCCCAATGTTGGGAGAGACAAGGACTAGAGGGCATAGTTTAAGAGTATAGGGGAGGCCCTTTAGGATGAAGATGAGGAGAAATTTTTTTACCCAGAGAAGTGTGGATCTGTGGAATGCTTTGCCGCAGAGGGTGGTAGGGGCAAATTCTCTGGATATGTTCAAAGGGGGAGTTGGATAAGGCTCTTGTGGGCATGGGCGTTAAGGGTTATGGGGATAAGGCTAGGATTTGACACTGACAGAGAATGATCAGCCATGATCTGAAAAATGGCAGTGCTGGCTCGACGGCCAATTGGCCTACTCCAGCACCTACTGTCTATTGTCTATTATAACATTATTGATTGTGGGGATTTTCTGGTTAACTCTGGGCACCCTCCAAACGGGTGGCACTAACATCAACCTTTCTGGTTTTCATTAGCCCCCTTTCCCATCTTCCCCCACCCCACCCCAACCCCCATCTTTCCCTATGTCTCCTTTCCTCTTGGGCTGCTATCACAGAGCCAATCCCCAGTCACCTTCCCTTTCTCCCATCCCATCCATATCCAGTTAACACCTCTTGTTTATCGGTCTGTACTCCTCCCCCGCCCATTCTTCCCAGCCTTCTAATTCAGGAGCCTGCCTGCTTTTTACTCGTGCCTTGAAGGGCTCAGCCCTGAAACGTCAGTTATGCAGCTTGACTCCCTATGGACGCATTGAGATCTGCTGATTTCCTCCAGTATTTCTACGTTGTTACTACAATCACAGTGTCCGCAGACTTTTGTGTTTCACTCCAGTTAACTCAGACAATTAAGAGAGACTGCAAAAGTCTGCAGGTGCAGGGGTCTAGTACAGTACACAAAGGTGCTGGAGAAACTCAGCAGGTTACACAGTATCCATGGGAAGAATGAGGCAGTATTTACCTGTCGAAGGGCTTGGGCTCGAAACGTTGCTTTCCATAGATGTCTGCATGTCCTGCTGGGTTTCTCCAGCACTTTTGCTGACTCCAGATGTAGCGTGTTGGGCAAATTAACTCAACGTTGCAACAGTGACTGCTTCAGTCAAGTGATTTGGGGGGTGATTTTTCTGAATCATCTTCAGTAAGTTGCCTACGACAGCGAGCTTGCTGTGGTCATTTAGTTCCTTGCAGAGGTGCCTGTTCAGCCTGAGAAGGCTCTGTGCTCTCAACCGGTCATGCAGGTCAGTTGAGTTATTCCGAATGAAAATTCAGAGATGCTGGGAGAACTCAGCTGATCTCGCAGCGTTCACGGGAGCTAAAGAAAGAAAACCGACCCTTTGGGCCTGAGCCCTTCAAGGCTTGAGTAAAAAGTAGACAGGCCCCTGAATTAACAAGCTGGGGGAGAAGGGCAGGGGGAGGAATACAGACCAATAGGCAAAAGGTGTTACTGGACATGATAAGAGAGGAGAGGGAAGGTGAGAATTGTTTGGGGAGAGGTGTTTGTTTTAGCTCTCTAAGACTGGGAAAAGAGAGAGACATAGAGAGGAGACATAGGGAAAAATTGGGAAGAGGGGTGTCTGACAGAAGCCAGAGAGGTCGATGTTAATGCCATCCGTTTGGAGGGGGCCCAGACAGAATACAAGGCTTTGCTCCTCCAATTTGTGGGTGGTCTCAGTCTGGCAGTGCTTGAGACCCATGGACAGACACGTCAGCGAGGGAATGGGGCGGGGAATTGGAATTGGAATGGGTGGCCACTGGGAGATCCCCGCTATTGCAGAGGGCAAAGTCAAGGTGCTCAATGAAACAATCTCCCTCTCCTCGGCAGAGGGGAGCACATCTTTAGCCCAACACCTGACTACATCCTCTTCTGTTACAGACTGGGACAGTCCTGAAGCGACCCGTGCGTAAAGATGAGCTGGACAAGGGGCACCCAATGCCCCTCCTGGCTGGACAGGTGATGGGGCGGTGGGGGATTGTGGAGAAAAGGAATGCCATTGAATTTTGATGTACTGCTTGGGGAGAAATCTGAGGCTTCTTGAGACAAAGCGGAGCCCAAGTATCTGAGCAGCTGTCCAGAGGGAGATGTATACTCTATTTGCTGGTTATGCGAGATGAAGACCATCAGGTCCATAATGATTCCCATGCAGGTTGATAGGATAGTTAAGAAGGCAGATGGGACACTGGGCTTCATTAGTCGGGGGATTGAGTTCAAGAGCCGAGAGGTCATGTTGCATCTCTACAAATTTCTGGTGAGACCCCACTTGGAGTATTGTGTTCAGTTTCGGTCACCTCATTACAGGGAGGATGTGGAAGCTGTGGAGAGGGGGCAGAGGAGATTCACCAGGATGTTGCCTTATGTGTCTTATGAGGCAAGGCAAACCTGGGACTTTTATCTTTGGAACAAAGAAGGATGAGAAGAGTATTAATAGAAGCCTATAAGATTATGAGAGATAGGGTGGACAGCCAGCGCCTGTTTCCCAGGGCGGGAATAGCAAACACCAGAGGACAACTGTACAAAGTGAAGGGAGGGAAGTGTAGGGGAGATGTCAAAGGTATACTTTTTTTCACACAGAGAGTTGCGGGGGCCTGTAATGCCTTGCCAAGGGTGGTGGTGGAAGCTGGAACATTCGGGGAAATTTAAGAGACTCTTAGCTGGAAGAAAAATAGAGGGTTATGAGGTCGGAAGGGTTTTAGGTCAGAACAACATGGAGGACTGAAGGGTGCTGCAGGAAATGGAATTTACGATCCCTTTCACTCACCATTCCAAAGCAGAGCAGATCCAACAGTTCCCTGCCCCCTCTTTCCCATCGCAAATTCTTCTCTCCCATAAGCCCATCAATCCACCTTTCCTCCTTCTGCTTAGTCACCCACACCAAGGAATAACTGACAGTAGTGGTCAAAATTTGGAGGTGCAAGGGGACTTGGGAGTCCTGCCCTTTGACCTCCACCTTGAGTGGGCGGTGAATGCAATGTTGGCATTCATGTCGAGAGGAATAGGATACAGAGCAAGGATGTGATGTTGAGGCTCTCTAAGGCACTGGTGATGTGGCAAAGTTCTTTCCTGTGGGTAGGGGAGTTATGGACAAGAGGGCACAACTTCAGGAGTGAGGAGTGTACATTTAAAACCAAGATGCAGATGAATTTCTTCAGGTAGAGAGTGGTGAGTCTGTGGAAGCCGGGCCATTGGCTGTATTTAAAGCAGAGATTGATCAGTATCTGAGTAGTCGGGGCATCAAGGGTTATGTGGACAAGGCCAGGGAGTGGGAGAATGGATCAGCTCATGATGGAATGTCAGGGCAGACTCGATGGGCTGAATGGAATGACAAACAAAAGTAAGCGGAAGGACACTGAAGAGTGAGATAGAATGGAGGGATGCGGGGGTCCAGATACATAATTCCCTGAAAGTGGTGTCACAGGTAGTTGGGATCGTAATGAGACCTTTCATAAATCAAAGTGTTGAGTAGAGGAGTTGGGATGTTATGGTAAAGTTGTACAAGACATTGGTGAAGCCAAATTTGGAGAATTGTTTGCAGTTTTGGTCACCTACCTACAAGAAAAGATCAATAAGATGGAAAGAGGGCAGAGACGATTTACTAGGATGTTGCCCAGACTTCAGGAACGGAGGTTAAATAGGTTAGGACTTTATCTCCCTGGAGGACAGAGGAATGAGGGGAGATTTGATAGAGGTATTTAAAATTATAATGCATATAGAAACAGTAAAATGCAGGTTGGCTTTTTCCACTAAGGGTAGGTGAGATACAAATCGGTTAAGTGTGAAAGGGGAAAGGTTGAAGGCAACGTTAGGGGCATTTTCTTTATTCAGAGAGTGGTGGGAGTTTGGAATGAGCTGAATTGGTACCCACAGGCTCAATTTTGACATTTAAGAACATATTGGGCAGCTACATGGACGGGAGAGGAATGGAGTGATATGGACTGGGTGCAGGTCAGTGGGACTAGGTAGAATAATGGTTTGGCACATACTAGAAGGGCCAAAGGGCCTGTTTCTGAGCTGTGAAACCTGGGTGAAACAGCGATGCAGCTGCTGCATCGCAGTCGGCTCCAGTTCGATCCCGACCTCTGGCGCTGCCTATATGGAGTTTGCACTTTCTCCCTGGGAAGTCTCTTCTGCATGGAGGGGGGGTGGTGTGACCTGAAATGCATGTAGCAAAGTTGATTGTAGAAAATTAATTGGTAGAGAAGTTCATTAGGTCAGTCAACATTTTGGATGTGAACCCTTCATCAAGACCATCACCATCCACGGATGCTATCCGACTCAAGTTCCTCCAGCAAATCTTTGTCCACTCAAGTTTCTAGCAACTGTAGCTTTTTTGAAAAGATGTGCAGCATGGTAACAGGCCCTTCTGGACCACAAGCCCGTGTCACACAATTACAGCAATTAACCTCAACCAACCCGTATGTTTTGAACGTCAAGAGGAAACCAGAGCATCCGGAAGAAACCCATGCAGGTACGGGGAGAACGTGCAAACTCCAGACAGTACCAGATGAATGGAACAATGCAACAGTGTCCAACCTCTTAATTTTTAATTTAGACATACAGCACAGAAACAGACCGTTTTGGCCCATGCGTCCATACTGCCCAATTAATCCCCGGTACGTACTCATGGGCCGAAATGGCCTGTTACTATGCTGTATGTCTAAATAAAAAATTAAAAGGTTGGCCACCCCAGAAAGGTGGGGAATGTATGGCTTGGAATCAAAGGGTTGGAAGAGACTTTATTCTGCTCCATGTTGATTCTGAATGTTGATGGATGATGGTTGGTTGATCTTTGTGGGAGAGGAGGAAGGTGGTGGTGTTGGTCAGTTTCAACCAGGGATAGATGCCGTCTTGACTGCCGTCTTTCATTTTCCATTCCCCCCCACTTCCCCCACCTCCCACAGATAACCGGGATACAGATTCCCCCACGCTCGATGGGACTGACCCGCATAGGCCACCGTCCTGGCATGCAGATGGGCTTCCCCATGGGGGTGGTCCCGCCGAGCATGGCCCAACGCATGCACATGGCCGGGATGGACCCATCCACCCTTTCTGAAGAGGAGAGGCTGAAGCTGGCACAACAGCAGGCGGCCATCCTGATCCAACAGGAGGAGCGAGCCAAGCAGGTACTGGCCTCCCCTGGGGGGGGGGGAGACACATGGAAGGGGTCTTGTGTGTGTATGCGTGTGTGTGTGTGTGCGTGTATGTGTGTATATGGGCAGATGCCTCTGGTAGGGTTTATGGTGGGTGTATGTGCGGGCAGCTTCAGTGGGAGAAAAGGAGTTGTCAATATTTCGGGCCGGAACTCTTCACACAGGAGACAGCAGGTGCTGGTCTCGATGAAGGGTTCCCACGTGAAACATTAACTGCTCCCTTTCTCCCACGGAAGCTGCTCGACCCACTGAGTTCCTCCAGCAGATTGTCTGGTACTCTTTCGAGGTCACGTGTCTGTTGTACATGAAGCACTCCCCATTGGAGACTTTGTGGAGGGATGCCTACAAATTGCGTGTGTGTGTGTGTGTGTGTGTGTGTGTGTGTGTGTGCGCGCAATATGCCTTGCCAGGGACGGTGGTGTATGCTGAAACATTAGGGGCATTTAAGAGACTCTTGGACATGCACATGATGAAAGATAGAGGGTTATGTGGTAGGAAAGATTTAGATGTTTTTTGGGTAGGAATAAATAGGCCAGCACAGCATCGCGGGCCGAAGGACCTGTGATGTGTTGTAATGTTTTCTGAGCTATGCATGCACACGTGCAGGACTCCCTATCGGGGGTATGTGAAGTGGAGGTCTGAGACGTATCTGAGTGGTGGAGTGAATGAACTGATTGGGGTTAGCTGGCGTGCTTGGTTACAAGCCGGTGAGATGTTGGTCTCCCTGGCACTGCTGCTGACACATTTCCTATTCCCTCCCCTACCCCCACCCCAAAACCACAGGCGGCAGCCTTAATGGAACATGAACGCAAGAAGCAGGAAATGGTTCAGATGCAGCAGGGACCTCGGCCCTTGGAGATTGGGCCTCGGACGACTTTGGGATCTCGAGGTGACTTTCCTGTCTATGGCTGATGCAGACCCAAGGTGTAGCTATTGCTCGTTGGGGAGAGAGGGCGTCCCCACCCTGACAGACTCATCACTCTCTTCGCATACTCTCACCATAGTTCCCCTCTCCGTATCCTAGGGTGTCCAAGTAATTTGAAACCACATCTTGGTCTGGCGTTCATTATCAAGATTAGATATTATTTACATGGAATAAAACAGAAAATGTGATATTACAAGAAATTTCCTTTAGCCTACTGTGTTACAAGCCCAAAGGATCCCAAAACCCAGCAGCATTAGATATTCACCATGACAAGTAGTTTTTAATTATCTATAAATGTGAAAACAGAATCAAACTTTAACTTATCACTATTAACTTAACTTACCCAACTTAACCCCCTTCTAATTCTAAGCGCACGTGTATGTTCTGTGTGTGTTAATTTAAGAAAAGTTTTTTGGTTCACAGTTCAATCTCACTTCTTTCTTCCAAGTTCACTGGTTGCAGGCAATTCTTATACTGTGCACAGAATTTAACATCTATAAAGTTCTCTAGGCTTTGGTGCTCAAAAGGTAAATGGTTACCACTCTGGTTTGCAGAGAGTGATGTGTTGTTCCAGGATTTCCACAACTGAGGTACCACCATTAGTCACCTCAAAGTCTTGCTGATAAAATTGCCATATCAGGGTTCTCCAGATGATAATCTCTTCCTTTCTGTTCCATTTATTCCAAGAGAAACATCAGACAGATAGCACTTTCAGCCATCCGCCACTCTGGAGCCAACAAGCTCCAACAGTTCCAACAAGCTTCTCCTGGCTTGTTACCACTTTCTGTGTCACACACACAGTCAAAGTCTCTCTATCTGAGATTCAAACTGCCAGCAGCATGTCCTTCTCTTTCAAAACCCCTCCTTCTCCAGCAAACAATAGGGGTTTGTCTTTTTGGTCAATCTGTTGTGTTAGGTAAACAAGAACCTCTCAATGACCTTTGAGTGAGCACTTTGCAGAGAGGTCAAAAGCCTTGCAAAAAGGTCCAAAACAGACAACCTGGCTCTTCCAAGATAATAGTCCATTCATTTCATGACAATTTAAATTAGCACCTACTTGTGAAATGTGCATAGCGTTCTCCATAGTTTCTGTAAAGTCGCCAAATATGAATTCTTCAATATTTCAAATAAGATCTGTTTTAAAATGAGTGTATGTAACCTACTCTAATTTTACCAATTTATCTCCCAAAAACATTCCCAAAAATTTCATCACAACCGTAAGACAGACAAAGATTATTCTCATTAGAAGTTGCCCAGGGCTCCTTAAAGCCAGAGAAAGAGAAGCAAAAGAGGGTTCTCCAACCCCCCCCCCCCCAAAAACCCCAACCATTGGCAACCTGAGCTCCAGGTCCAAACCACCGACATGATCAGGAAGCCTCTCAGTTCTGATACCTGGTGCCCTTTCAGCCAGCCTGCACCGTCACTTACAACATATACTATCAGTCGAAACAGACTAGCCAATCCCAATCCTTTTTTCACCTATGCCCTCCCCCTACTTGAGGTTTACGGGGGGAGGGGGGGGTGTCCTTCCCCCTGAAGCAGTCAAGTTTTGTTGGGTTTTTTTCCCCGTACTTGCCTACCGACTATACAAAAAAAACATGAAAATTATTTATTTTATGTGAGATGTAAAGAAAACAGCTTCCCCATTGTGAATGGCTGCTCCAGTCCTTGGTGTGCACAGTACATAATAATCCCACATATGCTTTAATATTTTGGGATTATTTTCTCGGATACAGGATATGTCTGAATTAGCCACCCTGATGTCTTTGTCTAACTGATGCTCCGACAAAAACCCTCTCTACCCTGCCCCTTCCCAATCTCTTAACCCCTCTGGGCCTCATCTCCCCACAATGTCTCCACTCCTCCTTCCTGCTCCACTCTTGTTGATCATGCCTTCTCGCTCTCTAAACTCTCCTCACCCCTTTTGCGACACTCTTTGCGAGACCTTCCAGAATCCTCTTCTACATCGAGCTTTCCATTTCTGTGAGCCCCTTGGTTATATTCAAGGCATTCATTTTATTATCGGGTAATAAGACCGAAAATGTGATATTACACAAAATTTCCTTTGGGCTGCCACAAGGCAGGCAAAGATTCGCATTCAGCAAAAATTGCCCAGAGCCCCTTGCAGCCAGTGTTCCCGCAGCCTTCAAACCATCCTCAACCCGAACCTGTCTCTAACACGACAAGGAAGCCTCCTGTGCCCTCTCCAAAATGTAAACTACTACCATTTCTCCCTTCCTGTCTAATCCTGCTTTAGGTACTGGACCAGTGCCCTTGCCGCTCTCCATGGCTGTGCGGTCGATGCACCCGGGAACTCCCACCACGCTGGCCGGGCAAGGGCTGGCTCCACGGATCCGCGGCCCCCCCCCACCCCCTGGAGAAGAGAACCGAGAGGTAATGAAGCTGCTTTGAATCTGCAGCAAGGAACAAGTTTGGCAGATACTTTTTTTGTGAAATGCAGAATGTGAAAGGAAATCAGTTAACACATGGATGGAAACAAGGAATTCTGCCGATGCTGTGATTGTAGTACTATACAGTATATACTCGTGCAATAGGCGACCCAGGACCCAGCTACGAATCCTCGTCTCAGCCTCCCGCACATCTGAGCACCTGATACCCCGATCGCCATCTCTCACCCTAATCCCAGCTGCAAACCCTCACCTTAGCTGCCCACCCATTTGAACCCTCAATGCCCCCATTGTGAACTCTCCACCCCTCCCCCCAAGCCCGTCCAGTGGAGCTCCTGATGCCCTGATCACAGACTCTCCTAGGACTCGACCACCTATCCGATCTCCCAATGCCCCGAATGCGGTCTTACCACATGATCCTGGCCATCCGAGCTCCTGACACCTTGAACCACACAGGTACTTACTGCGGTCAAAATTAGTATCCAAGTAAATTTAACCTGAAAAATTGGTCTCAAAACTCCACTATTGCGAGTATATACGATAAATACACAAAAGTGCTGGAGAAACTTATTGCCTCCTCTCCCATCTCTCTGCTTCACTTTCCCTATTTCTCCTTTCCTCCAGCTCTCTCTTTCCCTATCCCATCTCCTTCCTTCCAATTCTGCATTCTTACCTTTTTTCTCCTGCCCTCCTATCCATGTCCACTGATGTTGTCTTACCTATTGGCTGTGCTCCTCCCCTGCCCCTTCTTCCCCCCCCCCCCCCCCCCTCTCCTTTTGCTGCAGGACCTGCTCAGTTTCCCCAGCACTTTTGCATATTAAATACTTGGATCGGTCAGTGTAGGCAGAGAGAAACGCAAGGGTTAATGTTGTTGATCTTCAGAACTAGAAGATGTCTTAAGTTGCAGTTGATAGGGTAGGTGGCAAGGACGAAAGAGATGTATCTGATTCATTGGTGTTCAGGAGAGACTCGTCGATGGGCGTGTTGGTGGTGTGGTTAAGAGATGGTAGTGCAGGCTGCGATCACCGATGCTCTGTATGCAGAATGAAATGAACTCGAGCGAACAGCGAGAGAGAGTGGGGCGGATGCTGGGATTATGAGATCTGAAGCTCGAGACCCTTTCCGAGTCCTGTTTCGACTTCTCTCTGCATTTAGACCATATCCATCAGGACCCTCTATAATTTATGCTGTTGAACAGCTGAGTTTCTCCAGCATGGTGTTTTTACTTCAACCACAGTATCTGCAGACTGTTCTGTTTTATACCTGTCCCAACTGTCTCTTTAACATAATTGACCCATCTCTCGTGGTCACAACTTCAGGTCTGAAGGTCACCCATTTAAAACAGAGGAATTTCTTTAGCCAGAGAGTGGTGAACCTCTAAAATTTACTGCCACTGGCGGCTGTGGAGGCCAGTGATGGATGGATATCTGAATAGTCAAGATACCAAAGGTTTTGGGGAGTGGGGCTGAGTGGCAGGATGGATGAGCTCAGGATGGAATGTTGGAGGGTACTCGATGGGCCAAATGGCCTCCGTTGCCTCCTTCGTCTTGTCCACACTGAGACTTGGGCTGTTACTCTCGCACCATAATGTGAGATTTTTTTCGACCTCTTCTATACAGCGCGACTTGTTGAACTGAACCCAATATTCCAAGTAGGGTCTGACTAATGTCTCGTAGACCAGCTACATATGTGCGTGTTCGATTGGGTTGAGGTGCGCTGTCTGACGTTGTGTAGTGACAGATTGCCTCACCTGCAGGGTGATGAATCGGGCCCCGGACCAAGAATTCCCCAGGTCCTCGAGAAGATCCTGCAGCTCAAGGAGCAACGCCAGGTGGAGCTGACAGCAACGTCGGAGGCATCCGGTAGGTGGAGGTGTTTATCTCACACACACCACCCACCCTCCCCACCAACCGCATTCTGAGCAGATCCAAGTTTGGTCGAGACTCTCCCTGTAGCCGCGGGATCTGTCATCTGTTGTGTTCTGAATGTTCAAAGAGAATCAAGGCTTGGACACGTATTTTCAACAAACAATGGTCTTTATTTACGCACAGGGGAATTCACAAAAAAGGGCACACACTGACAGTATACAGGCACAAGAAACAAGAGTTTAACTTGTTCAGCACCCACCACCCAGAGGCACTGAACTCCACGTAACAAATAAACAAGTACATACACATAAACCTGGCCTCCAGTGCAGCCCCTGCTCGGGATCTGGGATGGGCCCGTTGTAGTTGGCCTTCCGGAGCTGCCTGGGGCTCAGCAGTGGTCACAACTAACAAGTACGTGCATGTGTAAACCTGGTTTCCAGACGCAGGGGCCCTCATGACCTTCCACAATCCACCCTAAAGAGCCCCAGGACACAGCGCCTCGTGGAGCGTGGCGAAGAAAGGAGCCAGGGTACTGTAACTGATGGAGCAATGCAGAGGGTTTGTGTAGCTATATAGTCTTTGCCCTGAGAGTGTATGTGTGAAATGCGGCAAGGTAGAGACAGCACCTCATCCATACTGTCCTGTTTAAAGGTTTGGCATATTTGCTATTTACCTTTTTTTTTTACTTTCAAGATTCAGTTTAATCTTACCCACGTGTTTGTACCAACCTACTATGTGTGCAGATATATTGTGGACATTATACCCACAACAGGTTTGCTAAATACTTAATAAAGCCCGTCTATTGTTTGAGGAATCGTAGGCTTGCCTTCTGAGTCACAGGGAAAGGTTAAACAGGTTAGTAGTTTATTCAATAGAGCATAGCAAAATGAGGGGAGATTTGATGGGCGTATACAAAATTGTGAGGGGGGATAGAGTGAATGAAGGCAGGATTTTCCCACTGAGGGTAGGTGAGATGCAAACCAGAGGACATGGGTTAAGGGAGAAATGGGGAAAAGGGGAACTTCACGCAGAGGGTAATGGGACGAGCTGCCAGCTGAAGTGTGACTGCAGGCTCAGTTTTAACATTGAAGAAGAATTTGGACGGGCACGTGGATTGGAGGGATATAGACTGGGTGCAGGTGATTGGGACAAGACAGACACCAGGAGACCCTGTTTCTGTGTTATTTTCTAGGGGTCTAAATCATTTGTGTCCAACAAAGCTCCTTTAATGATCACATAATAACCATTAAATTACACAATAACTCGAAGAGTTAACGTGCACACAGTTTGTTGGACGACATTCCCGTTGAGTTGCGATGAAACGAAGCATGCTGGCTCCCTCAGGGCCACTATTGTCAGAGGCTAGAGAGCTGCATTTAATGTGGAGGGGGGGGAGCCTAAAGAAAATGGGCAGGAGGGTTTTTATTTTACAGAGGACGGTCCCTGGGGAAGGTCTTCCAGGGCTGGTGGTGGAAGCAGATACAGTATAAAAAAGAACCCGTTATCTGGGATTCAAGCATCCAGCAGCCTCAAGCAACTGGCAAAAAGAAAATCGCAGAGAATAAATAAGTTAAAAATACAGGTTTAAAATTGGCATCCCCAAGTGGTTAGTTCACCGATCACGCAACACACCATCTCAAACAACCGGAAAATTCACTTACTTGGCGTCTACCAATCCCCATAGGTGCCAGATACCAGGGGTTTTACTGAATAGTGTTTAAACGGCTTCCAAATATTTGTGTGTGCGTGTGTTGTTGTTTCTTTTCTTTTTAAAAAAAAGAATAGTCGCAGGGACCGTCCTCTTTACAATGTGTATGAAGTTGTCTTTGATGCTAAATCATATTTTGGAAAAAGAACAGCCTCCAGAGAAATGCATTACTGTGAAAGGAATAGAAAAATACATGGGTGCAGCCAGGAAGGTTTTCGTTTAAATTGGGTATTGTGGTGAGTGCAGAGGTTGTGGCCCAAAGGGCCTGTTCTGCGGCAAATGCAAGTGTTCTAGCGTTGCTGCTTGTGTCTCCATAGATGAGGCGGACTCAGCGCCAGGAGCCACTCTTACCCCAGCTGACACAGAGGATGAAGAGATTGCGTCATCGCTGTCGAAGAAGGAGGTTTGTTCCAGCTGTGGGGCTCATTTCCTGCTGACCCTTTCTTTCCCCCCCTCTCCCGGCAGAAGTCTGCGGACCAGTACTTCCACCGGTCTTCCCCTCACCCCACCACAACAACATTGACCCCAGGCAAAAGGGTGCCCTGGTTGAAGTAGAAGCCCAACACGAGAAACTTAGCAGGTTGAACTGTGTACTTTATATAGCAAAGTACATAAGCAACGATTCTGTCTTGAGCCCTTTATCAAGATGTGAGCAAAATGTAGTCTGGAGCCCAAACAAAATGGCAGGGGGAGGGGACGGTCCCACAGGCAGGAGGTAATAGGTGGATAAGGGAGGGAGAGCGCAGCAGCAAGCTCTGAAGAAAGGAGACAGAGGGATGGGGAAGGGAGGGAGCACGGGGATTGGGCCAGCATTAATCGGAGAAGTCGACGTTAATGCCATCCAGTTGGAGAGTGTGGTTCCTCCAATTTAAGAATGGTGGGATGGTACATGAGGCCACAGACACATGCTAGCGCGGGGGGAGTGGGACACAGTCAGCCACTGGGCGATCCCCATCACTCATGCGGACAGAGAAAAGAAAAGGTGCTCAGCAAAGCAACCTCCCAATCTGTGCTCAGTCTCTCCAATAGAGAAGGCCATAAAGGGAGCATGGGATGCCCCCCCTCCAGAGACACGCGGGCAGGAGAGAAGGCAGGACAGTCAGCCCAGGCCGACATTTTCCCCCTCTGCCTGGACTCGTGAATGGCCAACTTGGCCAGGCCTTGGAGCAAACTGACCCAGGAGGTTCCCCTTGAGTGTATCGCAAAGGCTGACATGCTGGGCTGCTCTCAAGGCAAACTTACTCACTGTGCCTCGTTTTACACCTGAGCCGGACTTCGTTGCTGGAGGGGGGGAGGTCCTCCATGGGAGCACGGGCTCCCAATTTCAGAGGACGGGTAAGAGCGGCCTCTTCCTTTTTCCAGAAAAGCCGGAAGCGCAGGAACAGGAAGAAGAAAAAGAAAGCAGTCCGGAGTGAGGAGAACGGGCCTGAGAAGAAGGCCGAGAAAGTGGAGGTGACGGACACAGACACAGACGTGGAGGTGGAATACGTGACTG